>NC_056749.1:180635151-180832653 GCF_019279795.1 Protopterus annectens
GTTGCTTTTTAGATGGACAGAAGTGGTACATGGTAGGGGCATGGTATACGGGGGTTGGGTGCATATGGTGGAGTATATGCTTGCGTGAGTGGGGGAAATCATAATGTTGTAGGTTACAGTGGGGGATTTGGGATGGATACAGTGAGTGAATGTGAGGAGATAAGAGGTGCTGATGTTGGCTATGGAGAAACAGGTGAATAGGCAGGTTCATCTCAGGAGGGTATAGTGGATATGAGACTGCAGGTAAGGAGACATAGTGGGACTGAGGTTGTTGAGGTAGTGGAGGTATTTATATTTGGTGAGGGTGTGAGTTGGGTGAGTAGGAGATATGGGTGTGGATACTAAACTGCTAGGTGGGCTTTAGTGGTGAGAAGTGGAAGGGTGTGTATAGATGGTGCTGAGGGATGGAATCATTGGATAATGGAAGGATGAAGTGAGAATCTTTGTAAAGGAGGTTACCTATAAATGTAGAGAATGTGGGGTGTGTGGGAATTAGGGGCATGGTAGGGGAGCGGAGTGAGCCCGTAGGACGAATGGAGCGGGATGAGCCAATCAAGGTATGTGCAATTCAAAAATAAACTATCAGTCACATCTATAATGTTAGTCCTTCTTTTCTTACTAATGATTTTTTTTCTTTAAAAATAAGTGAGAGCCCTTTTTAATTTTACCAGTTGGATGCCCTAAGAAATTACCTTGTGTGAGGGATGTGAGAGAGAAGTCAGCTTTTGTTGAGTCAAAGACAGACTGGGAGGGTAGTGGGGATATATCACTTAGAAGAAGAAAAAAAACAGATAGGTAAATGTTTTTTTAGAGACTGGAAGGGCTAGAATTACAGTTTAGTGTCCACACTAAACTGGCCCAGCTATCGACCAGTTGCAATTTTCTCACCCTTCTCTAAACTAGACTGTGTCTACTGAGTGGGGGGGGACTCAAATGTCTGGGGCTGAAAGTGATTGGGTCAGCTAATGCTGACTCACAGACAGACTGGGAGGGTAGTAGAGATATATCACATACCAAAAAAAAAAAAGAATATACACACATATATATATATATATATATATATATATATATACTGGTACAATATCTAAAGCCATCAGTGATCATTACGCAGTATTTATAATCTGGAAAAGGCTACAGGCAGGAATTCCATAAGATGCCTTTGCACTTTCAGGATGTGCCACTTCTCTTTGGTGGCATTTGCAGAGGATCTCTATAAAACTATTGCATTTCCACTAAAAAATTCCATCAATTAATATATATTTCAATACCCAAGAAGCAATTTTGTTACCCTGTGTGGTAGTCATACACCTTTAATGATGTGTAAATTCAAAAATCCAAACTGTCCTTCCAACAGGCACTTCAAGGCAGTTAGGGACCTTAAATATGAAGTATACAGAATCTGAGCATACAGCATAGTCATCTATATTACAGGTTCATAAAAATAAGTGCACTTTGGTGATTACAGAGGATGACTAGACTTGTTTTGTATAAAAATGTATGATCTAGTAAGCCAAGCAAGTTAGTTGGCAGGACATCACAGACCTCACTTTGAAAAGCACCATCTAAGCAGTCCTACCCCAGCATTCCTGCACTATCATTCTTAGCCCAAAGTAATTATAAGTTGGGGCAAAGAATGATCACCTTCAAATGTTCAAAAGTTTTGATTCAAAATTAATGTATTTTGTAATTCTGAGCTTGAAAAGCAACATGCAAATGCTGTTAAAACCAGTAACAAATAAGGGCTTGCAATCAGGTTGGGAGAACAATAAAATACTTTAGTGTGTTCCTGTATAAATATATAGTCCACTAGATAGAAGTTTATGTTTTATGAATCAGAATGCAGAAATGAGGTTTGGTAACAAACCAATTTGTCCAGGGACATCTTCAGAGGGGGTTAGATAAGTATAGTAGTGGGAATTAAGAGGGTAGGGGGGATGAAAGGGTTAAATAGGAATGAGGGATGACTGGGAGCAAATGAGGTAAGGGTAGGTAAGGGCTTAAGGGATTTAGGCTAGTGTAAATGGGTGAGGAGAATTGCTAGTAGTGTACATATTTATATAGGTCTGTTATTGCATGTATTTTATAATACCCCTATTCTGTGCTACATCTTTTTCATTTGCTCCAAACTATCAATTGTAATGTAGTTATAGCTTGTACCAAGCTGAATTATGGAATTTCTCGTAATGCAGAGTCCAGCTAAACAATGGTGGTCAATTCCATCAAAGATGTAACTGTGGAAAAAGATACAGCCATAGGCACTTTTATATCAGTAAACTGTGAGGACACTGGAGGCTGCCTGATCTAATGGAGACAATAAACAGAGCAGTTAAGCTTACCTTAATACTTTTGTTAAAGTTATAACAATAAGAACCTGTGAAACGCTCTTGGGGAAAAAATGACTCTAGTGTTATGAAAAATTTAATTGTAAGCAGGATAACCTTAATTGAGAGTAACCATCAACAAATGAGAGTTATGTGAGTGAATACACTCTGAGACCCTGAGTCACTTAGCTGCAAATTGGGCACATACTGGGAGGACATTTCTTCCTCTAAAACTGATGGGCATACCTGAATATCTTGAATATGACGGGGGAGTGTCTCTGAGTTATTCAGTGCTACTGTGAATCCTTTTAACTCTTTTAGTTCTGCTGGGGATGTCAAGAGCTCTTCTTACTGGACCTCCTGGATCTCTTTATACTGTTGAGCCTCCTGATTATATTAGTTTCACTAATACCATCCAACATTTTCCAGGTAGGAGTTCCCTGATTTAATTCTATTCAGATCCCTTGGCCATTTCAGTCTGGTTTTGTGACCTGTGTTAAGATTAGTCTATTAAGAATGATTCTTTGGGTGTGTGTGTGTGTGTGTGTGTGTGTGTGTGTGTGTGTGTGTGTGTGTGTGTGTGTGTGTGTGTGTGTGTGTGTGTGTGTGTGTGTGTGTGTGTGTGTGTGTGTGTGTGTGGTGATTTTGGCTGCATCCCTCTAGGATGCCTCATTGTAAGGGTGGTTTCAGCTAATCTGCAAGTGTTGCATAGTAATTTCCTGGGCTTGGAGGCACCCTTACATAATGGCTGTTCAGCAGGTATGGGCAATGGATCACTAATGCATGTTTGGATATATATAGTTAAATAGCAATAATATAACAGAGGGAAAAGGGATAGCTGAATGAAAGGGGGGAGTCAGCCAAGAAGCTGAAGTGTGATTGTAGGGTAGCACGAGACCACTGGGTTTTACCTCTATGGCTCACTATCAACTTCCACTAGGAAACCCATAGGATGGTTCAAATGTGTTGAATTTAATAATAGTATAGGCTTTTCAGTTCTGTTTACCACTGATAGCAGTTAGATTGTTAACATGGAATGTGGGACAGATTCCGTGGGCTTAATGTCATTAAAACGCTTTGGATATGTGTGTGGTGAGAATTTACAGTTTACTTTTCTTTTGCAGGTGGGGAAAACATAGAGTGGATATCAGTCAGTGACCTGAAGGAAGTGGGTTTGAAAGGTGATGGTGCCTGTTGCAGTGGATGTCCCAGTCACTAGAGTGGTGTGCAAAGAGGCCCAAGAGGGGGAGTGCAAAGTGAGCAACAGTCAGTGACTTGAAGGAAGTGGATATCAAAGGTAATTGATTTTGATGGGAGTGGATGTTCTGGTTGCTGGAGTTGTGTACAATGAGGTCCCAGGTAATCTTACATTATTCAGTGCTCATTAAGGCATTTTGGGTTTGGTGAGGTTGGGGTAGTGTGTGGGCAAGTGAGGAGGAAGTTTACTGGGGCAGGGTAAAACAGGGTTTGGGGATTGTTATGGGGGAATTTGGGGTTCCTACAAGTGGGATGGAGTCAGGACAATCATAGGAATTTACTAGGCTAATAGCTCTAGGGCCCTTACAAATTAGTCAAGGCAACTTATCCAAGTTTAACCCTTATTTACATGCAGCACCTGTTGCCGTTTTCCAACAGGGACATGGGTGGTACCCCTGAAGTGAATTTACGGCTAATCATCCAGTTGTTTGAATTGTGTTGAAGAGGGCCAATGAGGTGTTCTGTTTGACATGAAGTGGAGTTTTTTCCAAAGGAAGGTTATCTTTTGGGGACAAATCCGTCCTTCAAGCAGGTTCTATTAATGTCGTGTACCAGGTTATGGCCTTTAGAGTGAGCACCATGTGTACCATTTGACTTAAATATTGGGATGATAGGTGGTGGTTCAGTATATGTATGACTGTTAAGAGTATGTAGGGTTTGAAGGAGTATTCTAGGTCAGCAGTGCTATGGGGGTATGTGAGAAGCTGTGTGCCTTGTTTGCTATGCAGAAGTTAGAAAGCTTAAGCAAGGCATTGTTCTGGGATTACTGGCACATATAGACCATGTTATAGTTCTTTACCAGAGGTACAGGTAACACATGGGAAGTAAGCTTTAAGGGGAAGGCTAAGGACAAGCAGTGGATTAAGGGTGTTCACCTTCTTGGGCTACCAGAGTTGCATGTCGGTCAGTTTACTTTAGTTGTTTTGCAGGAGGTTTTATAAGTTGGTGTACTGTTTTACTATTGTGGTGCCTTCAGACGTTTTGGAGGGAATACCTTTAAGCAGATGGTTAGGATTGTTCATGGGGATTTGCATTTTGTTTACAAATGTGACAGAAGGTGATAGGGTGGGGGTGCTTTGTGGGTAGGACATTGCCAGATTGGTTACATTTGTGTTGCAGCTACACTTAGGAAGGAATTTGATGTGAAAGATTTAATTATTTGTCACGCTTGGGAATAAGGTAACGCAGTTCAGTTGGTTAAGGAGGATTTAGCTGAGAGTAGTATAGTTGCATGGATAACAAGGCTATGTGAACTTATTAAATCCTGGTCAGAGTTTCATTGGTTTGAAGGATTGGGGTGTGTTTGACAGTGTGAAGATTGGCAGACATTGGCCATTGACAAGTTATTTTGTGTGGTGAGGATTTGATTTGGTAATGGAGGTATACTGGGCTACAGTTCATGTGACAGTTTTCTTTTATGGCTGTGTTGAAGCTATTTGGAGGGTGGTTTATTGCTTAGCAAATGCTATGATGTTATTAAATGTTATCTTGTTTATATTAGGTAGTTGGTGTGATGATGAGATTGCTATTTTGATTTGGAAAGGAAATTCATTTCAGACATTATTATGTACACTGGGCAGTAAAACAGGGCTGCAGTTAAGCATGATGGTGTGCAATGGTTCTCAAGTGGTTTTAATGTTTGGTGGTACATTTGGCAGGTAATGACTTGGGAATAATTGTGAAGATACTATTGACAGTTAGGTAAGTGAGAATTTAGCTAATTTACAGAGGTTATGCAAGGTGTTGAGGTTATGGTTTGTTATTATAGCATTGGAGAGGGATTAATAGTTTACTCTCAGCCATTTAGGCAATTGGCTACTTTGGCTATTTAGGGGGCAAGGTTTTTAGGAGGCGATGACATGGATCTAGTTTGGTTAGAGAGGATGGAGTAAACTGAATGATGTTTGGTTTAATGCCTTTTAATGCGTGATTAGATTATAGCAAGCTGGTAGGAGAGAGGGGGAACAGCCTGGTGAGGCTGGTGGGTGGAGAAGAGGGTCAGGCTTGCCCTCTTCTGTCCTCCCTCTGCTGTTCGATGTTTATTTCAATGAGTTGGGAAAGGAAAGTGAGCAATTGGACACTGCTTGGTAATTAAAATAAGCAAGTGGAGGTAAGGAAGCTGCTTATTTGGTTGCATGTTTAACTCAATAAGTGGTTAATGAAGTGAGTAATGGGATGCTGTTTCATAAGTAAAATAAGCGAGTGGAGGCATGAACGCTGCTTACTGGGTCAGGATGAGCAAGGTCATGCCGTCCTGGTTAACATTACATAGATGTTTAGGCTGTGATTAATATCAATTATACTATGTTTCAGTTGTAATTAATAAATATTGGTTAACAAAGGTATGTTTATGTAAGTTTAATAACGGTTGTCAAATGCCAGTTGGTGTGATGTGTTCATTGAAGGGGACCAAGGCAAACAGTTCGGATTCCAAAACAGTCTAAGCAGTGCCTAACCCAAAAAGCAGACTGTAGGTTTCTAAATAAAATGTTGTCTAGATGTCTGTGGTGAGAAGTATCATTCTCTTCCTTTCTATATTCTTAACTTTCAAATCTGGAATGACCTTATAACGTTTTGTAGTAGTACAAATGGCATGAACATTACAGCCAGGCATCCAGCTTATACTTGTACAGTTGACTGGCATTTAAAATGTTTCTATGATGATTTATATACATTTCTTTCTTCCTAGTATCATCAGAAATTACCTGCAAATTATGTTTCTGCACTGCAAGGATTATAGCTAGCAGGAATTGCCAAATGTTCTCATCAGGTGAGATGACATGGCATTTGGAGCATTCATCCCTATTCGGTGGTATTCATTACTTCTCACAAGAGCTGGAAGACCCTGCTTTACTTTTGCAGAACAGCTCAAGGTCTACACTTTAACAGTGTTGCTTGTCAAACATGGAAAGTACCCTGCTATCCCCTCACATCTCAGCCTGTAAATGTCCAACCCACAGTCCTTGAAATCTAATATTTTTCTATCATCATATCTCCTTTAACATCTAACAGATCAACATAACTAATATGCTATGCATCCCCTTAGTGAACTCATTAGCAAGTTATAAGCCCTTTTGTTATTTTATGTCTTTCATGGTACAATGACTCACTGATTAGCATTGCAGCTTTATGGTACTTGGATCCCCAGTTTAGTTCTTGGCTGGGGTGTCTTTTGTGTAGAGGCTATGTGCTTAAACAAGTTTTTGGTTACTTCTCCAGTTTCCTCTCACATCCCTAGGATATGTTGTAAGTAACTCTCCTGTAGCTGTCGGTTACAGTGTGTGTGTGTGTGTGTGTGTGTGTGTGTGTGTGTGTGTGTGTGTGTGTGTGTGTGTGTGTGTGTGTGTGTGTGTGTGCGCACGTGCACGCACCTCCCGCAGTGGGCTGGTGGCCTGTACTGGATTATGTCTTCTACCCTCAGACTACTGTGATTAGCTTTTATTCTTCTGAGATCTTGAAATGGATTATGTGGCTAATCAGAGAATGGATAAATGAATAGACACTTTCACTTAAATTGTGTATAGTAAATTACACTTCCTTACCGTGTGCTGGTCAGTTATAGCTATAAAAAAGCAAATAAAGATAATAAATGAATAATGCTAATAAAGTACAAGATGGAAAAGAATACTTTTCTAAGTTATTAACCCTTCTTTGCTTGGCAACATTTTACCATGAACTTCGTCATTCATACAGTCTCAGTAACATTCTAATCAATCACAATACACAATACTTAAAATTTATACCTCACTTCACATTTATATCTAGAACATAAACATATAAAATAAACTTTATTCTTCAAATACCATTTCCATTCAACTTCTAAATAAAGACTGTATAGCTATTAGGTATTATGTTTTAAAATAATCTGTGATTCTGAGATGTGCAGACGGAATTCTTTATTAACATCTCTAAGTAAATTAGGGGTGGAAAATACATAGAACTTCTAAGAATCAGAAGTTGCTTCATGTTTACCTTTCACATGAATTAAAACAGAATGCAAAACATCTGTAGATTTCACAAGTGTTCAGATATTCTGAAATTCTTTTTAATAGATATCTTAGTATACCCTAAGTACCACTTACAAGAGAATCAGTTTTATTTACAAATTACAGACAACACACAGAGATGTACAAATAAATCCATCTATCCATCCACATCCCCTTTTTTCCCATTTTTGCACACGACTTTTCTTTTAATATTATACCAGGCACCATTAATAATTTGTTTTTTACTTCTGAGAATGTTGTTACCCGCCATATAGTTCCCACATGAATGAATGACTCTCATACTCTCACTTTGTCATTACTCATAATCATACCTGAACTATTTCCAGGTCTGCTATGTAAGGAACCTAGGTGCATAGACAATAAAAGCTTTGGAGATTCACCAAAAAACAAGAAATATTTGGGGCTGGGAGGTTGTTACTGTTAATGTTATCATTTATTGATCAATTTTAATTTTGACAGCTTTTTTGGTTGTCAAATTTTGACCAGCTGGATATTACCAAGAAGGTTATAAAACGACTTTGGGATTATTTCTTTGGCAGTAATGACCACGTGTCATTATTCTCGGACTATGAAATTATAGCACAATATCTAGTTACATTAAAATATGTTAAAGTCAGCATGATATACATCTCTAGTAAAGTACTACATTTTAAACTTGTAAAAGATTCCTGTGCCTGCCTTATTTACCAGTTATGAACTGATATGTCTATCTGACTAAAGGCTTACTGCTTTAAGCGCATTTAGTGATTTGAAAATATGTTATTATTGTTAAGAAGTGTTTTGGCTGCAATAGTGGAATCTTTTTGGAATGTCGCTTGGAATCTGTAAATAAAGTTATACAAAAAGAAAGAAGGATATTCCAATTTCACTTGATCCATGTAGAAAACTGTTTTAGGCAGTGGAATTTGTAAACAGGTTGCTTGCAATTATTTTCCATGTTTTTTTTTCCATTAAAGTAGCATCCAAAAATCTATTTCATTTTTGAATGGAAAATAAAAGAGAAGCCTAATGCAATTCCAGAAAAAAACACATTTGAATAGCAGTTTAGCTGCTGGTGCAGATGGGTGATAGCCTGGGACTGATAGGCAAATATTGGCATGCCCATTCTGGAATGGGGGGGGGGTTCTCATTTTGGGTAGTGTTCCAGTCAAAATGAGGACTTCCATAGCCTGCACCTAGAAAGATGTAGAACAAGCACAGTGGTAAGTACTAGTACAGAGGATAAAACAGACATACCAGCGAGAGAGAGATAGTATATGGGAGCCACAGCCATGGTGAGAGGCACACAGCAATGGTTGCCTTTCGGCCCCAGTGTAGGAGGGCAAACTAGACTTAAATGGACTTGGTGAAGGGTATTCCCACCACAACATACAAGCTGACGGCAGAGGTGGAGGCACAAAGCATCTTCATGGTTGACTGAATGAATACCCCTCTGGATTGCATTCACCTCCATGCTTGGGATACCAGTCAAGGGGGAAGGAATGGACAAAAGTTCCATTGTGGAAGTTTTAATAGCTGTCAGTCATGAGGGCACAAAAAACGTAGAAACATTAAAGGACAGCCCTAATTCTTCAAGACTTAATTCATCAAAAAACTTATCAGTTTCATGTATATTACCTAAGTAGTTTCATATACTCAGAAGTACTTATTAGGCTACTGATTTGAGAGGATCTTTAGAAGCCTAGCTATACACTCCTATGAAATATTTGACCCTTATATATTTTTTTAATATTTTATGAATAACTCAGAGACAAGCAGAACTTTTACATGTTGCCACTTTCCATGAGGGACATGGATGCTAAACCAGAGGTGAATTTGTATTTACCTTTCCATTAGTCTACTTTGGAATACTGTAAGACAAGTCCTTTGCTTTATGCAAAGAAGAAATGATTCCAAAGTATTCTTTGTGATACATATCTATCACTCCAACACATTGTATTTATGTTGTAAAAGTGATTTAGATCTTTAAAGGAGGTGTTTATGCCCCCACTGGACTTTTGAATGTGTTGTAGATCCAACAAGATTGGGTCTTTTGAGGCTCTGGATGCAAGGCAGAGATCAGTCCTCAGTAGCCAGTATGACAGTGAGAAAAGGGACTAGACTTTGAAATGGTCTGCATAGTTTTTAGGATTTACGTCCTTTATTTTCTTTGTGAGAAAGTGTTGCGAGCTTTCAAGTTGTGCCAAATGTTTGTACAAGTACATACAGAAGAGATGCATTATATTCAATGATTAGACTGATGAGTATGGAATAAAGTGGAATGATTACCTACCTCAACTTGGATTCCACACTCTGTGATAAGATGTGCAATGAAAAAGCACTTTCTTACAATAGTGGATATGTGATGATCGAAAGTCAGTTTGTTTTCTACACAGGTTCCTAGGTCTCTAACTACTTAATCAGTTTTCAAGGATATGTTGTCACTGTAATAGTTTCAAGGCACTTTTTGCTTGCTGACGCATACAGGTATACATTCCCTGGCATTTAATTTTAGTCTGTCTCCTGCATAAGCTATTGGATTGGGAAAGGCCTTCTTGGAGGATCATGATGTCCTCTCTGGAGTTTACCATGGCACCAAGTTTACACTCATTTGCAAACTTTTAAAGCCAGAAGCCATTAACAATAGCCTTGACCTCTGAGAAGTAAACACCAAAGAGGAGTGTCCAAGGAACGAACCCTGGGATACACTATGTGACAGAACTTTTGGGGGAGGTAGACCAGGCCACCCTAACTTTCAGCATTCTAGTTATCAGCCAAAGTGCTATTCAGTGAGCTAAATGATATCATAATATCCCTGTATTCTTCCCTTATAAGGCCCATTATTGAGTGCAATGCTCATTTTGGCATATACCTCGCAAAGCACATGCAACAGCTGGAGAGACCACAAAGGTTCCTCACCAGGGGAATCCAGGACCTCAAACATCTATCCTACATTAACAGGCTAAAAGCCATGTCCCTCTACTCACTTTCATACAGACTCCTCAGAGGTGACTTCTGTCTGGCATACAAAGCAATCTCAGACCCTGCTTTGATGGGACTGCTGCATATCCGCAAGTCAAGCTCCACTAGAGTAACCCGCATGCGTGATCTCAGCCTGGTCTTTGACATCAATAGAACTTGTTGGCAGGACAGATAACTCACAACTCTCTATGTACCTCATTATCC
Organism: Protopterus annectens; assembly: GCF_019279795.1. Taxonomy (NCBI): domain Eukaryota; kingdom Metazoa; phylum Chordata; order Ceratodontiformes; family Protopteridae; genus Protopterus; species Protopterus annectens. The sequence continues at coordinate 180,645,902 of NC_056749.1, forward strand.
CTTTTTAAGTGTTACCTGGATAACTGGATGGGAAACAGAAATACCCCCTGGGATTCCACCTGTGTCCCTGGTGGACAGGGGCATTAGGTGCTGACTTGGCTAAACATAGGCTAAACTCTTGGCTATGCTTATAAGGGCCTCATAGTCAATAGCCTAGTAACTTCCTATGATCCTATGAACATTTAGCTAGTTGGATAGTTTATCTATGATACCGGAGTGTGGGAGAGTGGTGAACACTTTTGTGAGGACCAGATATGCAGTGTGTACTAATTTGCCCTCATCCTTTGCTGCAGCAACCTTCTTAAGGAAGTCATCTAGGTTAAGTAGGCAGGATTTACCCTTAATAAATCTGAACTAGCTTGGGTTAAGAGATCGCAGGTTACCTATATTATTCTATATTGCTTCCATAATGATCCTTTTCACAGCCTTGCAAATGAGGCTGTCCAGACTTATGGGTGTGTCATTTCCCAGTTCCATTGACACCCCATCTTTGTGCAAGGGGATAGGCTAACAGTGAATAGCTCTTGTAGGGGGACTAACAGGATCTATTTCAGGCTGACCAGTAAGCAGCCCAGTATGTTATCCGCCCCATATAAGCAGTGCTCTTGCCCTTGAAGACTGCTTTGACAACTTGCAGGTAAACATCAACATGTATTTATTTCTTATAAAATACAACTTTATATCTAAAGATATCAGTTTGAAAAAATAACTTCAGTTTTAAACAGACCAATAAAAAGATCTGCCAACGTGGGGGTCTAAGTAGCTCCAGTTGTGTAGGCAATATAATTAGTAGCTTGATATGTGTTTTCTATCCTTTTAATCTCTGTAATATTATCTAACAAACCTTGCGTGAAATTAAATACAATTCCTCCAAAACAGCCCTACATAATGTGTAAATGACTCAAGACTGAAGTAATAAGTCTACCTGGGTGGTAAAAATGTCTCTGTGAATTCTGGCGAGTGCATAAAACACAGTTTTTAGATATTTCTGTAATTTATTTTATTTATGCATTTCCATTTTAACCAGGGTGGAGCACTGATCACCCCGGATCATTTTCAAGATCAGTCCCCCTCCCTCAAAAAAATAAGTAAAGGTACAAATCAAGTAAAAATATACACACTGGGAAGCAAAATTAATATAATTGTTGACGATGAAGCAGTAAAATGCCAGTGTGACATTACAGAATAAAACAGGTTAAAGTGTTGTAGTAAAGAGATCACACAAGCTAGAAGTAAAGAGACCTACAAGGTATAAGACAGTGCAGAAGAGTAGTTCAGAGGAAAACCCTACTACCCAATCTTTGACGCTAGCATTTTTAATACATATACATATACAATATTAACAGGAATTTGGGGAAGATGAAAGAGATGACAGTAGGGGTAAAGGAATGGGAGGAGCAAATGCAATATTAGAAGGGGTATAGTACATCAAAGTGAATTATGTGTGAGCACGTATTAGAGAAGACGGTGGATGGATGTTAGTTATGGATCACATAACATTTCTAGTTAGAAGGCATCTCCACTTGGCTTCTTGGAACATGTGCTTTTTCATTTCCTCTGTAAATTGTGCATAGCGAGGGGATGATTGAAGAATGATAGGAGGGGATTCCTGGATGTGGGGATCTAAGATCGAGAAGATGTGATCTATAGTGTGCAGTTTGTTCCTTTGGGTAAGAAGTGAGTGAGTGGCCTGGGGAATGCATCAGAAGTTAAAGAGGGTTTCATTTTTTATAGATGGGAAGTGCAAGTAGGAGGGTGCTTCTTTGCATGATTGGTAGCCATTTGGCTTTGTTTTGCTGGTTGTCAAATTTTGACCCTTGGCTTACATGGATGTTATCAAGGAGATTATGAAAAGACCTTGGGATAATTTTAAGTACAATTCAGGTGGACCAGCATATGTTATTGGTGATTATCTGCAAGACTTTAGGACTCTTGTTAGAGAAGTAAGCAATTGCAGGGGCTCCATATTTGAGTTGAAAGAGGAAAACTCCTTTTCCAAAAGCTGTTGTACCTTGAGGTGATAGTTAAGTGGCAGATTTTCCACACCCAGAAAAGTAGTAAGTTTATTTTGTACTTTGGTTTGGAGACATGAGTGTGGAAATTTAGGTTTGATCCAGCCACACCTATAGGTATTTGAAGTGTGAGGTCATTTTCAAAAGTTTAAAGCTATTACATTTAATCGTTGACCCATTGGTAAATTATGCAAATCTACATTTTGTCCCAAAGAGCATAGCTTTAGTTTTTTGGTACTAAAGATATGACTGTGCTTTTGTAAGCCAGAGGGATAGCTGGTTGAGGCCTCCCTCAGGGGCTATTTTGATGAACTCAGTCATAATTCCTGTTCTATAAATGACCTTGTCACCTATTTAGGGTGTAATAATGAGTTGTAGGGGGTAGTTGATGAAACATGAAAGTTGTCAGAGACTTGGATGTGCACATTTTTTGCAATATTTTGCCTGTGCAAAGAATGACTGAAATTAGACTGAATTCATGTGCATATTTTGGTTGATGGAACTTATAGATGTGTTTAACTATGGCATCCTTTCCAGTTGATGATGTAAGTACAAAAACACAGTCATATATAGTAGGGCAAAAAGGCCTAAGGCTAACATCTTTGTATTTTTAAGCCTAGCTATTTTTTTTTAATTTATTGAAGTTACCACCAGATTTAAAGTAGGTGACAGGATTTATAAATATCTGATGCACCTGTGAGACAAAAGTGGTATGTTTCTATGTAGGCAAGATAGAACCTTGCTTTAAGCAATGCATTTATGAATATCAATATAATATAGCTAGGCTTAACAGTACAAATGCTTTGGCCAGGCTTATTATAGATAATCCTGAGCATAGGTTCCGAAATTTGGTGATTGAACAGGTCCAACAAGAAGTTATGGGTAGTCCCTGGACACTGAAGCTAGAGGAGAAAGAACTGCTGTGACAACTCAAATTGAAAGCCCAGGCTTTCCCAGGTTTAAATAATTATTGTTCATTGAAATGTATATTAAAATTGAAATCATTAGAGAGATGAGATAAAAAAGTATTTAAATAATTTTATGAGGTACATAATATAATATTAATCTGGGATTTTATTGTATGACATTTTAAATTTTGTAGTACAACTTTAAATGATCATGGAAGCAGAGTGACATCATGGATACAGCTGTTATTTAGATGTGTGTGATCTATTTGGATTTGTCTGAAGATGTTTACTTTTAACAGTAGAGAAAAGCAGTAATAAAATATGTGTGACTGGAACTTTAACCATATTTTTCGTTTATTTCATTTGCTGGTTTGTTTTTTGCATTTCTGGTGTTGTTTTACAAATTAATAACTGATTCCACTTCCTCTACTTCACCCCAGCAAATTAAAATCCCCCTCCACCTCTATTCCACAAATTCAGCCATCAGTGTGAAACACTACCCCTTCACACTACAACCTGTACCAACATCAGAAATCCAGAAACTCCTCAAAAAATTGAAACTATGCTCTCTCTCCTCTGATGACCTCCCACCAGAATACTTAAAACTCACTGCTGAGGCCAAAGCATAGCCCGTTAGCATTCTGATCAACAGCTCAGTTACAGAATTTTATATTCCCAACCTCTTGAAAAAAATCAATTATCACCTCACTTCACAAAGGAGGAAACTCCAATGAACCCACTATCAACCAATCTCTATCCTCTCCCCTCTATCCAAGCTACTCAAAAAATGCATTCATGAACAACTAATGCACCATCTCACACACAACAACCCACTCACCCCCACCCTACATGGCTTTCGCCCATCACACAGTGCAACCACTGCACTTATCTCTTTCATGGATACTGTACATAAATCCATTGACTCTGGTAATATTACTTCTGTACTACTACTAGATCTGTTGAAGGCATTTGATATAGTATCACACAAAACACTTCTACAACAGCTTTCTAATATTGACTGCACCTCACCTACATACCAATGGTTTAAGAGCTACCTTGCAAACAGGCAACAATGCATAAAATGGCAAAATAGTCTATCAGAATATGAAACTAACCATACTGGAGTACCACAAGGGTCAATACTTGGACCTTTACTCTTCAACATTTTTACCAAATACCTTTGCACTACTTCTCCTCAAAGTACTATTATCCAACATGCAGATGATACTACGATAATCTCCTCCTCAAACAACCTATAACACCGCCAGAAATAACAGAATATATCTTCTCTGCAATCAATGCCTGGCTAAGCAAATCACAACTACTCCTTAATGCCAAAAAAGACAAAGGTAGTCCTCTTCACAGCAAAACCCCAATCATCCAACTTTCATATTTTCTCTCAAGATAATATAGAAATTGAATCTATATCTTATTCTAAACTATTAAGTTTTACCATTGACAATAAACTTACTTTTGACCACCATATTTGTAATGCCATTAAAAACCCCACTGCAATTTAGGAACCATAAACAGACATAAACTTTTCATGGAAAATGCCACCAAAACATTTCCCGCCAACTCCTACATGCTCCTCTTCCTCTTATATGGCACCTCATTTTCACCAACCTGCAATCATCTCTAAAATATAAGCTCCAGTCCTGCTACCATAAAATCGCCAAATTTGCAATAGGCAGCTCTTACCACTCACACCACTGCCAAGCCGTAAGAGAATTAAACTGTCTGGAATTTTCACACCACCTTAGCCTCCTTAAACTGTCCATGGCACACAAAATTGTCTATAACGCAAACAACTGCCCTGCTCTTAAGAATAGTCTAATACCCTACACCCCCAGCAAGAACCTCTGCTCAGAAAATAAATAACTCACAACTGTCTATGTACCAAACAAAAGAGCTGGGTACTACCTTTACTCGTACACTGTTGCAAAATGCTGAAGCTCACTTCCAACCAGCATGAACACTATTAACTGCTTCAACAAATTTAAACTCACCCTGAAAACTATCTACTAAATACTCATCTGTCCCTGCATCTATCTCTCCCTCTCTGAGCTTTTCCCACTAGGTTACCTCAATTTTTACCCCACAAAACTAGTAGGAAACTCTTCTGATTTAAAAGTTACTTAAAAAACTCTACTCTTACTATTGGTTTTCTAACCTCAACTATCACAATAACCACCAAACCTACCTTCTTCTGTTAACTGTCTTTTAACAACTAACCCCTCTATTAATTTCCCTTTCTTACCTTTCAACCAATTTCAATATTTACAAAAAAAAATATTTTATAAATTTACCTTTTTTTCCTCTGATATTTCTAATTACACATTTTATAATTTTTTTGTCAAGATGTTGTATTGTAACGTAATTGTATTGTAATTTCTTGTAAAATACATGTCTATTACTGGGTGTATATATAATTTCTTGTAAAATACTTGTCTATTACTCTGTGTATACATAATGTCTTGTGACACTTTTCTCCCTGGTCCCTCCACTGAAAATGGGTTCCTGACCCACTCAGACTTTCCCATTCAACAAATAATAAATAAATAAGAAATGATGCAGTTTTAGTGGACAAGCATAATTTATATAGTAGATACAGAGAAAGAGAGAGAGAGAGTGAGAGAGAGAGAGAGAGAGAAGGATATACCCTCAGCACAGGTGAATGAACCATTAGAGGATATTGTCTGAATCAGGTGAATAGTCAAGGGAGATCTGTTGTAGGGCATATCCTTTTCTTTTAATTTATTTTTAAATAAATGGAGCAGTGTATAAGGGGACTCACAGTGAGGGAACATTTAGAAGGAGAAGGTAGTGGGAGGTGGGTAAATTCTTTAAGGAAATCAAGACAGGTTAAGGGGTCCAGATTTTTAGCGGTTGGTATATTGGTGGGTGTATTCATTTATAAGCAGATTAGTAGCATCTTCCTCAGTTAGAAAACCTAGAGTCTGACCACTGGTTAACAACATAGGGGCTCATGATTATTAAATCTAATATGATTATTAAATTTTCTGACTCCATATTATTAAGTACGAATCATATTTCTAAGTAATAGAGTCTCTTTATTCACTCAGTCTTTTTACACTTTTCTGCTCTTTCAAGAAATAATTTTTTATACTTTCAAGTGCTGAGATGGAGCCACTCAGCTTCAGTTACATTAAACATCCTTTCAGACCTAATATTTTTGCATACCCTCAACTGCACCCAATTGTAATAAGCAGGTACGGACTCCTTACAAATCAAAGAGGACTATTTAGGTCAGGTGTTATTTATTGCTTTTCTTTTATATACTGTTTCTTTTTTTTTTTTTTCTTCTTCTTTCAGATTCAGTTAGCTGGATATTAGTAGTTGTAAAAGTTTGATTTATATTTAAACTTGTTGACATGCTTGCTTTGTGACAGATGTTTTTGCTTGCATGATAATCAAATACCTCTTTGCAGTACTCTTCTTATACTAACTCATGGATGAAAAAGGACCCATGTGGTTTAGTCCACTTACCTGCTCAGAATAAAATAAAAAACTATATGTAATCAACATATGCTGACCTCATTTTATATAGTAACATCTTACCAAAAAAACTTTAATTGAAGCATTTTTTCAGGTTGGAGAATATTTTGTATCTCTAAATTTATATAGTATTAATAAAATATACTCCTCTAGTGTAACAGAACCTTCAACGATGGCTTCATTAATTCATTGTATATCTTTTAAAGTGCAGGTGTAGCTCCCCCCTTGAATTTATAGGAGGGGAGTGCAGATAACGTTCATCTGCAGATGTTAGAGCACAGAAGTAATATAAAGTGATGAAAATGGAGTATGAATAAACCAAGTATCCAATATTTTATAACAAAATATACAGGAAACAAAGCTGAATTATTTTAATTATTTTCTTCCAGGTGAATTGTGTGCCTTGGAATTTAATTTAAAATCTGTAATACCAAGCGCTGAGTAATGAACCTGAGTGGAAATGGATTATAAATAATAAATATGAATACAATCTATTACATGTTTAACAATAGTATGTGTGGCATTCAGTTCGTTTTTTCTCTTTTTTTGATGGTATATGCAGTACTGTAGTTTTAATAACTCAAAAACTTGATGGTTGTACTAAAAATTAAAAGTATAGGGTTATCATTAAGTAGTTAGCATACTTAATAGCTGTTGCCATTTACTCTATATTCTCCTTGAAGATAGAGGGCTGACGTATCAGGAAAGTCAATAACTACAGAAAAATGTTGACGTGTTTTTTAAACTGCTGCATACTTTTAGAAACATACCTGATTGTCATCTGGATTGTCAGAGTCTGAAATGAATGTTTTTAAATAATATAGGGTCAGAGAAAAGGAATTGATGATTAATGATACATACTTGTTAAATACATGAAAAGTATTGCAATGAATGGAATTTTCTTTTCATAAAGACAAAATATAATTTAAAAAAGGAATGAGAAAAAAATTCTCACAAATGCATCATTTAGTAGTTAAAATTTTCAAAGACATTGATAAAATGAATGTACACACTTTCACTGACTCAAAGTTTTAGTACAGAAATATTAGCAAATGCCATTTATTAATCATCTAATCATCAGTAACCATTAAGAAAGAATACTCTGCTAAAATTAAATGCAGGTGACTTTCCTGAGGTTTAGAGTTTACTTGGAAAACAAGTCACATTTTCAGAGCTGCAGAGAAGCTACAAGAATTACAAAAAAGGTCATCAGATGTGGCAACCTTTTAAAACACATTACTTTGGAGTTAAAACACTCCAACTATATCTGCAGCCTTGTTTCAGCATTTTTAGTATCTTCCTGATGGGAAGAAAGTGTAATTGTGTTTGAAAGTCTTCCAAGTGAATAAAGCAGGCAGAGACAATAAGAGAGCAATGTTACTTCAACATTCAATATTTTTGGGAATTAAAAACTTCAAAGGAAAGGAAATAAAGGAGTGAACTTTCAGTGTTACCAATTTATATGGACTGCTTCTCCCCAGAGAAAGAACAGAATGTTTCCACAGTGAATATTACTAGAATTAAAACAGATGTGTTTAAATAAGACATTTACATATTAAACGTTCATTTTGTATTTTCAAGTATACAGCCTAATTTTTTATTAAAGGAAGAGTAAAAAACTGTCAGGTTTCTGATCCACTGATAGATTCATCAGTATTATCCAAATGTCAGTCTCAGTTTTGAGAAACAGATGTTTCTTTTTCACAGTTGTTTTGTGATGTGAAAGTACATGTTATTATTATTGCTATTTCTATGTAGCAAAATTTAATTAATACAGAGCTTAGAGAGCTGTATGTGAAGTTAGAAAAGAATTGCATGTTTCAGATTGGTTAAAGAAAAAAAAAAAGACGTTCAGTACCTCAAAATGCAAGTAATATAGTTGCCAGAGAAGCTAATTAAATGTAGTACTGTAATGGTGTTTTCAGGGGTGGCCGCACTGGTGCAGCAGTTAACGTTGCTGCCTCACAGCAAGAGGTTCTCTGGTTCGATCCTTGGCTTTTGTGCCTTCTGTCCGGAGTCTGCATGTCCTCCCTGTGGTCGCGTGGGTTTCCTTCGGGTACTCCAGTTTCCTCCCACATCCCAAAGACATACTGTCGGTGGACTGGACACTCTCAATTGGCCCTAGGTGTGAGTGCATGTGTGTGCCTTCTGTGGAAGGTTGAATGCCAGGCTGGCAACTCAACACCGTAAAACTCCACTGCCAATCATGAGCAGACAGGTGATCCATTGTGGCAACCCCTAACCGGGAAAAGCTGAAAGAAGACTGTAATGGTGTTTTCAGGAGAATTATATATAAAAATGTAAATAATTGTTAAATGTGATTAGGAACTATACTTTTGTCCCTGATAACCCAGTAGAAGTGTTAAGGAACTTCAAGAAAACTTGAATAATGGAATGAAGGCAGAAGCTCATGGCAGAAAAGCAAAGAGAAAAGGTGTGGGTATTTAATGTGGGAAATCCATTATATTATATTCTACCAAAAACAATTCATAGGTTCATAGATTCTTACTAAGCTTACAGCCAAAAGAGACCATCAATAAGCTCAGCCACATGTTTTTTAGAGCACTCTTACTAGACAAATAACATTTCATATCAATTCTATTACAAAGAACATGACAAGACTATTAAACCTTTCATAATGCAGTTATATAAGGAATGGAAGTCATTCCTTAACAATTCTTTCAGTTTGGTAGATGAGTTAACACATTTTTGCCAGATGATGAGTACATCTGTTATTGTAGTAGACAATGCATCTTTATACTTAGATCAAACATGAACCTAGCTTATAAGCCATTTAGCATTTCCTACCTAAAACTGGAAAACTCATTGATTGCTGGAATTTTTATACTTTGTCTTACTGGGAGCTATTTCTTTTTAGACCTGCAGGTCAAAAAGCTCCTTTTTGAGAAAACTTTGGTTCTCTTGTTCCTCTCACAGTGAGATCGGGTCCCATTTCTTCCATTATCAAGGTGGAACTCATGCATGCTGGACAAGGTAAGAGATCAATCAGCCTATTCAAGAGACATATTCTATCAGTGGCAGTCATATGTGCAGGACATCCAAACCACACCCAGTCAAATTGTTCTTTACTGTATCAGTAACTTCTGTTATAGCTTCTCCTATGGAGTGGCATGGATGCAGCCACATATACCAATCTTCCTAGCTTCCATTGCCACATAGTCACCACTCTGGGTCATAGTGCTTCATGCCAACAAGTGTAGCCATCTGGACTGTAGGGAATCAGACCACCTCCTCATGCCCACCATGATGGGTGACTCAGCCTCTAACTCCTGTCATCTCTGCCAGGCTCTTCCACTCTCCAGGGCTTCTAATCAAATATGAGACATATTTGATATACTCAAGGCTTTATCTCTCTAAGATGCAACATTAGGCTCTACAGTAACTCTTCTGGGTATAACAGGGCCTTTTATGTCAGGAAATTTGGAAATGGTATAGGGGGCAAAGTTCATTCCAATGGATGCAAATTTCTTTTTAGTCTGCTTAAAGTTAAATATTTTGATGAGAATGTGTTTTCAAGTATTTGGTAGTGAAATATCCCCATTATATTGATAATTTATTGTTACTTTTGTCAAATGTAAACTGTAGTGTTTTATTAAAGACATGGAAATAGTTGGTTTAAAGAACATACCAGTGATATATTCCAATAAGGCCTGATAGTTGGACTTTGAGTTAGTAGTGGTAAATCACAAGATAAATATCAAAATAGAAACAAAGGAGACTGCCAGTAATACATTTCAGTATATACTAGTTTTCATCCAGGCATACAAAAGAATCTCTGCCATATAGAGGATTTTGAAGAGTGATAAACCTGTGAAGTAATTATAAGGTATCTCAGGAAAAAAAGATGATTATCAGCTGGCAGAAAGGTGTTAGATATGAAATGAAAAGGAGAAGCAGGCATATGGATCAAGTTACAGAAAAATAGGCTTTTGTTAGAAGATAAAATATTAAAACCTGTAATAGCGATCGTTTCATATACTAATTAAATGATTCTAGTACTGCAACATTACTAGGCAGCATTGTTTTTGGATGTCTCCTTTTAGTCAGTCCCACCACATGAACTTGGTATTTCTTATATGGGCACTAAGCATACCTCTCAACCTCTTAGCAGAAGAAATCTGAACAATGCATAAAATAATAGGGGGACAATGGTTCAAAAATAAAGACATATGTTAAATATTGCTCTGATAAACTTAGAAAGTTACTAGATTACCAGAATTTGTGTTAGCATGGATTTTCTGAAACATAAGTCTGAAACACAAATGTGTATCATTATTTAGTGACTTCAGTCCTCCATAATTTGCCTGAAAACCACATGTTTTATGAAGAGCTGGCCAAAAATATGAATTGTAAAGCTAATCTGGACATTCTGTTATAATCTGGAGACAATTGAGAGCTATTTTACATACTTGAGGCTGCTAAGGTAAGTCCCTAGAAAGATGCTACATGTTTAAGTGTGCATATTACTCTACCTGTGAAAGAGTAATTCGGGGAAAATAAATAGTTATAAATAACAATAACTTTGCACTGTGCTGCATTTAAGACTGTAATTCAAAAATCAGTTGCATATTCTTTAAAAAATTATCTTTGTGACCTCCTTTAGGGAAGACTACAAGCAAAGCTCATTTGCAGATTTTATAGATCTTTCAGGAAATATTATGTCTTCCTGCACTACTCTACTAATATGTGCTGTTCCTACCCTTACCCCAACACTTACCTTAGGAGGATCTTTTCCTGCAACACCACTACTGCAAAAGACACTCAGACATCATCAAATACAGCACCATACAAACAACACGAAATCTGGGTCTATATTAGGTTGCCAAAATGTTATAGCTTATTCCGGCAAACATCTTTTCATCGACCCGTAATCAGTGAAAATCTCTTCAGCAATTCACTGAATTTACTAGGGGCAATGAAATAACTGCCTGAAGCACAACAACAACTACAGAACTTTGCCATTTTCTCCACTGTAGTATGATTTCGGAGTTGGTATATATAGTTAGGGTGGGTGTGGGGGTGAAGCTCCCCACTTGGGTGGGTTTGATCAAGTACAAGTTGGTACGTTATGCTTCAAGCAAGTATTTCATTGCTCTTAGTAAATTCAGTGAATCGCTGACATGATTTTCACTGACTGGAGGTTGAAGAATAGGTGTTCGCTGGAATAACATTTCAGCAAACTAATATAGACCCCAAAATCTAGCCTCTTCTCTAGCCCTTATTCTAACACTGATCTGAGCACACACACCCATCCCTATACGTGTGTGTGTGTGTGTGTGTGTGTGTGTGTGTGTGTGTGTGTGTATATATATATATATATATATATATATTTATATATATATATATATATATATATATTTATATTTAGACAGAGAGTCTTATTTTCAACTGCTCTAGGACTTGACACTGGATAGTGTGAACATTGTCTCTAGATGACTGTCACTGTTGATCTGACACCCTGACACTATGTGGATGGATGGAGATGGACATTTTAAAATAACAAAATATTAGTCGTTTGATTCAGCAATACAAAGACACATACAGCCAGCTTGGATCTGCAGTCTCACAAATTATTTTATGTGTATTATTGTAGTTGTTGATTGATTTAAAACTCTGATTCAGGGGACCTTTCTTCTGTTCTGCCTAGGATTACAGTGAACAAAAAACAATGAATAGAATGTTGTTATTTATAAAAGCTGAATAGTTAGGAAGAGTGTGTTTATAATAAATAAAAAAGGACAGTAACTTGCTATATAAATCAAAAGAGATTTCTCCACCCTTGAAGAAATTTTACTGTATAACATTTCCAGCCCCAGATCAATGGCACACACACACACACACACACATCTGCTTGTAATAGTCCCTCAGCCCTCTTTCATTTAACTCCAGAAATCTTCACCTGATACAATGCCCTGGCCAATCCATGTAAAAATCTCAACTTGACTTTAGACCTCAAGGTCCACAAAGATCAGTTATAGTCCTTGCTTAAACATCATGATGGTCTTTAGCACTGGAACTAATTTCATTTCAGGTTTCACAAATCATCCTATGTAGCCCCTGCTTAAACACAATATTGATGCTTACCATGAGGAACTATCTTCGTTTGGATATGGCTTTAACCCAACCACTCATTTTGTACATAAGTCCCTTCTAGCCCTATCAACCAGAGGAGATGTTGTGGATAACAGTCAATAAAGAGTTAAAGGATTTTATCTGGGAGAAGAGAGCAAGAGTCAAGAGGGATAAGGTGATCCTTCCCTTAGAACAAGGTTGTTTGGGATAATCTGCTTTGAAGGGGTATTTCAGAGCTACACAATTAAGGCTCATATACATAGCATAAGCAGAAAGCTATAATGCAAATTAGAAAGGGATGATGATGATGAAACATAGCAGAAGTTCAAGAAATAAGGAGAGGCTGGGATTTTCGGTGCAGATCCTCAAGGAGAATAACAATAACTATATAGAATATTATATTTATAAAGTAGGAGAAAGTATTTTAAGAGCTAAGCAAAGATAGGAATAGAGAAAGGAGAAGGAGATTCTGCCAAGAAAGATGACTGCAATTAGGGATACAGACAATAAGCAAAAATGGGGTGGAATTTACTGGAGAAAACTGGCAAAGGAATCAAAGTATTAGAAGCAAATAATTAGAGAGGAAAGGTAATAGAATGGGAAGAGGACTGTAGGCTAGAGATTGTCTTCACTATCAAGGATTGAAATCAGAGTACAGGAAAAGAGAAAGGAATAAGGGGATCCTAAGTGAAAGACCAGCACTGGTAGAGGTTTTAATAGAATCTAGAACAGAAGCTGCTGTTGAAAAAGGGATAATTAGTAGAGTATATAAAATATTGCCTGATAACTATATGAATCATTTAAGGAGGTTAGAAAGGACTGGGTAGAGAGACTGGATAATCAATTCACAAAGAAACAATGGGAGGATATATGTATAGCTTCCAAATATGCAGCAAAGTCTAGAAGTTTAGGATCTTTGTTTGGAAGTGTTTGTATAGGTATTTTTATACCCCAAGCAGACTCCGAAGAATTATTCCTCAGGTAAATTGCAAATGCTGGAGGTGTGATGGGGAAGAAAGAGATAACTGGGAATATATTTTTGGGAGTATATTAAGTTGGCAGACTTTAAAAATTCCCTGCAGACTACTCTGTCAGAAATACTCGGTGAGCAAATTGGTGTAACTAAGAGAGCTGTGATACAGAATTGGAATTGCCTAGTCATAACAAGGTCTTGCTGAGTTTAATTAATTCGGGTGGCTGCAAAAAAAAAAACAAACAAACAAAAAAAAGCAGTTACTAGAAAATGGAGATCAAAGTCTTAACCAACTATAGAAGAAGTAGTGAATATAGGAACAGAGATAAAAAAACTGGAAGTGGGATCTTTAAAAAAGGGTAGGAGCAAATTACATGGAAAAATATGGGATTGTGGGAACTGGGAACAATACATGCAATATTTTGGAGGAGGGTTAAAAAAAGGCAAGACTTGAATGAGCTATGTTATGCTTGACTGAATGACTGTATAAAACATTCTAAGCGATGTATAATGTTTGCAGCTGAAAATATGGCAATATGATTTGTTTTAATTTATATAAATGTACGATTGCCTATGCCAAAAGTGATAATTTAATAAAGATGTTTCTTGTTTAAAAAAGTAAGTCCCTTCTTCCAATAGTTGGCAACATTAAGCAATTAATTAAACAATCATAGTATTAAAGTAACAGAACCTAAATTCTGGCTTACACATAGTGACCTCACTAAACACAAACTCTATGACATAAGTAAGCCATTTACGTTCTCTATCTATAACAGTATTTACAGTGTTTTTAACATTTCTCAGTCCAATATGCTACATTACTCCCTCACAGTAGAAAACTATTGTTTCATAATAATTCCATGAGAAAGGCTTTGGGACTTGGACAATCTTTCCAAACATACATGTGAGTGTGAATTTAAATCATGCAGCTTTCAAGAACAAAACTCAAAAATTAAAGCCATCATTGCCCCTTTGATTAACAAATAAGGATATATCAGCCACAGTTGCAGGTTGCTTAACAAAGAGAGAACTATTCAATTGACTTTCTCAGTGTGGTCCCTCAGAAGCAACTTCAGTAACTATATACATTTTTCTGGGTCAGATTATCTACTTAGTTCTTGTGGTACCTCCTCTCTGGGAAATGTGTGACTCAATTATACTACAAGGACAAATCCATTATGTGCTTTTAGGTCAATACTTGGTTGTTCAGCCTTTACAAGAAGAATAATTGTTTTTGCTTCTGTTCAATTATTAAGCATATGAATTTGAGAAAATCATTTCTTTTTCATTTTGTCTCATTTTGTACATGAATGCACTAAGACTTCCAGTCAGTTTAAAGAAGTTTAATGAGTTTGTTGCATTATTTCCTGTTCCAACACAACCCCCTACTAGTTGTTCCAACAAATTGTCATAATTTTCTTCACTATCATTGAAATTTGTTTTATCTTTAGCATTTCTCTCTATACCACTTCACATTCCTTTTTTTATTTTTTTCTATTCTTCTGTCATATTAAAATTGCTGATGACAAGCTTACAAGCTTATTAGCTATGTCTGCTAGAGCAGCTACAAGCTATACCATAATTTTCTCTAAACCAGTTCCTGTTTCTAGTTTTTCTAGTACTGGCCAAAGTTTCAGAGGCTTCTAATGCCTCTTTCTAGGTTTTATGGGAGTCTACTGCCTGTACAATGGATCTGACAGCTTTGGTAGATTGTGTTTTACTTCATTAAAAGGACTAAGTCCTTTTGTGACTCATAATATATGTATCAAACCGCATCACTTTATTCATGTCCTCCTTTTCTAATTTACTCTTGTGTCCCTTAGGCTTCCTAACAGTTTTATCCTTCATTTCAGTTCTTATCCATCCTTTTAGTGTTCATCTGATTATCTCCTAAGATAATACTTCCCTTGGCAGAAGGATAAGTTAGTATAGGAGTGTCTTTTCTTATCTGATTTTTCTGCAAAAGGTAGCTCAAGGTAAGAATTTTCTTTCATTCTTGTATATGTTTATATAAACTTGGAGTAGTTCTCCTAACTTTATAATTCTTTGGTTTATTGCAAAAGAAAGAAGGCCATAACCCTGATCAGTCTATGTCTCCCTTCATTTCTGCTCATCAGTAGCTACTTTCAGCACATATTTCTATTATCTTGTCCACTCTTCTTTTATTCTTGGCTAAAAGTCTTTTCTTCTCTAGATCAGCATCTGCAATTTTTGTCAGTCTTTATGCTTACATCTCCTTTCCAGTAATTTGGGTCTTAAAATCTTCATCATTTCAACTTTGTTTTTTGTCTTTATATTCTTCTTCATGTTAGCAGATGGACTTCTCCGATATGGTTCGGGAACAACCCCCTGATATTCATAGGGACATTTTTACTTTATACCCTCACCTTATATGTAGTTTTTAATTGCTTTAGAGCTTACACTGATGTCCTTTCCAATGAGTCATGCTTTATCCCTTTCACCAAGAGTGAGCTCTCATTTATTAGAAGATGGCATCTCTCACTAACTTTATTAATTGAATTCTTCACTAGGAATTGGTAATAGACAGTACTTTTCTCCAGGCTTGTACTAGTCTACTTCACATTTGCTGAGTATACATTTGCCCCTCATTCTCTTATCGCCAATAAAAGTTTTGTTACTAATAACATTCTCCTCCTTGTTTTGCTGAATTTCCCTTCTTTAAAGCTCAGTGCATCATTTTGTCAAAAGTTCAGAACTCTATCCAGGCTGTGTATTTCTAATATACAGCTTTTCTCCATTTTTACTATATAGCTCTATTGCTATGGGCTGTATTGAACCAACAAGAAACTTGTTTTGCTTTATATTACTTAACTCAATTATGTCATGCTATTAGGCCCTAAAGACTAAATTTCCTTTCCTACATCTAATTCTTTTATTTCTGTTTTACTCATTGGTTTCCATTTAGGTGACATTTTCATAGTTTCTATACTATCTGTAGAAGTGGAACCGATGGACACCAAACACCAGTACAGTTTTTAACCATACAAATATCCACCAGAAGGAAGCTCTATGTGAAACTGACAACTCCAGAAAGGAAGCCTTCCTGTCTTCTGGATGCAAAATGAAGTCAAACCACCTGTTTTTTTGGTTTTAGGTTGTGCAAAGGAGCTTCAGCTTCCAACAGTCACAGAATAAGGTGACCTTATTCTAAGTTGGTGATGTTGCTTAGAGCTTCCTTATGGTGGATATTTGGATGGCTATAAACTGTGTTAGTCCTCATTATGATCCTTGCATCCATGCGGCATACATTTCTACACTTTATGAGTCTGAGCAGGTCACTTAACCAGATATTGTTCCCAGATCATGAGAGAAAAAGGACATTTGCTGTCCAGTGGGTTTACTAGGTTAACAAATGTAATTTTATTTTATTTTTTGGTTTGATTCAATATGGACATGCTGGGGAAGCTGAAAACTGCTTGTAATTCACAATCATCAAGGAACTTGTTCAGCCAGAGAATTTGGATACCAGATTTCACTTCTGAGAAGTAAATTCTGGACAGACAGGACTCAAGACTGAGTCCTATGGAACAATGCTAGTAATATCTGTTCAGATACAGAAGAGAGTTTGACTATGACACACACATAGGAAATGATATCAATGGTCTTGGCAAGGTCAAGGTGGGCAGTATGAAGTTGAAGTTCCACTGAAATGACTTGAAGTTATGGATTCAAATACTTTGTTAATATGATAGTCATTAACAACCAAAAATGATTAGTGAAATATATCAAGGAGCACAAACAGACCATTAAACCTCAAGAATATGTGGATTTTTTTTCAGGAGAAAATGCAGAAGTGATTAGATTAAAACTAAAAAATGGGAGAATGAAGTGGTCAGATGTAAAAGGAGAGCAACACTTTAATTTTCTCATGGCAATGATGCCATTCCATGACAGGCTATCAGTGAAAAGAGAAGATGAGGGTTGATCACTCTTTCTTGTCTCAGATGGATGCAGGGAGTACAAGAGGTGCATCATTTGAAAACCTTGACTCATTAATGCTGATAGTACAGATTATGCAACAGGGTAATTATGCCTGTAGCGCTACATGTATGGGCTGACCTTACCCATTCAAGCTGATAATGCTTTAATGGTAGACTACACACAAAGCTGTGATTTCACTGTACTTCATCCATGGTACTGAATTTATGGTATTTAATGGTGCAATAAAGCACATTACATGTGAAAGAAATCCTTCAGCTAAACAATACTTTCAAAATGCTGTTCTACATGTCCAGCTGAAAGACATTTCCTCAAATTTAATTTTTCTTCTGACTCTCAGCACTGCGCAACTGTTATCCAGCTTGCTAGGAGTCAGCAACATGAAACACAACTAAACTGTTTAGTGTCTGCTTACCCCACAAGCTCTACAAATGAGAGCAACTTATTTTACCAAACAGATAAAGAAACTATCCCTCTATTAGACAGAGGTTTTCCAGTGCAGAGAAGTTTATCATGAAATGGGCCATACGATTTTGAAAAATATAACTAAATATGATTTAATAAAACTGAATTTATTATCTAAATTTAATCAAGAACTGCTACCTCCATTATCAAACGTGCTGAATTTTTGTTTCGTAAGATGGAATATGTTAAAAATTGCAAGTAGTGCATCCATTAGGTGCCACCTTTTTATTCAATAAAGAAGATGAATAACAATTGTGTTGGCCTCATAGCAAGATTGTAGTTTTCAGCATATATTCTTATTGATATAATGGTTAGGTTTAACAGATGAATTAAAGAAAATCCTTCATTCAGCAACATATTCAATAAGTATTACAAAAGTTATTTTATATCAGGGGGCATGGCCAAGGAGGAACACAGGATAGCAGCAGATTTCTGTAGCTCCACCAAGACAACATCATAACCAGGGAAATTTACCATCAAAACTTGTCTAATGGAATTTATTTCTTCATAAAATCATTTGGAATATAATTTTCTACAATAATATCCAAAAAAGAAAGAAAACTTGACTGATTTTCCTGTCAGAAATCTTCTTGGAAGTTTCTCACTCATCTCAACTCCTCAGAATGAGCTACAGTAAAGCTAACAACCAGGATTCAACCCTTAAGAAAGAACTTCAGGCATTACTACTAAACATGCAGGAACTGACAACTAAAATAGATAGAACGGATTCTAAAATAGACAACTTCAAAGAAAAAAACTACCAAACAAATGGATATATTACATGAAGACTTACAACAGCAAAAAACACAGATTTCAGGTATAGAGGATGCTCTCAATGACATGGACAGTAGAACTAAAGAAGGAGAAATGAACATTGTATTTCTACTCAAACAAAACACTCATCTCCAGTCTAAATTGGATGATTTGGAAAACAGATCTCGATGTAATAACATAAGGATCTTTGGACTACCAGAAGGCAATAACATTATAACTTGTTTAAACACTTGGCTACCAAAAACTCTAGATCTATCTGAGGCATTTTCTTTAGGTGTAGAGAGAGTTCTCTATCTTCCTCTGCCACTAACAAGAACATTCCTAGATCAGTTACAGTAAATTTTCTATCTTCATTTGATAAAGAGATGGTGTTAAAATCAACATGGGCAAAAGCACCTTTAAAAGTTAATGATACAGTAGTGCACTTTGATAATGATTATTCCACTCTGGTGATATCTAAAAGGAAAACCTTCTTGTCACTAAGAGAACTAAAAAAGGCACAACTGAAAACACATCTTTTGTTCCCTGTCAGACTAAAAATCTTCTTACCTGATGGTCCTAAAATGTTTGAGGATTTGGACACTGCTTTGGCTTATATTAAAAAACATAAAATATTGGACAAGATAGAAGAAATTGAATGGACAAGCCCTTCATTGAAAGACTAGCATCAGGCACAACTTGGAAGCCAACAGACAAGCAAAAGAGACTAAAAAATAAATGAATGACTTGCTTTACAGCATTCTGATTATTTTATGTAAACTTACTTGTTCCCTCAAGTAATCAACAAACAACATAAGATCACCACAAAGCTTCTGAAGTCCTTAAAATATGCAACTAGTTATACTAACAAATTTTCTTCCCAGGGAACTAGTAACCAGATACAATTTTTATTTGTTGCTTTTTTAATCTCTCTTTGTGAGATCAAAGGTTAATAACAAGTTATATTCATTTAATTTTACTAAAAATATTTCCCCCCCTTTTTTTATTTTTTATTTTTATTTCTTTTTTTAATTTATTCAAAATATTGCTATGTTCAGTACTGTTTAGTTATAATTGCTTAACATTATAAAACAGAGTTTAAACTCATTACAACAACTAACATGCTATGAATTATAAATAGCTGATTAAACAAAATAAATATAAATGCAGTATTTTATGCTTAGATACATTAGCAGATGGATAATTAATATATGCACCACTCTATTCCTTGATATAGTAGTAGATGAATGATATACTATAAGCATGCATTTTTTTTGGAAAACAGTTATACCCTTACAGCTTTGGTATGTATGTACTTATAACATTGTGTAGCTTAGGAAATGCTATAGGGTTCATGTATGTTGTAAATAGACTTATAGTGTTTTCTATGGACTGATATTACTGAGGCTTTGATTCCCAAGGCTTGTGGAGCACCTTGAGCTGTCTCATAAGTACACAGAGCCTTATTACATTAAAAATGTATTATTTTCACTTACTTTCATCAAATTTCCCGCTGGAATCCCTCAGGAGACAACTTTAGACACTGACAACCTCGAGAATAGCGCTCGTGAGCCGTTTTCTAAACCTTCATGTTCTAATTGTTCATCTGAGTTGAAGAAAGTAGCCATCATGAACTTTGACCTCTGATTTCACTCACACATATGTAATGCTGCAATGTAATCCAGTTCCAGGAAGCAGAACAGTTGCAAACGTGGAAATATGACAAAAATGGACTTTTTAACACAACAATGTGATTTTTTTATCATTATAATAGCCGCAAATGTAGAGACTCAACTGAATACACAAAACAATTCTCCAAAGAATTCAGTCTTGAGGCAAAACCATAATCACTATGAATTTATTAAAATATTAACGCCAGTTATGACCTGTTAAAAATGTTAATCATTATAATAGCACTTTATTGATATAATTTATGTTTAGTAAAGCTACAGCACATTTTAAAGCATTATCTTACTGTCTAACCCATTTACTGAAGTTTTGTAATGTGCAGCAGCTGAATTCAGTAGTATATTAGTTAGAATGTTCTTAAAGGTGCTTTACATAAAAAGCAGTACTGTAGTTGTTGTTTCAATGCACATACTACAAAATGCTTTTGCTACCAAACAATGTATGATAATCTTATATTTTGAACTTTTTTAATTCAGAACTAGAGTTATTTGATACTTTTTTAAGCTAGTATGTAATATATACCATATATGAAGCCTTTGCATATTGTTTTCTATATAATGTCATGACTTCCCTTTGAGTAATGCAATGTTTCTTACTATTCTGTTTTTGCTTTGGTAATTAATTCTCCTATAATATCTTCATGAACAAGCAGATAATACATTTATGTATATCGCTATGGATGCATATGCTTAAATCATTTACATTACTATCTTTATAACAACTGTAATGAATAATTTGATCTGAGTAATATATTGTGTCACATAAGCATTAGTTAACAGATATCTCTAAGCTCAGGGAAGCTATGTATACACAGATCGGGTCTATATTGCAACATAGAATGCTAAAAACAGCAAACGATGTTACATCGACACATTTTCAGTGAAAGCTGAAAATGTCGGATCCACAGAACAGCGATTTATTTCCTAGGGAAAGAAATCACTGTTCCAATCCCCGCAAAAAAAAAACATTACACACTTCCAAACACATACACACATACCCAATCCTAATTATACCCCCCAAAAACCAGTAAACAACTAAATACACATATGCACATAACCCAACCATACATTTAACGAAAAAAAAACAGTAAACATTTTAAACCATATCCACTTACCTTAACCTGCACCCTAACCCTAAGGTCAGTAACTCTCGCACATTTACATAAACAGCTCCAAACACATACACACTTACCTTAACCCTAATTCTACCCCCCAAAACAAAAGTAAACAGCTGAAAACACATACACACGTAACTCAACCATACATCTAACACAAAATATAAAACAGTAAACACTTTCATACATATGCACTTACCTTAACCCGCACCCTAACCCTAAGGTCAGTAACTGTTGCACAATCACACTCGGGTGCTATACCGGACAAGGGACCACACTACACTTCAGAACACGGCAAAACAACGAAGTGGTCAAGCGACTTCTTTCCCAGGGAAAGAATTCACTGAACAACCACTTCGCTGTTTTGCCTGTTCATTCCACATGTGTCGACAAAAACGCATTCGACATAATACGTTTTTGTTGTACTCATAGGAACCCACACAAAGCACCCATATTTACTATATATCTATATATATCTATATATCTATATATATCTATATATATATATATATATATATATTTTTTTTTTTTTTTTTTCTTTTCTCATTCCCCTTCCAAGTTGTGTTGCAGTTATTACTAGGTTTTTATATAAAACAGTTATATATAATAGATGCTCATTTATCTGGTTAAAAATCTTTAATTCTGCTTAATAATAGGTCAGATTGGATTTGCTCATACACATGATTTGAGCTTTTTACTTTCTTAAGAATTGGATCTCCTGTTATATCCCAATTCCTTTAAAATGTTTCAAAATGTGTAATTTACTTAGTAATGTTCCTATTGTTAATAAGCTATTCTAGTTATTAATATATCCTCTACATCAGTTAAAATTTTCAAGTTGAATTTATATAGTCTATATAAACTGTATTAGTTAAAGTCTCTATTTCTAATATCTATATATGTTCATACAAACAAGTCAATGAAAAGTTTCAGTGATCTATCATTGTGATATATACAATGTTACTGTTAGCTTAAACTGTTCTTTCTAGTTCTAAAGATATATCAAGAAGTCTTTAATGAAATCTTGGCACATACTAAGAAATAAGTGTATACATTGTATAATTTATTTTATAATACATAGTAATACAGATGAGTTTAACTTTGGTTTTGAAAGTTTTAATATATATATATATATATATATATATATATATATATATATATATATATATGACATTAGGTGGTAGCTAGAATTCTGCTGTTATAGTTAGAGAGGTAACTTGAGTAGTTGTAACTACTCGAATTTGAAGATTATAACTCCAGGCTGGGTGCAAAGTTCAATCCTAACACTAGTTTATTTGATTATTGTTACAGTATGATTACAGTTCTGACATCCACATCATATCTCATAATGACATTTTTATTTCTAATAAAAAATTGAAGTCCCACATATTCTTACAGATACTTCACAAATCAAAGCCTTGATTAATTTAACATATACATGAGAGAATAGCTTACTAATCTATATAAAAAATAATAAACTAAACATATTTTGCCTTATGCTATATATGTCAAATGGCAACCTTGAGAGGGATCTCCCTAAACATTAATGGGTTAAACAACCCATGTAAGAGGAGAAGTTTAATCAGATATCTTAACCTGCATAGATCTAACCTAATATTTCTTCAAGAAACTCATCTTCTTAAAAACAATATTTATTTATTTATTTTCAGTTTGATTACCGGGGAGGTCCACTGGGCTCAAAGAGCCCATTTTCAGTGGAGGCCTGGGGAGAAAACCTCCATAATACAAAGTACAAGCTACATAATGCAAAGTGCAATGCATAGTTGCAAAGGTACCAGTTAAACAACTTGTAACTAAGAATAGCAAAACTAAGCAAAGTTAACTGCAATATGAAGTAAAATATAATACATATTTACATGTTTACTGGTTGAGAAACAGTATTACAGAGTTAAATTTTACAGAGGTTTGAAACATCTGAGAATGGTGTAAAAGATAAACTAGAAACCAACAAGTACATTAGTTTAGTCAGCTCGGAACATACATAGAAAAAAAGGGGGGGTAGCTATCCTGTGGAACAAATCCATACATATTCCCAAAATTATTAAGACATACAAGGATGACAAGGGAATGTTTTGCATGGTTACAGTACAGATTAATAGAAAGATTTTTACATTTATCAACATATATTGGATACAAGGCATAGGTATTACCACAGTGAAACAGCATTTCAGTCAAACAATACTCCACTCTAAAGGAAACATCATATTAGCAGGTGATTTCAATTGTACTCTATGCGATAATGATACTACTACCTTGGGAAGAGGAAAGTTACAACTAGTGCAAAACATCTAAAAGACTTTATTAACTTATATCATTTGAATGACATTAATAATCAAGCTGAGACTAAGTCACTACCATATACTTTTTTTCCAACAGACACAAGTCTTACTGTAGAATAGATAGAGTTCTGATCTCTAACCAACTTGTAAAAGATTTATCTAAATCGATGGTTATTTCCTGCCCAATATTGGACCATAATTCTATCACTTTTGAACTTATGGTAAATGTAACACACAATACCCAGATTAGAAGAATTCCTGCCTACTTAACTCAACTAAAAGACTTCAAAGAATTTATAAATAAGGAGACACAAAACTTCCTAGAAATAAACACTACACCAGATATTTTGATTTTATATATGTTTCAGTTGCTTTTCTGCTGTAATCAGTGTGATATGACCTGGCTTTGTAAAATAGTACTAATTTGTGGTGTAACTGGTTACATTTAAGATTATCATCTATAATGACACCCCGAAACTTGGTATTGGTGACTTGTTCTATTTTGGTGTTGTCAGTGCTAGTTGGTGGGAAGTTACTAGATTTAAATGTGATGATGATTTTGTGTGTGTGTGTGTGTGTGTGTGATTCAATAGTAGTTGTGATTCTCCTAGCCAGGTCTCAATAATGGGAGAAGGAATCTTGGGTGGATGGAGTTATCATAATGATGGAGCTAAGCAAACAAGATTTGAGTCATCAGCATATTGTATGATTGTTGCATGTTTGGCAGTATGGTGCATGTGATTTATTAAATATATTAGATAAGAGAGATCTTAGTATTGACCCCAGTGGTACTCCTGGATATCTTAGTATTGGCCCCAGTGGTACTCCTGTTTGTACTGGCAGGTGAGTACAGTAGCAGTCCTACCATTTGACAGATTGCGTATAGCTGTTAAGGTAGATAAAAAACATTCAATGACAGTACTGATTAATATTAATTGTGATAGTCTGTTGAGTAAAGGACAGAATATATACAGAAAAATACAGAATGAGATGCTTTTTAGAGGTCCAGAAATAGAGTGGAGATAGAGTTACCAATACATCTGTTCTGGGTGACTGTAACTAGAAAATGTAGCAGAAGCAGATGCCTTGTGGACAGGGGAAAAGTAAGTGCTCTTCTAGCAAAAAACTTTGGGTTTGATGATAGATACTTTGTTGTAGTACTTTAAAGAGTGAAGGAAGTATTGCAATAGGGTGATAGTTTTAAAGATCAGTGGAGCCATCTTCATGTATTTGTATAATGTAAGAGGTTTTCTATATTTTGGAACACATGGTTCTTATAAGAATTTACTGATTAATACAGGGACTAGATAGCTTATTATATCTGCTGATAATGTAGTGGGTTTGAATTCATTCAAGAAGTTCTTTATTGTAATCATTGGGAATGGTTCACATGAAAAGTTATTTGTCTGATTAGCAATGCAATTTGAGATGAAAGGAGGCATATTTACATTATTTTGGATGATTTAGAGGTAGTAGCTATAAAGTGCTTAATGAACATGCAAGCCATAGTCACATTAGTTTCCTTGGGAAGAGGGTTTGAGGTGGACTCGATACCTAGCTATAGGAGACTAGTTATAGTAGATTAGAACAGTTTGGACTGTTGGAGTTTGTTGTCTGTGCTGTTGAGTAAATGTTATCTTTGTCTAAAAAAATGTTTTTGGTAAGATTTCATAGGTGACAGCAATTTTGATAATTTGTTTTGCCTTTGAGCCATTTATCCCAAGAACTATTGCTTGTTTTCATTAAGTGTATTTTTTGTCCATGTGTGGTGTCTATTATGGAAGATTTTTTTTGTCTGAATGTGATACACTCAAGTATATGTTTCTGAAAAGAGGATATCCTGTTAGTTTTTTCATGGAGATTTTACTTGAAGTTGTTAATAAAAGAGAAAGGGCTTTCTATCTACCTTTGCTAGGAGAAGATTTAGGACACCAGAGCCCTAACACTAATAATGACACAATTATTCAAGCCACTACTTCAGGTATTAGTGACTACAGGATTTCCTTAATAACTGTCTTTTCGCCTGACAGCATTGCAATAAAACAAATTCTTAATAAGAACTGGTCCATCTTAAGACAAGATGAAGCTATTAGACCCTTATTATAAGCCATTCTGACTGTCTTAATTGTAAACATTGCTAATATTGAGTTAATCTCTTTCAAAAATTACCAGGTATCACACGAAATGAAAAAGTATTCCAAGTAGAATATTCATTGTGATTAGTGCAGTTTTGAATAGGAAAGAAAAATGTAAAATTTCCCATCATACAAGGTCATTCTTAATAATTGACCAAGTTTTTGCATGATTATTTGAAAAGCTCAAAGTTGGATCCTGGTTTAAAAGGATACCTAGATATTTCATAGAATAATTTATTTTTGTATCATTTTGGAATATCCCATCTAAAGGGAAGTATCTGGGATTTAAAGGTAAAATTGCAGATTTATGGAAATTTAGTTTATAACAAGTAAACATTGAGTAGATAGAAAATTGGTTTAGAATTTTAGGGAGCTCTGAATTTAAAGAGGAACAGTATATGGTAATATAATCAGTGGCAAAGGCAGTTAAAGAAACAGGAATACTGTTGAATTTAGGAACTGAATAAAATTATTTTTGTATGCTTGACATAAATAGAGGTTCAACGTAAAGATGAATAGATATGGAGAAAGGGGGCAGCCTTGCCTGGCACCATCAAAAATGTGGATAGGATTTGTGATAACTTTGCTGATTGAAAGTTGCATATAGGGATTGAAATTTAAAGCCTGAATAGCGTTTATTAACTCTTCAGGGAAATCCAAATGCTGCACAATAATGCAAGTAAAGTACAATCAAATGCTTTAGTGGTGTCAACAGCTAAAGCAATCGAATAATGGTTAGACTTATCATTATGAGTTTATAAGGATTCAAGGGTAAGAGTATGATCATTACTTTGGCTTTCAGAAATCTGGACTGAAAATGAGAAATTACTGATGGAAGTATATTCTTAAGTCTGTTAACTAGTAAGGTGGCACAGATTTTTAAGTCAACATTAATGAGAGATATTGGTCTACAGTTTGCAGGGTCACTGGAATCAAGGTTTGGTTGAGGAATAAGGATAATTTTGGAGCCACAAGTGAGCGGCTTTGGTCAGGTTTTGTTTGTTTTGTTTTTAGAGAAGCCATAGATACAGTTGTATGATTATTTGTATATGTGTTGTGGATTGACTTTGGGTGGCTAGGGTTTTGCCTGCTATAAGTGGTAGAGGGTCATGGGTTTCAGGGTGTTTTAGCACATACTGCCAGTATTTTATGCATTATAGGTATTTGACTGACTCTAACATAGACTCATTTTTTTTTTATTCTAGCTTTAGGTTTATTATAGTGGTCGGATTGTTTTAGCAGAATGCATTTTTAAATAGGTGGGATAGTTGTACAGGGAAGAGCAGATTTCATGGGCATAGCTGTTTAGTGAATTGTGGACTCAGTAATAGTACTCTTTGCATGGAGTCAAAGGTTTTGTGACAACTGAAAGATTGCTTAGAGGAGACAGTATGGCTAAGAAATAAGGTTACATATTACAGCTATAGTATATAAAGTTGATTTTTTCATTTGGAAATTATAGGAGGCTGATTATTCTAGTGAGTTGAAGATTTGCTTCTAAAGCCTTAATGTAGTTAAGAGTTTGATTTAAGGTGGGTTAGAATTAAATATGCTAATTACAGTGTAATGTTTATGGTGGGGGTTGTAATGTGAAAGGGGCTGGTCAAGAGGTATACTAAGTGGGGAGAGTTGATTATGAGCGGACTTTGAACAAGAGGGATTGCTGGTGGAGGGGATGAAGAAATAGTTATGTATAATGGAAATGATGTTGTAGTGGGAAGGATGAGGGAGGGTTGGAGAATATAGCACTGCTGAGCAGGCCTACTCTTGGGCAGCAGAGAACTGTTTCACAAAACAGAGTAAAAATATCTTTCATCTTCTAATAAGGACTATGGAACTAGAAGGTAAGTGGTATAATTTCAGTTTTCACCCTTGGAGAAACTAAGGGGCAGGGGGCAGTACTCTAATCAAACATCAAGACAGGTAAAGCAAATATTGAGTATTACTATCTAAAAGCACCAGTTTATGTACTCCATGTATTTAATTAAGAAAAAAACAGGAGTTCTTACAGATTAAAACTGGTTATTTTCCTCTTTTTTCTCTTTTTAATGCTGACTAAACAGTCTGTGTATATAGAGTTTGGATTGATTTTAGAGTTCATTTAGTTCCTTTCCAGTCTATGGCAGTTGGGTGGAATAGTGGGATTTGTAATGGTCAACCTGTTTAAAACTGTTTACCTTTATTTTTTCTCCATTTTAATGATGTCTGAACAGCTTGCTTATAGGGTATCTTTGTTTATATGTTTGGTCATATGTTAAAAAGCTACTGTTCTAATAACTGAAGGTATAACATACATTTTTATATCATGAACTCCCATTCCTTCATCTTTCCATCCTGTTATATGATGTCCTAAAGCTATTTTATATTTGCTGTGTGTGCATTAAGAACTTCAAAAGTAATGTCATTAAATTGCTTAATGTGTTCTTAAGAAAGAATTACATAAATTACATATACATTATTGATAAATCCAAGAAAATTAGCTTCTTATAATAGACTAAGTTAAAAGATTTTAAAGAGTGATTTCTAAAAGGAATACATAACCTTTCAGACCAACAATGATGCTAACATTTCTGATGTGATCCTATAGCAAAAGGCTTCCTTTAGCTTACAAAATGTTAAATATTTTTATTCTTTAACTCCTAAAGACTTACATAAATTAGCTCTTAGATCCAAAATGGTAAGAAAAACTAATCACATCATTGGTATATCTATGCCTGGTAGTAATAGGAAATAAACAGCTCTGGAATAAAATTCTGAACTGTTTACAAAAATGAGAAAAATTAATGCACAAAATGTTTACACAAAAATTAAAAAGCAATTTATGCCTTTTATAAATAAGAAAACACATGCAATTATATTCACAGCAGATAAGGAAAGTAGAAAAAATTCTAAAACAGAAAAGAGAACAGATGAAAAGGTTCAAATAAAATAAAGCTCCAGGTAGTAATGTCATCTTTCCTGAATTATATACAAGATTACCTCACAATGTTTTATTTCATATACATAAAGTATTCATAGAAATTAAAATCGTTTAACTTACCCCATCATGGAAATATAATTTCTCCTTTGTTAAAAGAGGGCAAAGGCCGATCTCTATATTATTCGCATAGACCTATTAAATTACTTAATGTTGTTTAAATATTTTTATGTCAGTCCTGGCCAGTAGATTAAAAATATACTACCTACATTAATAGAGGAAGGCCAGACAAGCTTTATATTTCATAGGCAAACACAGGGCAATAGCAAAAGAATAATTACCTTAATTGATTATGCAAATAACAATAAACAAAAACTATCTATAATTATCTTCCATCTAGATAAACTATTTGTTTCAGCAAACTGGCCATATTTATGTAAAATATTAAAGGTATACAGACTTCCAAATGATGTATATAATTTTATATCTCCCATTAATCATCTTTATCAAAATTCTCATTCTCGTATGTTGAACTAGGATCTGCTATTCCTCAATTAATAAAACTAAGGACAAGAAACAAAGCTAGCCATTGCCTCCTTTATTATTTTTACTGAATATTAAGGCTCTAACCAAATAGATAAAACTTTACAATGATAGGATTTAAAATACATTATCAACATATTCCCAAAAACTCAGTTACTTGCTGATTATTTACTATTAATGATAAGGAAAACTGATTATTCATTAATAAGTATAAAAAAATTATATTTTGAATTGATATCAGATCATACTTAGGGGTCACTCTAACATGCAATTGTAAATGAATAGCAACAACAAATTATAAAATAGTTTAGATAATATTAAAACAAGTATTACTTTTTTCTACAGAAGATGCTATATATTACACAGACAGCTTTAATTCCTTCTTAAGCACATATTAAATATTTAATGACATTACTTTTTGAAGTTCTTATGGCATGCCCAACAAATCTTGGGGCATCAAGCAAAAGGCATGTAAGAACATGCAACATGTTTGCACTTTATGCATTTTTAAATATTTAAACAACTTACCTCTCTTATTGCCACCACTGAGGCCATTTACATTTAATGAACCATGTTTTGTCACATACATATTGCTATTACTAATTACTACTCTGTGATCTTTGTAGTAACCCAGATCCTTACAATAATGGTTGTATGAAAACAAAAGGAAAACTATTGTCTAAAAATTCATTTTATAACAAAAGGAAAACTATTGCCTGAAAGTTAATTTTATTTGAAATAGGCACTAAAAGTAGAGTTAACAATTAATTATTAAACTACAAGTAAACCAATTCCCTTCCACTGAACTAAAGGTTTCTAGTTTAAATAAAATAGCACTCAAACTACCCTTCTAATTCTCATTCACTCTCTCTCCAACACCCACTTATGCTAGTTACCCTTATTTTAAATATGTCGACTACTATATGTATCATCAAGTAAATGCTTTATATAGCTTATTTTTAAGCATGATATAAAAAAATCTACCTTATGGATGGTCAAAAACAAATAAAAAGTATATGTTGTGATTCTTATTACCATGTATTAGTTTGTATCAATTTAAACATACATTTAATCTTAAGGTTCTTAGGTATTTACCAGATATGAAATCAGGGAGACCATTGAAGAGACTATCCTAGTTTCACAAAACCCAGAGAACTGTCTAGCCAGTAAGCTCAGAGTCATACAACAAGCAGTCAAAGGTTGTGGGAAACAAACACTGGACCACAAGAAGCAGCCCAACAACAGCTCACACTTTCAGTCCACTTCAACAGTCACCAGATCTCAAACACTCACAAATGATGACATCATTAACTTTTGCAAGGCTGTTCACATTCCACAAACAAAATCATATGCTACCTGATCTGACATCTGGAGCCATCAATAATCACAATTTATGTGAACCTGAAGGTATCTCTTTAGCAATCCTTTGATAACACTATCTGAATGTTCAAAGCACATATATTCCTGCTGCAACTAATATGTACCAACATTTTTTTTTTACAGTGGAATATAACATATTTTAATTTCACTTCAACACCATCATATAATAGTTTGTATACTTTTAAACATATATTTAATCTCTATATTCATAGCTAGTTACTAGGCATACAGTCAAGAATCCCTTTGAGTAAACCATCCCAGCCTTCCAAAAACTGCAGAGCATTATCCAATCAAGTAACCCTGCCCAGAGTTATGTAGCAAACAGACAAAGGCTATTGAAATCAAACCCATATCAAAAGAAACAACCTGTCAATAGTTCATAGTTTCATTCTACTGCACAATCTGGCAGATATCAAACTCTCCCTAACTCTAATATTACTATTGCTCTCAAGGTTGTTCAAGGCCCATAAGCAAAGTCATATGCCATTCAGTCAGACATCAAGCCTCTACCAATTATGAATTTATGTGAAGTTAAAGGTACTCCAAAAAAATTTGAATAACCCTATCTGAACGCTCAAAGCACACACATTCCTGCCTTAACTAACATGTACCGACAATGTACAACATGGAAAAAATGTTTTAACTTCATCTCCCTACATTTCATTTTGTATCCATTTAAACATATGGTCAGTCTTTAGGTTCATAGGTAGTAACCAGGCATGAAGTTAGGGTTATCATTTAAGAGACAATGCTTGCTGCAAAAAAAAAAATGTACTGTCTGGTCAAGTAAACTGTTCAGAGTCACAAACTAGGCGGATGAAGGCTTTGAGAATCAAACCCTGGTCTACAAGAAACAACAATGCATAGCTTCAGTTCACTGTGTTAACTACCAAGTTTCAAATTCCCCTAATTACTTATATTATTAATTCTCTTAATACTGATCAGGTTCTGTAAATAAAATCTTATGTCATTTGTGCTGCCAGTTTACAATCACAAGTGAGAAAATCTCTTCATTATTTACCCGAACCGAATGAGTGAAACAGACATCCAGCGAGTCTTCAGATCATCGAACGTGGTAATGTCAATAATGTCGACTTCAACATTATTGACATTACCCAACTTACTTTCACATCCGGAGATATCTTATACACATTTTGCAGGGGGCAAGCCCCCTTGTGCCCCCCACGCCCCCTGCTAATTTTATATTCTAACTCCCAGATCGCACTGCAGTGAGGAAAATGGTAATTTTCCCTATTCCCACTGTAGTGTGATCCATTGAAAACAGTGACTCTCACAATGGCGAATGCAAGCTGCATCTCGATGTTCCAGAGGTGGCATGATCTCAAGTCAGGATTTTCAAATTTTGCACCTTTACCCTTGACTACCTGAATGACGGTAAATTGCCCTTCACACTTTCGATGGCAAACCTGCGCTGTCATTTGTGCTATTACCCACCAGTTCAGTAAGATATCTGAATCTCAACATATGGGGGATTGCATTCACTTGTAGCACATTCAATCATTGTATACATTTTCTTAAATGCTGCATTAAGAGAAACTGATGAGATTGTTGGTGATAATGGATTATATATGAAAATACCTTTAGTAAATACTTTTTTCTTTTTGCACACAGATAATGGACATCCCTCCACAATCAATGGAAGCTCTCCTTTATGGACAATTTGTAAGAACAAGCAGAAATGAAAAGTATTGCATAATTTGTGAAAAAGTAGCGACATGGCAGGCAGTCAGAAAAGCTGACAGAATTATAAGACGTGGTAAACAGACAGAATCCATTAGCTAGAGATATAATGAGTTTGGGTGCAGCCCAAATGTATTTTGTTATAGTGTACATGAATATCCTCATAAAGTCAGACAGATTATTCAAATTATTTTATTGAACTGTTGCATCTTATTATCAGATCACCTAATCACCCAGCTTTGTGTACAATAATTCCGTTAATGTGGGTAAGATTACTTCTTATAAGATGCATCTAAAAAATGTTTTGTTTAGGTAAAGGAGCTTTGGTGTGTACATAAACCACCATATATTAATACGTAAATTTTCAAACTAAGGCTGCATTTTATATTAATTAGAACTTGCATTGGTCAGACTACCAGAATAGTCATGTTTGCAATTCAGAAGCATCTCAAGGATGCTAAGAACAAAAACATTGGACATCCTTTACATATTTTTGAGTGTCATCAGGGCAACACTACATTTCTTGACAGCCTTCTATATAAACAGAAGGGGATAGTATGTTTGCACTTAACAGACTGTGAACAATTTGAAATTCAAGTATAATTTTTTGTAACCCAGATGTTTAATTCTTGATTTGAGGTGGCAGAATCTGATTAACTGTCAGATATTCTTAATGTTTGTATATACAATAGTAGCAAGGAATGGAATTGGAATGGTTTGATAATGTATTAAATCCAATTTCAGTTTTTCTCACATTTGTGGTCAGTGTGGGTCAATTGAAACTGTACTTAAATCAAATTTGAATACCCTTGGAGGTATTAGGCTGAGGTGCAGGGGTGCATTTTTTTTTGCAATAAAAGCAAGGCTTTTAGATATGAAACATTTATTATATTTATAGTTTAAAGCATAGCTCTCGACCTCTTAGCACAAAAAAAAACCTGGACAAAGCCAAAAATAATGGGGGCAAATCCTCAAAAACATGGACAAATTTTAAATAATGCTCTTATAAACTTAGAAAGTATCCAGATAAAAGGTTTTGTGTTACCATGTACCTGAAGGATACCAAGTATGAAACCCACATGACTCTCATTATTTAGTGAAACCAATCCTCACAGATTTGCCACAAAATTCCCTCCCCCAAAAAATCACTACTTTTATGAGGAACAGACCAAAAATATGAGGAAAAATGTGGACATTCTGTGAAAAATCTGTACAGC
The DNA here is from genome assembly GCF_019279795.1 of Protopterus annectens. NCBI lineage: Eukaryota > Metazoa > Chordata > Ceratodontiformes > Protopteridae > Protopterus > Protopterus annectens. Next base: position 180,679,581 of record NC_056749.1, read on the forward strand.
TGAGAGGTATGTTTTAAAGCACTTTGAAACTGATGGTATGGGGAGCCTGGCCCTCTTCTAAAGATTCTGTGACCTTACCAAAGAAATGAATAGGCTGACTATTGAAGTTTACAAGTAATGCTAGCAAAACTAATAAGTCTACAGTTACTGTCATTTGTAGTGGAGCCATGGGGAGTGATAAATGTGGCTATTCTCCATGCTTCAGGTTTATAACCTGTGGAGAAACTAAGCTTAACGAGATTTATAACAGGCTGAGATATGTGTTCTTTGACACTTGCAAGCAAACAACCTAGAATATTGTCAGAACCCATGTAACTACTGATCCAATGCTGTCAATCTTCATTTTATCCACAACAAATGGGTTTGGATCTAATCCTTCGGATCCAACTTGACTGATGCTAAAGCTCGTAGCCACCAAATCTCTCAAGCTTCTCCCTTACCCAGAGTGCACCCTGCCAATTACCTCAGATCTCGTTTGCTGCTTCTAGCTAACATATGTGGTCTACCAGTTTCTCTCTAGCTGTATTGGATAAGTAAAGCTTTTTCTTCATAATTTTGTCTATTGAACAGTTTTTTTTTATTTAGCTTACCTTTTAACGTTTAGTCTTTAATGTTTGTGGTTTAGGATCTCTATTGTTCTTTTCTCCCTTGCCTCCTTGCATTTATTTTTAAAAAAAAGTTACTTACTATTTTCAGTTGTCTTCATCTTAAACATTTTCAAGGATTGTTAGTGTTGATTATAGAGATTGCATAATGAGTAACAAACCTGTGGGTCTCAAGAAATGTTCCAAATGTGAGCTCTGCCTTCAAGGCTGTGAAGAGAGTGTTTGCTGCCTTGGCAGTCCTGATGGAACCTTCCCCTCAGATCCAGCCTACTCCACCATGATGCCCCAGCATCTGGAGCCTCAACAAATTGCTCATGGACATTCTGTACTGAAACCTCAGGTTCCCTCTCAGGGAGTTTTGATTTCTTCTGAGACTTCCTTAGAACATCCCACTGATGTACTCAGGAAAAGGACATGCAAGATGCACCTAGACTCCCCACAGGAGACTGTCACTGAAGACATGGATTTCGATGAAGGAGAAGGGTCTGCACAGTCACCTCCTAAAGATGTTCCCTTTTGAGACATCTTAGAATTCCTGAAGCAGAGAGGCAGCTGGACATCCTCCAAGCCTACAGTGAACACATCTGTACTCCTAGATGCTTTTGGTACAGGACCCTCTACTTCCTGGGTGACTCTGCTTGCTAATGAGCTCATGGACATGATCTCTAGGTGGGCATGGAAGGAGCCTGACTCCATAGAATCCATACCTCAGAGACTGGACAGGATAATGGCACCACCTGTAGACAGACAGTTTTGGGTTTAAGGGATTCCAATTGATGCCATAGAGACTGCGGCAACCATGAAGAAGGAACTAGCCAACAAGAGTTTCCCTGTCCATCCCCCAAACAGGGAGTCATAGGTGAAGGATACACTAAAGAAGCATGTCTTTGCTTCAGTGACCTTTGCCTTCCAGTTGCTGTATCATCTGGCACATTTTGTTAAACTTCAGAGAGATTTGACTAAGGAATTATCAAATACTCTCTCAGGAACTGTCTCTGCACATGTTAAAGATTCATTAACTTTTCAGTTGGCAATCCTGCAGGCTATTTCCAATAGTTCCACTAAGTTAATTTCTAACATAGTGGAAGGAACCTCAAGAGCTGCTTGTTCAGGCATTTCTATGAGGAGGCATGCCTGTATGCACTTGAGCGATTTTACGGAATCATTTAAGAATGATTTCATCAATTCTCCTTTTGATGGAACTACCGTTTTTGGCTCTAAAGTGAAAGAAATGCTGTCCAGATGTGAGAAAGATGGAAAGACCTTGTCTGCCTTGGACATATATTTTTCGGCCCGCAAAAGATTCTTCTCCAGAAATCAATGCAGTGGCCGGAAAATGTGGTTCAAAAAGTCCCAAGGTCTATTCTATTATTCACATAGAGGAAGTGTCCCCAGAGGCAGAGGGGGGAACTGCAATGGATGTTGTCACCCTAGTGGTAGAGGTGGCCTGCAAAACCAGGGTTCACGAGAATCTTTCTTTGGTAAACCCTACCAACACTCCTGAATAGAGGACCAACTGTCCACCTCTGGAGACAGTCAGGGGAAGGTTGTCCCTGCACTAGAGAGCCTGGATAGAATTAACAAAAGATATTTGGGTGCGGAGGATTATATCCAGAGATTATATAATACCATTTTCCTTACCATCTCCAATTCCAAGAAAACTCCCCAGTGTTCCACCCAGTCAGAGGGATCAAGCAGCAATTCAGATTCGAAAGCTGCTAGAAAAGAGAGTCATCCAAGAGGCCCCACCAGACCAGACAGGATCAGGAACTTACTCAAGGCAAAAAGACAACATACTTTAGACCAATTTTGGATCTCACAAATCTAAACAAATCTGTTCAATGAACCAAGTTGTGGATAGTGATAGTTCAGTCCATTCTCCATTTTCTGTGCAAGGACAACTGGATGTGCTTGATAGATCTTCAGGATGCCTACTATCACATAAAGATGAACAGGTAATCTAGAAAGCACCTACAGTTCTGGCTGGGAGCCAGTCACTACTAATTCAGAGTACTCCCCTTTGGACTCACTACAGCTCCCGGGGTGTTTACCAAATACATGGCAGTAGTAGCAGCATATCTCAGACTGCAGGAATTCCGGGTGTTTCCCTACCTGGACAACTGGCTCATTACTGCTCCAACCAAACATCAAATCATACATTCAAGAGATCAGGTTCTCCACACCTGTGCTGTCCTAGGAATAACCATAAACTACAACAAATCGCATCTTCAATCAACTCAGACATTGGAATTTATTGGAGTGCTACTCAGCACAAAGACTGCCATTGCTTCCCTTCCACCACACTGAGCTCTAACTATAACATCACAAGTCAAGAAGGTTGTAGACAACATGTCAATCTCAGCCTGCACAGTTCTCCAAACTCTGTGCCTCATGGCAGCTGCGACAACCTTAGTTCTGTTGACCAGGTTTTACAGTGTATGTTGGCTACTCAATGGTCAATGTTGTGTCAGATAAAAATTACCAACACTTGCAGAAGAGATTTCTATTGGTTGATCCAGTCCAATCAAGTACTCCATGGCCATCATACCTTTCAACCTCTTAAAGCAAGAAATCTGGACAAAGCCATAAATAAGAGTGGGGAAAAGTCCCAAAACTAGGGATGATTTCTAAATATTGCTCTTACAAACTTAAAAAGTGGATAGAATAACAGGCTTTGCATCAGCATGAAATTTCTGAAGGGTATGAATTCTGAAACTCAAAAGTAAGTCATTATTTCCTAACTTCAATCTTAATGATTTGCCAGTAATTTACCAAAAAAACACAATTTTATGAAAAACAGACCAAAAATATGAGACAAAAATCTCCACATTCTGCAAAAATCTGTACAGTTGAGAGGTATGATGGACATCCATTCATTCCCCAACTGCACAAGGCCATAGTGACCATGAATTTTTCCGAGATAAGGTGGGGGGCATTATCTGGGGAAGACAGTCCAGGGTACTTGGTCCCCTGAGGAGGCTAATTTGCATATAAATATCCTAGAGATGAGAGCAGTGCTCTTGGCATTGTGAGCATTTCAAGATGTTCTTCCCTCCGGGATGATTGCAATTCAAACAGACAACATGTGAGTCATCTGGTACATCAACAAACATGGGGGAACCAAATCTTACCCATTGTGTTGAGAAGCTCACAGGGTCTGGCAGTGGGCAAGCTGTTCTGACCACTTTCTTTTAGCAATGCACATTCTGCGAGATCCAACGTGATTTCAGACAAACAGAGCAGAAGCATGCTTCTTCCACATGAATTTCCCCTCACCAAAAAAAGTGGTGGATGAAATTTTCCATCAATGGTGCCAGCCATGCTGCTATCTTTTTGCCTCTCCCCTAAACAGCAAGTGTAGCAATTACTTTGCCCTGATTCCCCCATGGGGGCAGTCACTGAGGGATGCTCTATTTCATGATTGGCCCCCCCAGTATTCTTTATGCCTTCCCACCAACCCCTTTGATTCCAAAATTTCTGCAGAAAGCTGCCAGGTCGAAGAGTACAGTGATCCTCATTGTCCCCTATTGACCTTGACAAATTTGTTTTTCCTTTCTATAGCCTCACCTGGTCCATCCACCATGGAACCTAGATCTGACTCCGGACCTCTTGACTCACCCGACGGGCATGTCACACCCAGATATACCAAACCTCAATCTGACTGCTTGGCTTCTCCAGTTTCCTTAGTAGCCAGACAATCTATGCTTTCATAACCTGTCCGATGTATAATTCTGTCTTCCCATAAACCCTCGGCAAGGAAAACATATTCAAGTGAATGGAAACATTTTGCCATTTGGGCTCAGCAGCATAAACTTGACCCCTTTTCAGCCTCTACCAACCACATTTTAGATTTCATTGCTCACCTTTTTCAAAATGGTGCTAGTTTTTCAACCATTAAGGTTCAACTAGCAGCAATTTCAAATTACCATATAGGTTTGAATGACACACTCATAGCTTTTCAAAAAAATTGAGCAAGGCCTTTTTAAAAGAGACTCTTCTTCTAAAGCTTTCCTTTAACGACCCTATACCTCCATGAGACCTAAATTTGATGCTTCAGTCTCTCACACAACCTCCCTTTGAACCAACAGCTACATATCACCTTAAATATATTTCATGGAAGACTATTTTCTTGGTTGCCATCACTTCTGCAAGAAGAATTTCTGAGATCCAAGCACTATCTTCTAAACCTCCTTACTTGTTTTTTTCACAGAGATAGAGTGATCTTACATACCAACCCATTCTTTCTTCCAAAGGTGGTACCAGAATCCAACATAAACACTACTATCAATTTTCCAGTGTTTTTTTCCTCAATTTAAATAACCAAAACAAAATAGCCAGTACAAGTAGAGGAATCCAAGCCTTTATTAGGACTAAAAGCAGACCAATTTCAGCCCAAAGAGCCTTTATCAATGCAGAAAAATTTACCAACAAAGGGGAATATATCTTATATTTACTGGATGTTCACAGACAATTGCAATTCTATCTGCATAAATGTGTTTTCTTCTCTGGACCAAAATTGGGAAAATCAATTTCTAAAGTTACTCTATCAAAGTGATTAGCAAATTGCATCTCCTCTGTCTATAATAAATTAGGCAGTTCTCTTATACATCCATTGAAAGCACACTCCACTAGATCTGTGGCTGCTTCCATGGATTTCAATCTAGGATGTCTATGGATGAAACTTGTGCAGCAGCAACTTGGACTATTCCTCATACCTTTATCACTCATCAAAAATTGGATCTGGTCTCCAGAGGTAGGGCATCATTTGCTTCTATGGTGCTCAGGAATATCCTTCCTTGAGTCCGCCCTGGATACAAGTAGCTAGGGATGCTGTCCCATTTGTTGAAGATAGACTGAAGATTGACAACATCAGATAAAAAAGTTATGTACTCACCATGACATTCCATTTGTTTTGTCAATTTTCATTCTTCCTCAACTCCCCTTCCATTACCCCTGTCCATGACTTCTGGAGGAATGAGTATTTACATGGTTTCTGAACTGGTATGTTCATATGTATTTATGACTCTGGATATGGCTTTCCATAACTCTCTTCAGCCTTCTATGCTAATATAGCAGCAAACAAGATCTGAGGTAATTGGCAGGGTGCACTGTAGGTAAGGGAGAAGCGTGAGAGATCTGGTGGCTGTGAGCTTTAGCATCGGCTGAGTCAGATCCAAACCCATTCGTTGAGGAAAAATGAAGATCAACAACACAGATGGAATGCTATGGTGAGTACATAACATCTTTTTTTTTTTTTTTTACTAGCTCTAGATGGCTTCATGTGGGACAATAATGGGAGAAATGTGAACAGGCCAATGTAATACGCTAAAACTAAGCTTGCTGTAAGGATATTAGCTATGTTTTTTGGGGTCAGAGTTGGATATGTCATTGAAGATATGTACAGAGCAGCTAATAAGACATTATGGTTATCGTTGGTATTGGGTCTACTCTAAGTTCATAACTGGCTTTCGACTTCCTCTTGGTTCACCTAAAGATGTTCTTTAATGCTTTTAAATCACTTGTATAAGGAGTAAGAGAGAATTTTTGTAAGTGTCATGAGTATTTTCTTCTTCTTATTGAGCTGCCCACCATACAGACTTACGTTTGAATGTTTCAGGATATTTATGGCACATTTTAATAGGCTCCTCTATACATTTATTCCTAAAATAGTAAATCTCTGATGCATATTCAGGAGCAAGGACAATATCTTGAATTTGTTTGTTTGTTGGAATACATCAGTCATGTTTGTCCAAGATATCAATAAGAAGGAATACACTGTTTTTTAAATAGTCCCAATATATGTTTTTTATGGATGGGATTGTTTATATTAAGGCTTCAGGTTTCAGTCATTTGATCTGATTTAACAAAGAAGAAATTGAGATATGGGGGTGGTGTGGGACTGGGAAGCAGTTATCAAGGTCAAGCTCAAGGACGTTACCACTCCTGGTGGGAACTGGGACATTTCTGCACGAGGGAGTTATTATTTACAAATTCAGTACATCTATGAATGCATTTATTATTGACTGTATGTATAGTTTGCCAGTTGTTTGAAGAATATTTAAAGGTAAGTAAAGTCTCCTATAACAAAGGCATTTAGCTTAATGGGTAGCTTTTGAAAAATTGACAGATATCATTATGCTCTGAAAGGGACATGAAAGGGAATTTGTAGTGAGCAATGATGTGAACTGTGGCTTTGATGAGATATGCTAGAACCTCTATAAGCTCTGCGTTAACATCGTGCAAGATTTCACATGTCACAGGAGGGATCTTAATAAAAACTTATACATCTCCACAGCGCCCAATGGTCCTTGAATGCATTGGAGGTGCAGCACTCTGGGAAAGAGAAACACTATCATTGTTTCGAAACCAAGTCTCAGTAACTAAATAAATATGGATGTCTTTAAGGGTAAGGTAGGCCTGACATTTTGATTTTTAAGCTTCTAACATTCATTGGATATTTTTTTAAATTTAAATTTGCTATGTTTGTATGCTCATGAATTGAACTTTGCCTAAAAAGTCATAATGGGGTAAACACAAGCTCTGCACAGTATAAGAAACCCATATGATGACCATCGTATACAAGGCAAATGTACACACACATATATATGTACACAGGATCCCCTCGGCCCCTAAATGACATGACTTAATAAACTAATCACTATAGCCAATTATTTTTTCTTTACATACTATATAATACTGCACACACTAGTGGTTAAGCTTTTTCATAGACATAGATAGAATACTCAATTGTATTTCACTGCATCACCCTTAGAGTGCCTAAGGTCATTCACTGGTGATTGCCTGTAAAGACGTGTGAGGGTGATGGATTGTATATAAATATAAGTGTACCCTAAATGGTGATGTTTTCAAGGTGGGTGCCTTGAAGGTTTAGGTAGGTTTTTTTACATCCGTGGTAAGCTGATGTTTACTGATAGCAGAGAAAAGTCTGTAGGCAATGACATCACTCATAAACTGAGTCAGAAACATCGAGGAGTAAGGGATTGTCTGTAAAGACGAGGCAGTTCCTATGCTGCCATAATATGATTAGTGCTAAAAGACTGGTCAGGTGATGGTCATCAAGAGCTCATGACTCCAGGCTGATACACTTTAAGCTGCTTGCATTATAATATGTTACTGTTAAGGTTTAAATTACAACATGGCATGAAATTAATGTGCAATATTAGAGAATTGGATGATGAGAAAAAGGCTAATGGAACAAAAGGGAGAAGCAATAAGGTACATGATACAAACACGAAAGACCAACAGAGAGTGGATTGAGGCATATCTACAAAATAAATAGCTGGTAGTTATCACTAGTTTGCATACTAGTTACTTTAGGTTTAAATATAACAGCAGAATGTTTATTAACAAAAGAGTACAAACTAGCTATGGAAAGCCAACAGAAAGTAATATGTAAAGTATAAACAGATTAAAAGCAGAACATCCAGCAGAAAAGTCTAATAGCAAAACAGTCTGAAAGCAAAACCAGTTGAACACCAGAAAGAATAGTGTAATGAAACAGGAGAAACATACATCGATGTTGGTAGTTGCATATGTTGACAGTGATGAGGGGAGTGTAAAAGATTACCTGATCAGGTGAACTGGACAGTAGGATCAGGTGACAATACCACTATGGAAGTTTATACAGGATGCTACAAATTTGTAGTGGACTGAGCAGCAGGTCAAGGGAATTCTATGATCAGATGGTGAATCGCAGATGTAACAGTTTAGAGGTGCTCACTCACCCATATTAGTCTAGATAGCTTGTGCTGGGTGATGCATGTCTCTTGGGGAAGAGCGAGAGATAGACTTGACTGGTGTGGGGACCCAGTACTTAACCACTAAACAAAGAGAAGGTAGAAGCTGATGGCTATTCGCTGAAATGGCTGGTAGACTGCTGCACAATTTGAAGCTGAACCAAAAAGAAAACAAACGGCCCCTGGTGAAAGATGAGCCCCTCCCTCCCCCTGACAGATGCTCTGAATTAAGAAGCTTGCCCTTCCTTTCACAAAGAACAAATTAACACTTCAGGCAAGTACAAGCCACACCTCTGAACCTCTAGAAATCTGGACAAAGCCAAAAATAATGGGGGACAAAGGCCCCAAAATAGGGACAGATAATAAATATTGCTCCTATAAACTTAGAAAATTGCTAGAATAACAGGTTTTGCATTGTTATGTATTTGATGAAGGACATGGAGTCTGAAACTCAAATATATGTCATTATTTATTGACTTCAATCCTGAATGATTTTCCAGAAAACCACAAATTTTATGAGGAACACATTAAAAATATGAGGCAAAAATCTGGACATTCTGTGAAAATCTGGTATGGCCCAAGCTAGTCTAAGTAATCCTCATGGAAATGCAGTGCAGACCAAGCTGGAAAAAAGGCCTTGTACCGCATTGGTTTCTCCAGCTCTTCTTCTGTCTTGTCAGGTTGTGCATGCTGAATGATTCACACTTCTGCCAAAAATAACTTATTTATTGTCTTTTACACTGAAGTTGAATGATTAGTTATCTACACTAACATCTGCCATAAAATAATCTTACAAAAAGATAAGTGCTATAGCAGTTGGTAATAGTGGTGTAAGTGAGGATCTCCAGTGGAAGCAGTATCCTCAGCAGCAATAGCAAAGAGCATTATCATGAAAATCTTTTATTGTGACTTTTCCTCCTTTTGATATGTTTAAGCTATATGGCTAGCATTTATTTCATATTCATTACTGCATTCAGAATTTAAAAGCCAATGATCTGGTAGGGAAAACTATGAGAAAGGGTAGATGCTAGAAAGGACACAGAAAAATCTGCTTCACATTTTGTCTATAGCCAAGTGGAGAATATGTTGAATGTACAGAGGCATAATCTGATTCTACTGAGCAAAAACAAAGTGCGAGTTCTACAGAGAAAAACAAAGGATTTGAAAAGTTCACAGTATATGAACATAGGAAAGCTGTGCTCACTGCATTCCTGCTAACTATCTACATACCAACTATGATTATGCCTGTCACAACAAAGTAAGGAGAATACTATAAGGTTTCACAGCCTCAGACTTAATAAATAGTCCCCAAATTCACAATTAAACTCAGTTTAGTACAAGGGTCACAGCTATGGTCCTTGGAACTGCAATGAAAATACACAGAGTTCCAGAAATATTACTATCACAGCACTGTTCTTTTACTGTGTATAAGCATCTGTGTGTGTGTGTGTGTGTGTGTGTGTGTGTGTGTGTGTGTGTGTGTGTGTGTGTGTACATGCACGTGTTTGTGTATTTCTGTGTGTGCACGCATTCATGCTTTCATATATGTGTATGTGTGTGTCATGTGAACACGTGTATGTATAAATAGATGTATATGTTTGTGTATGCACTTGACAGTGTGTGTGTGTGTGTGTGTGTGTGTGTGTGTGTGTGTGTGCGCACGCGCACATCTGTGAATGCATGTGTAGTTGGCCACCAAAGGCAGTATTATTATGTAAAGCATTACTATTTCAGTTTAGTAATTTGAGTGATAATAAGTTAGTAATCCTGCAGAGAAGACCATTTCTACTGTGATTTTGCACTGAACACTGAGGCCAGTATACCCACACAGGATGAAACAGAAATACCGAAGTTAAATACCGAATGTTTACTCATTGGCAATTAAAATGTGGATTAAGTTTAAAATGTTAGTTAATGCTAGTGTAGTTAGCAATTAGATGCTATTAGTGATAGAAATCAGTGAAATCTCTGTTGTTATTATACTGCTCAACCTACATCATCAGTAATGACAAATTGCAAGCTGCATACACTGGGTGCACAGATTCCTGAATATCCGATGGCGTTCAGAAACAGTGATACAAATTTAAGTGGGAGCTGTTTCAGAAATGAAGCATCTATTATTTTTTCCTGAACATTTTCAACTCTTTCTATAGTCTAAAAATAAAGCTTTGTACTTTCAAAATAACAAATGGCCACTAGGGATATCTGTGTTAGCCCATCTTGCTGAAGCAGAGTAAGCTAAGTGATCTCTTTCAGCTTTGCTTCTGGCAGTACTTAAGGTTATTTAACCAATCTACATGGTTACCCACACGAGTTATTCTGTTTTATTGCCTCTTAAATTAAATAATAATAATGATAATTTAAAGCATGATCGATTTTGATTTATATAAGATTTCTATTAATCTAGCATTAACTCTTTTACTATGTGTGTAATTGTGAACTCATGGGAGGGTTAAGATAATCAGTTGGTAGATTACTTTTACAAAAGTTTGAATGTGAGGAACAGAAGTCTGTGCAGTACTGCATGTGCATAAATAAAAGAAATTCACAGAAATATGGGATACCACCAGTGATAAAAATACAAGCAAATGCTTTACTAACATAGCAAATAGATTTCAAGAATGCTGCACATGGATTCATCCCAGACCAGAAAATAATGGCATCGCTTAAAAGATTAACAAAAAACACTGCACTGGATGACACAAATAAATGATTTATTGAATGTTTGAGTGCTTTCTTTCCAACATGAATGTAACGCCATCAGAAAGAATGTAACAACCATTTCCTACTATTTAAAAACCTTCAAAGGTGCAAAAAATGCAAAGACATTTAAAGAGATACTCCCTTAAAACCATTAAATGGGTTCAGGTGCCTAGGCGGTGCAACATGCCCCTGTGAGACAGCTGGATGTGGACACATGGCAGGTTGGCAGTTTAGCTGCAGAGACAAATGCCTGTGGACAATTCCCTGTGGGAACAGAGGAACCCCCTGCACCCTAACCACAGGTGGCAGACACAAACCCCCACAGTGATAAACTCTGCACCCCCCAGAAGCCACCATGTGTGAATGTCAGTTGAACACGTGGTCATCATAGGATGCTAAGTGGGCATGAAAGTGGTAATGTGAAACCTGTGTGCTGTGGGCAAAGCCTTTATTAACACAATATGTAAAGTGATGTGTGTAGTGCTTGGTGTGTACTAAACCCAAATATATTCACAACTTGTAGAAATGTGCCACAGCATGTAGGAAATCTTGCACATCACTGTAATCACACTTATGTTGCAAGATGTGCTTTAGGCGATGCTCCCTTACAGCAATAGCCTTCCTATGCGGTGTCACAGGCATCCCCCTCAAAAGTGACTCCCGTCGGGTATCTGTCAGGTTCTGTTCCTGTTGCAGCACAGACAGAAGGTTGGACAGCTGCACAGTAGGGTGTCCAAGTAACACCTTCAGCCAACAATGCCATGCTTCCACCTGGTTATTAGTCCACAGGAAGTTTATGTCAGAGACGTCACACACATTGCAAAACTTCAAAGGGTAGGAAGATGGCAGGCATTGCTGTGCTGAGCAGTGGGATGCATACTTCTGTGGTCGGCCTCGCACATAATGATGGTCCAGAAATACACCTATAGGCTTAGCAAAGTCAGGTAAGGTAGCCACAATGTCCAGAAATGCAGGGATAACATCTTCCAGTGGTAGGAATTCCAATGCAATCAGCTTGTGGATGGTGATTGAGAAAGCAGCGTCTGTACCATAGAGGGCCACAAGGTGGTGATGCTTAATCTGGCATCAAATGATCTGTGCAAAATGGAATAGGCACCCCTTCAGAATACTCTTTGGGAATGCCTTGCAGCTGGCATGGATCTCTGCCTTCTCAAAATCAGTCATAATATACTGTGGAGCCAAGGTGCATCCCTGTTCTGTGGCCATATCCTTCTGTATCTCCCACATATTGTTGTATGCAGACTCTGACTTCCATGTCATGAGACAGTACACCAGGGGGACAATCCTTGCTGAGGTGGGGGTGCCAATACATCCATGTAAAGTATACAGCTGACAGCATATATCGGCCCATGTCGGGAAGGTGCCATCCCGAAGAAGGATGTCAGGCTTGCACAGATCTGTCAGATTCTGTGATGTAGTTAGTAGAACCAAGGAATCACTCCCATCCATATCAGACCTTCTGCAGAGGATAAAGCTGCCACTACAGAGTGGTTACTGGCTGACATCGATATCCGCAAGTGTTACTGGAGGTGTGGACATGGATGCCCGTGTCCTCTGCCATACCCTGGTTATGCTACAATGCAGGGTGGCACAGCAAGGCATCTCTTGTAGTACATTGTCATCCGCTGTGCCTAGGACACTCTGCATTACCAGGCTTGGCAGGTTATTGCCGGTTACCACCCTCTGCCGCAGTTCTGCTCGCAGTGTAGCCACTTGGGCTGTTGTTGCATCTGGGCCATGCTGATGTGGCAGTGATTTCAGCAGTTCTTCCCCCTCATCCTGGCGAACAGTGATGGCACAACTTCTGCAGGCCTTTACTCTCAGCTCAATACATGCCCAGTACCATTTAGGTGGTGCTTCACGCTCTAAATGGTAGATGTATCCCTCCACTACCATCACTGGTTTGCCCCGTTGGCTGGGCACTGTGCTGTGTCTGTTGCCAAGCTGACCAGGGCTATGCAGGTACATAGGTTCCATCATGGTAACGCCACTTGTTGATGGCTTCTCGGTATCTATCACATCCAGTGTAGCAGGGAGCAAGATGTAGACACAACTCCGGTACAAGTCACTATCTGACGTTGGGTTTGTTGTTTTACACCACCTTGTGTTGTACCCTCTGAAGTAGCACTGCCTGCCACAGTGGCCCTGTGCAGCTGTCTACACACCACCTTGCTCTGACTACCTGATCTGCTAGAGTTTCTTTATGTGCAGTTCACGCAGCTGGGGGGTTGACAAGTGATTGTAGTCTGGTGGGAGTCTACACAGCTTGTTTGCACCACAGGTTCTACATGTACTGCACAGGTCACCTTTAACTCCCAGCTGTTGCTGCTGGCCAATCAGGGTGTGGGGCCCAGTCTCAGTTTCAGTGACAGAGGTTACATAGGGAGCTATCCCTGTGTTGCACCCTTGTCTGCCTACATGGGCCTGCATACTTGTGTACCTCAGCTGCAACAACCATCGGATGGGTTTGGTGGCCCCCACAATACACGCATGCTGCTGTGGACTGGGAGGTGAGTTACTACCCCTGCGTGTCAGTGTTCCCTTCTACAGTGTTTCTTTCCTACTGTTGGGTAGGTAGTCTGTGCTTGCCAGGGTTGGCATGTTCCCACCTGTCGCTGCACTAGGGGGGCTCTGGCAGGACAGTGTCTGTTGCAGGCATGCCTCTCCACCTCTTTGGGTTAGTCATGTGGAAAAGCCATTAACAGTGGTACACACAAGGACACTGTGTATATCTTGCTGTGACAGGCTTAGTTGGTTAATAGAATAACAGGTATTGCATTAGCATATACTTTCTGAGGGGTATGAAGTCTGAAACTCAAATGTCTGTCACTTTGTTCTACTTCCACTCTGGGCTGCTGTTCCACTACACTGCTAGACGGCCACAAGTGTGTGGAATATGGGATACGCATATTCTGCACAGCTCAGGGCTGTCTGTGCCATTCTGTACTGTTAGGGGGTATTGACAGGGATGCATGTGGTGTTGTTAGTGCTGGATTGGACAGTGCGCATATATGTATCACTCTGCAGTGGCTGCGGCTTCTTTGGGTTTTTCTGTCAGCTTCTGTCAGCATGGATTGATGTATGGGTTGTGTGTGGGGGATCCTTATGCTTATGAAGGGCAACAGGTATACTGCTTGTTTGTTTTACATGTGAGCAGCCCTTTTTAGCCACTTGTTTGGCTGCTCGGCTGCGTAGTGTGGCTGTTTCCACTGTCGGGTGACAGCTCGCGTACGTACTTTAGGGAACATCTCCAATTGCCAGTTTTCCCAACGGCGTGGATTCCCATGGCGTATCTGTCTTTTGGCCGCACCACTCTACGCTCTAGCGGTGCTGCAGTCTTCTGCGGTCAGCGTTGTAGCTCGCGGGCATTTGTCTCGTGATCTATACGCTGGAACCCCTATTAAATACATAGTAATATACAGAACACAAAATAATAATATATATTACAAACTACATAAAAGTGTATATAAATTACATACAAAATAAATAGAAATGTTAATTACAGGCATGCAGCTTTGACTTTTAAATCAGGTTTAATAGAAATTAAGTCAGTAATGCCTTGTGGGGCACTGGCATTTAATAACAGTTGCCAGTAAAGTTCCCTCTGTTCTACCAGCAGCTCCCAATCACCACCCTAATAGGATATGCCACTTTTTCAAAAATTGTAAAGTTGAACTTTCTAAACTCCTTATTTATAACAGAATGGTTATATAATATGCTGGTATTTTCTTATTCTCAAGAGGCCAATTGTCCACCCAACATAAAGTGTTGGACAAGAAGAACAAAAGGCAATATAAGTAACCCCTTGTGTGTTGCAATTATAACTGCCCATGACTGAAATTAACTTGGAATATCCATGCACAGAAAAATGATTACCCTGCAAAATAATTTTTCATTGCTTGCATGAAATGCAACATTTCATTCCTGTGTTTCTAGTAGGAATCCCCTCCTGAATCTTATTTCTTTCAAAAATGGTCTTACAATTTCTACTATTCTTAAAAACATAGTTTGGTTGTTCACCTAACTGATCTAACAGCCCAAGGGTTCCAAAAACAGTATTCCAATGGGCATTAATCAACTCCTTCAAGGAATGAATATCTCTGCAAAATTGTAACCTAAAAGCCTGAGATAATTTGTCATTATTAATCTCTTTCATTATACATACCACAATATTGTCTTGATGTAAAAGGGAACCATAACTAAGATTCCTATACTCAGTCACCCATTTATTAAGATCATCCAGCATTCTTGTGGATATCCCGTCTTTACTGTAGACACATGAGCGGTGCCGCAGGCCTTTACTGCTCCAATGGCAGGAGACACTACACACCTAATGTCAGAGGCGACTGCAATGTCACAGGAGTGGTTTACAGGGCAGCGTGCACCAAATGCAATGCTTTTATGTGGGCAAGACAGTCAACTCCCTTAAAACGAGGATAGCAAATCACCTGCATGACTTAAAATACTTGAAAGTGACAAATCTTTACTCAGCCTTCAACCACAAGCACTCAGGTACGCACAGCCTTTCTCAAGGCTTTACCGGTAGCCCAGCTTCTTCACCGACATCCCACCGTACCTTTATTAAGGCAGCCTACCTGGTCATCCATTTATTCTTGGCTTCCATAGGGTATTTTATTCATGGACATTTTTCCTCCTCTGCATAGGAGCTTGAATACCCAGGTCCCACAGACAATCATTTTCCTGCTGGATATCCCCTGTCTTTAAACAAGTTACATAACTTGGTGGCTTTACTCACAAAAACAAGATGATCAGATAGTAATCTGCTCAACCTGATTAATTGCCCTTTAGCTAAATTTCTTTTCTGTCACAAAGGGTGTTGGCTATTAAAATGCAAGTAAGCATTAGAAAAGGTGCCTTTTCTATAAACATTAGATTCATATCTGCCTTCCACCAAGTTTTTATACAGGGTAATATCCTAAATATTAATGGAATGATCATTGCATTGGTAGGTAAATTCCAAGAAACCGGTAGAATGGTTTAGAAAGTTAATGAATGATTCCATTTCTACAACACTGTCATTCGAATGACCAGACTTTTCTATAAGCACATGCTTAAAGGACAGAGCAGAATACAAGAAAAATCAAGTATGTTTTGCAAAATTAAAGAAACAGAAATGTACCTGATTTTCATTATATTTCTGTGCTGTCCCTCCTAAAGTCTCAGCAGACTCTCTTACCTCTCAATTGTCCAGATTTTCACAGAAAGTCCAGACGTTTACATCATAGTTTTGGTCTTTTCTTCATAAAAAAATTAGTTTTCGGGTAGGTTGCTGTTGACCGAACTCATTAAATAATGAGATCTTTGAAGTTTATGCCTCATATCCTTCAAAAAAATGCACACTAACACAAAACCTCCTATTGACTAAGCATTAGCAACTACTAGTGTCCCTCGGCATGTGCTAAGCTTTTCCCTTTCCACACATTACACTTTAAAACTGTGCTCCTCTCCCTTAGTAGACACTATATCCAGTAGAAATTATTGGTAATAGTATGTGTAGGAACCACAAGATTATTTTATAAGGAACAGGTGATATAGTACATAAATGTCCCCTTCCACGCATTACACTTTGAAACTGTGATGCCCTTCCTCAGTAGACACAATAAGGAACAGGTCATATAATATTTACATTTCCCTTTCCATGCATTACACTTTGAAACTGTGATCCCCTCCCTCAGTAGACACTATATCCAATGGAAACCTTTGGTAATAGTGTGTGCAGGAACCACAAGAATATTTTATAAGGAATGGGTCATACACAACTTAAATGTATGTCTCTCAACTACAGAAGCCTGTTACAATTTCATATATCATTACATGTATTAATTACTATCAGTAATATTGCACAGGGATAGGCGCATATTGCCAGAGATGACAGTTGCCTTGATTCCCGCTTTTCTCTACATAGTTCTATCATCTATTCCACTAGCATATAAGATAGAAATAAACTCGGCAAATCAAATTGTTGGAAATATTACAACTTTCTGCTTGAAAATAATAGCTAGCTCTTCACGACCTAAGTAAAATCCTGCTGCTACCTCTACCAAAGAGTAGTACAATCCAGCTTAAGTTTGAAATTTCACTCTAGCTCTTTTTACTAACTACAATTAGATATTAAGGCACTCTGCAGCTACCTTATGCCCTTCGTTTAGATTGTTTCTGGTGCATAGTGTGAGACAGGTGTAGCCCTGCTCCATTCACCATCACTGCACTAGGGTTTACTTTGCTCCCCCTACCCTATCCCCATTCCCACTCACCCACTCTTCAGTTACATGTATCCATTCCAAAGCTCCACCATTAATTGCTCATTACCCAATCCCAGACTGTCTCCTATTTATCTATTGTAAGCCTACACTTAACATACATATCTCTTATAGCAAACATTATTCTCATATTACCTGCACACTGCCATACACTGTTCCCCACTCAAATCCATCCCTCTCAACTCACCTAACTTATCTTTACATCTTAATCTTTCTTTATCTTGTACAGTCCTAAATGTTACAACTTAAATATACTACTTTTCTCACTTACACATAACTACAGATCTTATATTAATGACACATGCCACATCACTCAATTACTTGCAAATAAACCTAGCTCCAAAACCAGCCATCCTTTTAACCCACCATGAAAAACATCCAAACAGATTTTCAAATGTATTAGCCAGCCTAACATACTATTCTTTACAAAGCAAGGAATTCTAGACTTCGTCCTAGAACTCACTCCACAGCTATATCTTACCTCACGTTAGTACAAAACACTAACTTGCCATAACAAATATTTCCTCCACCTTAATAACTTAACCCAATGCATTAACATCCACCCTAATCCTGGACCCCCCTCAAACTCCCTTCACAAAGAATATGATGCTAGTCACTCTGAATATATGCAGCATCTTTAACAAAATAACATAATATCCTGCTTGGCTAACACAATATTCTCCAGATATAGTAGCAGCCACTGAAGCTTGGTTAAAACCCCAGATCAAAGACACTGAATTTCTCCCACCTAGTTATAGCATACTGAGAAATGATAGAATCAACAAAAAATCTGGAGGTGTAGCATTAATTTATCCTAACATATATACAGTTCTACCTCTCTCCAAATCAACTCCCACCTTCGGTAGCGCTGAAATTCTCACTACATCATTGAAAATAAACAATACTAAACAACTCTGTATTGCAGTGATGTATATACCCCCAGGCCAAAACATCCCTATACTTGAAGACATTCTTTCATGGATATCCAAACACATCTCTAATGAAACAGTAATCATGGCAGATGTCAATATCAATTAGCTAAATCTTTTCACTGACTCACCAACAAATAGTATCAATCTCTAAGGATTTACACAACTCATTACCTCTCCCACTAGAACACAAAATAACAATAATTTAAGTTCTGCCCTAGACTGGATCTTTGTCACTGACCCCCTCAAATACTCTAATTCCAACACACTTCCTAACATATTAAATGGCCAACTGCCTGCATATGCTTATAGAAACACTCCCAAAAGCTCAAAACACATACCTACAAAACATCCAGAAATCAAAAAAATTTCAGCCTAAAGCTGTTCAATAATCTATTAAAATCATTCAACTGGTCTATATTTAAAAAATTACCACCAGATGATGCCATCAGCTATTTCAATAAACTATTCTTAGATACCCTCAACAACCTAGCCCCTCTTAGAACCGAATGAACAAACGCTAATCATGCACCTTGGATAACCAAATCCACCAAACAGATACTACTAGTGACAGATAGAGCATGGAAAGTTTGGATAAAAAATAGAAATGATGCAAATCTCCAAAACTACAAGCAACTACGTAATAAAGCAAAAAAAAAAAAAAGTCAATACCGATTAAAAAATTATTTTTCACAGCAATTAACCAACACTAAAAACAACCCAAAATTTTGTGGAAAACCATCACATCACTTCTTACCCCTGTGTCCACACAAAATCCTTCTCCAAACAGAGACATGACTCTAACTGAAGCAGCTGATATGTTTAATACCCATTTCATAAACAGCCTAGCTAAATTAGTCAGAGACTCAAACTGTAGTACAAAATGCTAACTCTACTATTAATCCCCCTCCCTCCAACAGCCAATAAGGACAGAAATACCCCTTCTCCCCATTACTAAAATCCTTTAACACTTAATGCTCAAATACATACTTTCTCTGTGACCAGAATCTACTAAATTACTTTGTAACCTTCTTCTCAATCTAAAACCATGTTCCTCATCTTCTAACAATCTTCTACGAGAATACTTAAAACTCTCTGCTGACTCAATTGCCTATCCAGTCAGCATTCTTTTCAATCGATCCATTATTGAATCACAAGTCCCTACCCTTTGGAAGAAATCTATCATAGCCCCTTTGCACAAAGGAGGTAAATCTAATGAACTTACAAACTGCATACCCATCTCTATCCTTTCCCCTCTATCCAAACTACTAGAAAAGTACATACATATACAGCTGCTAAACCATCTTATCCATAACAACCTCCTTACATCCACTCAACATGACTTTAGGCCAGAACACGGTATGACAACCGCTCTTATCTCTTTTACTGATATAGTCAAGAAAGCTAGAGACTCCAGCCTATACACCTCTGTAGTACTACTAGATCTGGCAAAGGCCTTTGATATGGTTATACATGACAAACATCTTCAGCAGTTATCGCCATTAGGTTTGCTCACTATCTTCCATGCTATGGTTTAATAGTTACCTCTCCAATAGACAACAATGTGTAAAGTGGCAAGGTTGCCTATCTCAATACCAGACTAACAAAACTGGTGTCCCACAAGGTTGCATTCTTGGACCCCTCCTCTTCAATATCTTCATCAATAACCTACACATTGCCTGCCAACATAGCACATTAATCCAATGTGCTGATGACTCCATCATCATCTCCTCTTCTAACAACATACCAGACCTGTTGCAAAAAGAACAAAATGCCTTTACTTGAATAGAATCATGGCTAAAGAATGTGCAATAACTACTCAGCCCTAACAAAACTAAACTCTTACTTTACACTCCTAAAACATTCTCATCTGAATTTAATATCTATTCCCACAACAAATCAGAGATTGAAATCATAACGAGTGCTAAGCTAATCGATATTACCATAGACAACAATCTCACATTCGACCAATACATACAAAATGCTATTAAAAAAACTCATTTGAAGCTAGGGACATTTTACACACACAAAAACATTTATGGATACAAGCACTAATAGGACACTAGCAAATACCTGTTTGATTCCCTCCCTACTCTACAGAGCTCCCATTTTTACTAACCTACACATGACACACAAAACCAAAATTCAGTCTTGTTATTACAAAATAGCTACATTTGCTACAGGCTCATCATACCAGACCCACCACTAAGATGCTCTTAAAGAGCTGAGCTGGCTTGAATTCCCCTATAGCTCGACTACCTACAACATTCCATTGCACAAAAATTAATATACAAACCTGATAGTTGTCCTGCCTTAAAATCTATTCTGCATAAACACGTTCCCACCAGAAATCTCCGCTCTGCTGAAAAACAACTTATAAATATACACAGACCCAACAAAAGAGCCAGACAGTGTCTCTACTCCTATGCCATAGCTAAACTGTGAAACAATTTACCAAGTAATATTACTTTGTTTGTGTCTTTCGCTTTTCCCGGTTAGGGGTTGCCACAGCGGAACTCCGGTCCGCTAATGACTGGCAGTAGATTTTTACGTGCTGTCTTTCCAGGCCTAATGCACAACCTTCAACGAAGGAACGCCCATATTACTAGTATAGCTAATACAAAAAAGTTCAAACTTACACTAAAAAAAACACCCATTCAACTCTTGGATCTGTCCATGCCATACAACAAATATTTAACCCCCACCTACCTATTTTTTCTTTCTCTCTCTCCACTCATCTTTCTCTCTACCCTCCTATTTCCCCTACTAACTTTGTTTTTTCTCCATTTACCCCCTCATATCTTTCCCTCTCTGTCTACATTTCCCTTCCCACTAATTCCTAACTTCTTAAGAGAACACATTCAAAATCTCCCAAACAAATTATTCTTACATTTAAATATCACTTTTACTTCTATCCTGTAACTCCTTTCCTTTAACACCTTCCACTCTAAAACAAACAAATGTCTGTTCTTTTTCTAGTGCCTATTAACCAACCTATTTATTATATGTTGTAAAAAAATCTTATGTGATGTTCATTTTTTTGTATTCAAAATGTTAATTTATATGTACTTTTTCTACGTCCTATTGTACCTTATGCATCTATCTAATGTTATTTTAATTTTATGTTATATGTTTTACTGCTATTGTCAATTTTTCTAATCACTGTTGGAGTTTTTCTCCCCAGGCCTCTGATAAAAATGGGTTTCTCACCCAGTTGGACTTTCCTGGTTAACAAATGTTAATAAATAAATAAATAAAATAAACAAATAAATATTCCAGTAATGTTCTAAGTTTATAAGCACAATAAACTATATCCCTGTTTTTGAATCTTTGTTCCCCCATTATACTGGGCTTTGTCTATGTTTCTTGTATTAAAAGCCTGTCATGGCAGGGGAGGGGAATTAACAGCAACATAAATTCTCTGTTCTCCATTCCTTTTCTTGAACAGCACTGATGTAATATGCAAGCATAGGAATGTAAGTCCCATATGCATGTGCAGTACATCAACAAACGCAAAAGACTTCTACAGTCTACCAATTGAAAATACAGTAAAATAAGAAATAAAAACACGGAGACATCTTCAAGTGTCCAGAAACTAATAGGGACTGTAAAACATACATGAAAAATGATTTCATAAGGTCACTGATACTTATTTTGGCTTCCATTAGCTGGTGGCTTGGGTCAAAGAACTTCTTGAAGTGAATCACTAATTTGGGCAGTATTAGGAGGCCCTCCTCTGTACCAGCTTTATCCGGTCCAAAGAAACCATAGGCTTTAAAAGGCTTGGGTGCCATTTTTAAAAACCCACTGCAGCCATCTTGTCCCTAGGTGTTGTATGCCCCAAATTATTTATTTATTTATTTATTTATTTATTTTGTTTTATTTTACATTTGTTGACCGGGCTAGTCTAACTGGATACATGTCCATTTTCAGTAGAGGTCCGGGGAGAAAAGCTCCAGACACAACATTATACACAATACACAATAATGATATATATTGGAATTACATTAGCAATTTTTAGAGTATAGAGAGAAAAGAAAAAAAATAAATTGATCAAGCAAAGAAAAAGAGATAGTAATTTTTTTTTTTTTTTTTTTGGATGAGACTACTCATTCGTAATATTTGGGGTAGTTAGTTAGAAGGAATAATATGCTTGTAAATATTAAAATTATATGCAAACCTTTGTAATCAGGAGAGAAATGGGACGGTTGAAGAGGAAAGTATGTGGAAGAGAGGAGAAGTCAGAGAGCAAAGAAAGGAGATCAGTAGTCTACATTAGTGGGGTAAAGGGTGAAAGTGGCCTTAGGTAGTAGGAAGATAGAAGTGAAAGAGGAAGCAGTTAGTCAGGGTTTGTGCAGGGGCACATCCAGTGAGATTTTAGGTGAAGTTTGAGTCTTAGTTTAAAGAGAGAAAGGGATGGTAATTGAGTTAGGTCTGTTGGTAGGAGGTTCCAGTGTTTGCCAACAGTGTTTGAGAAAATGCTATCGCCTGACAAGTTATTAGACTTCATAGTACAGACAAGTAATCTAGTAGAGGAACAAGTGATGTTAGATTCGTGTATGGGGTGATAAGGTTAGTGAGAATCGGAGTATTTTAGGTTGATAAAAGATTTTATGAGCAATGATGAGTTGGGAAAATGTTAGTAAGTTAGGTAATTCAAGCCAGTTGAGTTGCTTAAGATTAAGACAATGGTGTGTCTTGTATGGGTTGCTGGTAGCAAATCTGGCGATATTGTTATAAGCATGTGATAATTTTTGGAGGTTAGTTCTTTTTTAGATTAGTATAAATAGACGAAGCATAGAGAAGTGTAGAGATTAAGTGAGAGTGGGCAATGGTGGTTCTGGCTTGTGGAGTAAGGAAAGGTTTGATTCTGTATAAGGAACCAATTTTTCTGTTCACTGCTTGTATGGTGTTGTTAATGTGAATATCATAGGTGAGGTTGTTGTCGATAGTCACTCCTAACAGTTTGGTAGATTGTTCAGGTGTTATCAGGGTGCCTTTGCTAGATACAATAGAGAGATCAATGGGTGGGGACCTATTGGTAGGTGGAAATAGTAGCAGCTTGGTTTTTTTGGCATTGAGAAGTAGGCAACGTTTTAGGAACCATTCTTCAACCATGTTAAATACCCTTTGGGTTTTATAGTGGAGGTCTGAGGTGGAGTTAGCAGAGCAAATGAGTGTGGAATCATCGGCATATTGAATACAGGTGGCCTCTGGGACTGCAATGTGAAGGTCGTTGATAAAGAGAGAAAAGAGAAGAGGTCCTAGTATTGAGCCCTGGGGGACTCCTATGGAGACTGGTAGAAGGGATGATAGTTTATTTTGCCAGACAACTGCTTGTTGCCTATTGTTAAGGTAAGATTTAAACCATTGAATAGCTGGGGGGTCGAGAGCCAGAAGTTCAAGGGTATTTATCAGTATGGGATGGTTGACCATATCAAAAGCCTTTGACAAGTCGATGAAGAGAGCAGAAGAGAGGGTGCTGTTATTACGGTTTTTATTGATGGTATCAGTGAAGGATAGAAGGGCGGTGGTGGTGCTGTGAAATGGCCTAAAGCCATGTTGGCAAGTAGCCAAAATATTGTGTTTTATTAAGTGGTTAAGTAACTGATGGTGAATACATTTTTCCATGACTTTAGCTAAGGGTGAAAGAAGAGCTATTGGTCTGTAGTTAGAATAGTCAGTGGATTTTCCACCTTTATGAAGTGGGATGATATGGGAGACTTTCCAAATATCAGGGATGATACCTTCATTAATGGTTCTATTTAGTAGGATGGATATGGGAATGGCAATGGATTTTGCTGCTATTTGCAGATATTCAGCAGGTAGTTGGTCTGCTGAGGGGGAAGAAGGTTTAAGCTTTATGAGGATTTTATAGATAGAGTTCAGAGATGGGGTGGAATGTGAAAGTTGGTAGGGTTATAGAACTATTTGACGTTTGGTTCCTATTGTCAGAAGACAGCTGGCTTGCCAAGGACTGGATGGTCTCTGTAAAGTAGGTATTGAAATTATTTGCAGTTTGGAGTGGGGTGTTTTGGTCAGCATCATGAGGAGATGGTGTACTACAGTGACCAGGTTTAAGGAGACTATTGATGCTTGCCCAGAATTTCTGAGGTTGCTTTTGGTGAGTTTGTTGAAGCTTGCTATAGTAGTTCTTTTTGTCAGATAGAATAGCCCTTTTTGTCATATTTCTAAATTGTTTGAAGATTTGTCTATCAGGAGAGGTTCTGTTAGTTCTCCAGTTATGCCAAGCTTTATTTCTTTGTAGTATTTTATTCTTATAAGTGTAATCTGCTGAAGCTTTAATATTTTGTTGATGTGCTTAACTTTTTGCACTGTTCTATGGTTATCCACTGTCTGAGTCTGTGCTGCTTATGAACTTAACTTGAAATGCTTACATATCTGATGAATAGCCAAGACTGTATTAGCGTCTCGTACTACTGAATGCCTAATTACACATATTTGCTCATTAACAGCAGTCTATCTTTTACTCATTTTATTTTTATTTTATTTATTTTACATTTGTTGGCTGAGCTAGTCTAGCTGGATACATGTCCATTTTCAGTAGAGACCCAGGGAGATAAGCTCCAAGCATTAGTAAATTACAAAAAAGATTACAATAATTAAAAATGACAAAATTCAAATACAAAGAAATTAGAAATGTTTTTAAGAGAGTCAAAAATTGTTTCTGTGAATAATAGCTCACAGTCTGTGCAAGGTTTAAAATACAATAAAAAAGTAAAAAATGTGTCTAAGAATAATATCTCACAGTCTATGCAAAGGTTAGAAATACAAACTGAGTACAAGAACACTCAGAATTCTAAAGTAATGATTTGTAGGTCTAAGAAAGAGAAAGAGAGAAAAGTAGAAAGAAGGAAAAAAAAAACCCAAGGGCTAGAATAAAGTTGGATTCTATTGATTAAAGCTGTAGAGGGGACAAAGGCCAGAAGGAAGGGGTATAGAAAGAAGAGCATTAAGGGGGAAAAAGTAGGATTTAGGTTTAGAACAGGGACAAAGCCAATGGATTTTCAGGTGTTCTTTGAGATGTTTCTTGAAGAGTGGTGTGGATGAGAGAGACGTCAGTGTACTAGGAAGATTGTTCCAGATTTTACTCACAATGTTAGTAAAAAGTGAGTCGCCAGCTTTATTGTTAGATTTAATATTGGAGATTAATAGCTTATTTGCTGAGCGAAGTGTTGCAAGATTTCTATATGGGGAGATCAGGTTAGAGAGGATTGGGGTATTACTTGGGTGATGAAGAATATTATGTGAGATAAGCAGTTGCTTATACTGTAGATGGTTTTGTAGTTCTAACCATCCAAGTTGTTTAAGGTTGTGACAGTGGTGGGTTCTGAAAGGGGTGGCAGTGACAAATCTAGCTATGTTATTATAGCTAATTTCAAGCTTGCTTAGACTGTGTTTTGATAGATTGATGTATATGGCAGAAGCATAGAATAGGGTAGAAGTTAGGTGAGTCTGGGCAATGGAGGTTTTAGCTAGTGGTGTGAAGAAGGGTTTGATTCTATACAGGGAGCCTAGTTTTTTATTGACAGTCTGTATAGTATTGCTGATATGTTCATCAAAGCTGAGGTTATTATCTATGGTTATGCCCAGTAGACGTGTGGTAGTGTGAGGGGAAATAGTAGTTCCATTGTTAGAGATAATTGTGAAGTGGAACTCTGGTGACTTTTGGGTGGGGGCAAAAAGTAACAATTTTGTTTTTTTAGGGTTAAGGAGGAGGTAGTGATGGGTGAACCAATTTTCGACAGTGTTAAAAACTGTTTGAGTAAGGGTCTGAAGAGAGATTGATGACTTAGCAGTACAGATTAAAGTAGAATCATCAGCGTATTGTATGCATGTGGCTTGAAGAACAACAGTATTTAGATCATTAATAAAAATGGAAAATAGAAGAGGGCCTAGGATAGAGCTTTGAGGGACTCCAATGTTTACTGGGAGGGGTGTAGAAAGATTATTGTCCCAGAGCACTGCTTGTTGTCTATTTTTTAGATAGGATGTAAACCAAAGTATTGCTTGTGGGTCAAGAGATTGGGCTTTTAGGACATTGATTAGTAAGTCGTGGTTAACCATATCAAAGGCTTTTGATAGGTCAATGAATAGTGCAGAAGATAGAGAGTTATTATTTCGATTCTTGTTTATACAGTCAGTAAAAGATAGAAGGGCGGTAGTTGTACTATGAAAGGGCCTAAAGCCGTGCTGATGTTGAAGTAGTTGATGGTGAATACATTTTTCCATTATTTTGGCTAATGGAGAGAGTAATGCAATTGGTTGGAAGTTGGAGATATCAGTGGATTTGCCTCCTTTATGTAAGGAGATTATATGGGAGACTTTCCATATGGATGGGATGTTACCTTCTATGATTGTTTGGTTTATAAGGATGGATATGGGATAAGCTATGACTTTGGAAGCTATTTGAAGGTATTCTGCTGGCAGGTGGTCGGCATAAGGGGCGCAAGGTTTGAGTTTTTTAAGGAGTTTGCAAATAAAGGATGTTGGCACAGGTTGTATATAGAAGGAAGGCACTGAACTGTTTGTGTTTTGTAAAGTGCTGGGGGAAATGGGAGATATTGTGTTTGCAAGAGTTTGGATAGTTTCTGTGAAGTAATTATTAAAGGCGTCTGCTATTTGCAAAGGGTTATTATGGGGAACTAAAGATGGGGCTGGAGTTTTGGTATGTCCTGGATGGAGAAGTTTATTAATGCCTGACCAAAACTTTTTAGGGTTTTTTGGGTGCGATTGTTGAAGGTGGTGATAATAGTTTTTTTTGTCTAAGATAATTTCATTTTTTGTTGCATTTCTTAGCTGTTTAAAGTATAGGTGCTCAGCAGAGCTCTTAGAGGCTCTCCATCTGGCCCATATTTTATTCCGTAGGAGCATTTTTTCCTTTGTTTGTTTTGTGAGCCATGGGGCTGTTTTAGTCCTAACCCGGGAAG
Source organism: Protopterus annectens (assembly GCF_019279795.1). Classification (NCBI taxonomy): domain Eukaryota; kingdom Metazoa; phylum Chordata; order Ceratodontiformes; family Protopteridae; genus Protopterus; species Protopterus annectens. The sequence continues at coordinate 180,706,828 of NC_056749.1, forward strand.
AGCGAAGGGGGGCATGGAGATCTAAGATTTGTAGGAATTTACTATTAAAGTAAGAAACTGCTTCATCCAGTTTGAGTTGTTTCAGAGGTGACCAGTTACAGGCCTTTAGTTTGTTCTGAAAGCTCTCTGCTTTAAAGTGTTTTTTGGAACGATAGGTTATAAAAGTGTTATTAATAGGAGTATGAGCCTTTTGCTTTGTTATATAGGTAAGAACATGGTCACTAAGGTCATCTGGAAGTGTTCCAAAAGTATAGGTTTCAGGATGACTATTTATAAGTATCCAGTCAAGAGTAGCTTCTTTATTACTAGGTTTGTGGATTCTTGTGGGGGTGTTTATTATTTGAGTGAAACCATAAAGATTAATGTGGGTGTTAGGATTAGGAAAGTTACAGGTAGTCCAGTCAATGTTAAAATCACCTAGTACAATAGTTTCTTGAGGTAGTAGGGTGGAAAGGCTACTAAGAATATTTTCAAGAGTGTTAATATTATTTCCTGGAGGAATGTAGGTACAGATTATATAAATAGATTTATTAAGTTGGAGTTTAATGGTAAGGGTTTCTGCATTGGTATTTGAGGGTAGTAACACATTAAAGCATGAAACTAGAAGTTCAGATTTATACAAGATAGCTACACCTCCACCCTTCTTGGTGGTACGGTCACATCTTAGGATGTTATATCCAGGTGGGGTTATTTCTAGGTCATGAGTAGAGGGTTTCAACCAAGTTTCTGTAAGGCAAAGGATATCAAATGCATGCACTTGTAAGAGAGCATGCAGTTGAGTAAGTTTGTTGTTAATGCTACGGATGTTGAGTTGAGCTATTCTAAGAGAGTTACCTAGTTTTAGTTTTTCATCTTTTACTCATATGCCAAGTAGTTCTCAATGAATGCCTAGTATGCAGTTACCTGCTCCAATAAATATTGCCTACATTTGTATTGTTAATATTACATGTAATGGAGCTATAGTGTCAAATACAAATAATGGTCTAAATGGCCCACTGAAGCACATGTCACACAGTATATAGTACCAGTGGTCTGTACATCACTACTAAGTGCACACTTGCTCCAAACCATGGTCACTAGATGTAAATGCTGTGATATAGTACCAGTATTCTATAAATCACTACTAAGTGCATATTTGCTCCAAACCACGGTCACTAGATATAAAAAATGGTGTTTTGCATTAATTCCTCAACCTACAGCATTACTAACTGATTTTGGTAGAAGATGTGGTGGTAAATGCTTAAGAAACTGAAATTATGCAAGATATGTTCTCAAGATGCAATATGAAATGGCAGAGCAGTATTTCCCTAACCTACTGCATTACAAACTGTTATCTGACAATAGTTTGTGGTGATATTTGCTTGAGAAACAGAAGTATACATGAAATATTGCTCTAAACTACACTCACTAAATGCAGAATGATGCAAACTTCCACAACCTACAGCATTACTAACTGTTATTTATGTCATATCCATGAAGCTCTGAACTATTAACAATCTCTTCAACTGATGATATTTCTCTGAACTATTTAAAAATTCCCCTACAAGCTGCTATCCATCTAATTGTCTTTTTTTCTATTCTAAATGTTCCCTCTAGTATATAGTGTCTCTATACAGCCCCCAAATCAGCACTATGCTTCTGATCACATTCACGGCTCACTGAAATCAATTTAAGCTCTGAGCAAGACTCCCTGGCAATAACCATGCCTGAAAAACAGAAAACAACATAGGTTGAAGACCTTAATTAGCAAATCTCCACTACAGAGCTTGGTAATAGATATAATCAGTGAGTGCACTACCAGGACCATCAGCTGCATGCTCATCCCATAACCAGTTAGCTTTCCCTATTTTTAGTTCTCCCTTAATTAAATTCTAGTGCACGCATTTAAGAGTAGCTCCCAAGCCTCCATAACTTTGTCTCTCAAATCTCCACAACTATAACCCACTCCCAAGTGAAAAATGCAAGACTTCTGCAGTCTACAAATTGAAAATACAGTAAAGTAACAAGAAATACAAACAAAGACATGTCTTTGAGTGTCCAAAAACTAATAGGGACTATAAAACATACCTGAAAAAAGGAGATTTCACAAAGTTACTGATACTTATTTTGGTTTCCATTACCTGGGGGCTTGGGCCAACCTGCTTCATTTGCCCGTGCTATGCTCGGGCTCACTCACTCCCCTAATCTAACCCCAATTCCTACCCTCCCCCACTACATTGACATTTAATCTAACCAAACCACTCCCACCAATTTGCTTTGACCATCCACAAAAAGACTCCAGATATTCATTACACTCCACACACACACACACACACACACACACACACACACACACACACACACACACACACACACACACACACACACACACACACAAACACACACACACACACACACACACACACACACACACACTATATCATCCCCTAACTAAATAACAAACACAACAAAGCTATCACTACACATAATTCTTATACATAATTATCCTAACCATACTAACCACATCATACCAACTCACCACTACATATAAGCACTATATAATCTATTTATACTCTTTCACATACCTATTCCCCTCCCTACCTCAAAATATAAATAATGACATATATATCTCCCCATGCCCTCTTAAGACCTCTAATACAGAACTATTTTCAAATAAATACCTATCCACTAATAATAATCCACCAACCTTACTAAAAAGAATCCAAAAATTACTAAAACTGTTACACTTACCCTCCCAAATGACATTCGAAGTACAAATGAGTGGAGACATTCACTCACACCCAGGGCCAAAATGTACTCAACCTGGTCAAACCCCAACCCATGCTAACAATTCCCCTCACGTAAATGTGCCCCCAAAATGGATCTAGTCTAATGGTGCAGGCAAACCTGCTAAAAACAGTTCTTGTCACTCCCATACAATGATGCAGCCAAACCCTCATCAGTGAGAGCTCCAATATCACCAGATCTCTTCACTGCATTAATGTGGTAATGACAATGGCTCCCTGATAATGTCTAATGAGTTTAGCTTTTTATTTATTTTTTTAAGTCACTCATGTGCATGTTGGTACAGCAGATGTCAACAGGCACAGCAAATTAGTACCGCATAATATCCTTTACTAAAGAGCTCAAGGAGTTTCTTCCAAAGGTAATTATGTCTTAATAAATTTCTGTTCCTGGCTGCAATGTATAGCACTGTCATGCTACAAACAGCTTTTCATAGTTTCATAGGTGTGTACTAGGCTAATGGCCCTGGGGCCTTTACAAGCCTAGCTATAGGATTACCCTGGATAGTGCCACCCTACCTTAGTTCTCAGTGCCTCTGTCAAGTAGAGCCACTGGTGTTATCCCCGGGGTGAATTTCGTTTCCCATCCACCCATCATTTCTCTTGAAGAGGGTCAGCGAGGTGCTCTGCTTGACATGTATGGGAAGTCTGTTCCATAGCATGGGCAGTCTCTGGGTTATGAACCTGTCCCTCCAGCATGTTCTGTTAATTGTGATAATGTGGTTGAGGTCTCTGGAGCATGTGGTATGGAGGGATTGGAATTTCTTTAGATGTAGCATTTCTAACAGAGCTGGGTCAGATATGTCTTTGTACATCAAGCAGAGATCACCTCTAAGTAGGCAATATGAGACAGAATAGTTGGAGTTTTTGAGTCTGTCCATACAGGACAAGTGTTTAAGGCCTAGGAGCCTCTTTGTGAGGTACTTTTGCGGCCTCTCCAGTTGTTGCAGGTGTCTAGTGAGGTACATGCCAAATGGGACATTGTTCATAGTGTTCATAGGATAGTACTTCATGCTTCTTAAGACAGAAGTGGTGAACTTCATGACACCCATGCAGATGGACAATACAGTTGCAACTACTGAATCCTACACAATTGCACTTTATAAGCACTTACATGAGTGCATGGATCGTGCTATCCCAAACAGAACCAAGACGCTATCCTCCAAAAAAGAAAAGTAAGCCAATCTGGTGGTCCCCTGCCATAAACAAACTGTACAACAGAAGGAAGAAACTGTTGCAAAACAGAGTAAAATCCCATGAGTGGAGGAGCTCCCTGGTCAGCCTCAGTAAGAAGCTGTGATCCCTGATAAAATCCTCCAAAACTAGTTATGAAAACAAAATCCCCACTGATTCTAAAAACAAACACAAAGCATTCTATAGCTAGGTCAAGAATCTCAATGGCAACACTCAGATCTGCTCTGAGTTACAGCACAATGGTACTAAATATACAGACCCAACTGATATTGCCAACATCCTGGCAGGTAGGTTCAGTGCTAACTTTACCCCACTCTCACCCCCTAAAGAGCCCATCTCTATACCAGATGAATTCAAAGTTCCTGTAATCATGGCTGCACAGGTAAAAAACACACTCTCCAAAGCCAAGAACACAGCATCCGTGGGACCAGACAACATCCCAGTATGTGTTCTACACGAAGTACAGAACAAACTGGCACCCCACCTAAGTACCATGTTCAATCATAGCCTCACCTCAGGCTTTGTGCTTGCTGAATGGTGCATAGCGATGGTTATCCCACTCCACAAGGGGGGAGCCACCACGGACCCCGGGAACTACCACCCCATTAGCCTGATGAGCCGGGTCTGCAAGTCCATGGAACGTATCATCATGGAACTTATAAACAAAGACATTGGTAATCTCCACACTCTGGACCCCACCCAGTTGAGGTTTGTAAAAGACAGATCATGTCTCCTAAACCTGATAGACTTCTTTGAAGCAGTCACCAAAGCCGTAGACAAAGAAGGTCTTTGGCTAATGAAGTTAGCAGATGACTGCAAACTAGGAGCCATAATCGAAACTCCTAATGATGTGGACATCCTACAAAACGGCCTCACTGAGACAGATGCCTGGTGTCAAAGCCATGGCCTCAAGCTCAATGCCAAAAAGTGCATTGTCATCCCCTTTGGTAAAAACTCTGTGAACTACAACATAGGCAGTAGTATACTTAACACTGAAAGTGTGATAAGAGACCTTGGGACACAAGTGGACAGTAGTCTCTCCTTTGATAATCCCATTGCCACAGTAGGTAAGGAAATCCTTCTACATGGCACACCTCATCACAAAAGCTTTCTCATCCAGAAAAAAAGAGGTCATTGTTCCCCTCTACCCATCACTCATTAGACCCATTATAGAGTACAATGCCCCTTTTGGTATGTTCCTCACAAGACATCTACAACAACTGGAAAGGGCACAGAAATACCTCACAAAGAGGATTACCAGCCTCAAACAGATGCCCTACGCAGTCCGTCTCAAAAAACTCCAGCTTTAGTCCATCGCATATCGCCTACTCAGAGGTGATCTCTGCCTAACATACAAAGCTATGTCAAACCCAGAGCTGTTGGACATGCTCCACTTAAAGAAATCCCAATCCCTCCGAGCTACACGCTCTAGGGACCTAAACATTGTCACCACATTAAACAGAACATGCCGGAGGGATAGATTCCTGTCTCAGAGACTTCCCATACTCTGGAATAAACTACCTATCTATATCAAATAAAGCTCCTCAATAGCACTCTTCAAGAAAAATCTTGATGATTGGATGGGAAATAGGAAATTCACCCCGGGGATCACCTCTGTGGCTCTGCTCGACAGTGGTAGAGGAAAATAATTTTCTTGGGTGGCAAAAGCCAGGGTACCTTTTTGGCTTGGCTTGTATAGGCCCCAGGGCCAATAGCCTAGTACCTACCTATGAACCTATGAACATTAGAAGCTTACTAAACAAAATAAATGATTTCCATGCTACACTCTCAGTCTACAATCCAGACATTGTAATCTTAACTGAAACATGGCTTAAAGCTCACATGAACAGCAATGAAATCCTACCCCCTGGCTACAACATCTTAAGGCAAGACAGAAAACAAACACATGGAGGCGGTATAGCAATAATACATAAAAACTTCCTAAAACTTGAACCAATGCAAGTAAACCCCCCAGAGCTAAATATCACAGAACTATTAGCCACCCGACTAGAAATCAACAATAACAAATGCATAGTAGTTTTATCAATATATATCCCACCTGGGAACAAACCCTCCATTATAGAAAATTTACTATCCTGGGCATCCACCACAATTAGTCAAGAAACCATAATAGTATGTGACTTTAACTTCGACTGGCAAACTTGTTCCTTAGACAAACCAACCAACCACATAAACTTTTACAGATACTCTCAAATGAGGGTCTATATTATTTAAACAAAGTTTCAAAATGTCGAATTCAGCATTACTAACAAAATAAAACTGATTAACCAAGTAACCAAAACCTAAAATATCCGAAAATCATTTAATCGAAAAGTTTTTTTTGGCCAACACTAGTCCCCTAGTGTCCTATCTAAGTTCTGTTACCAAATTCAGAAAACGTATAGTAAAATTTATGAACTACTTAAATTGTGACTATTACTTTAACAAAACTAGCATGCTACCGAATCCTTGTCACGGACTTTCCAGTAAGTGTACTAGCACCTCGGGTTATGCAAGTGTTTATTCCATAAATGAACAGCAAGCGAAACAACAACACAAAACTCCAATTACTGACAGTACATAAATGAAAGCAAAACTGAAGAACTGAAAACTGGTTAAGCGCTTTCACCCACTCGTATGGTGGGCTTCATCAGAACATCTTCTTTATGCTAAGTCTCGCTTTTTATTTTAAAATAGGTGCCAAAAACAACAGATACAATATGAAACTTTGTATCTACTGCTGAAAACACGCCTCTTAAAGGTGAAACAAACGTAAACAGCATGTCCTATTTAAACCTTACATATAAACAAGCATTTTCCTTTCCATAACATATAACACTACTTGTCTAGTTGTAAACCATGATCCACTACATAATACAGAGCAGACTTGTATTAATAAAAGTAACCTTTTGTTTTTTTGTTGTTAAAACTAACATGCTACTAACAAATACAAATATTGTACATATCCTAATACACTATAGTGACTGCAATTGTGAAACACTTAGACTGTTTTACACTTTCAGCAAAACAGCAACTGCTCTAAGGAACTGCTCTATGTTGTACTCAGACTTGGTTCTCAACACTTGTTGAAGTCGCTGATATCGAAGCACAATTTTATATTTTTTAGGTGAAGGAGGAGATGCAGATTGAAACCTAAGTCTTGTTTCATCAACTTTATTTTGATCTCCTACAAGAACTGATAGCACAGAAGGTACATCATAGAACCATCGTCCCAATAGATAACAAATTCTTCTGTGGCATCCCTTTATGTGGTTTTGAGTTTGTGGTAGAGATAACTCATTTAACTTTGACAAGTTACAGAATTCTACAGGGAACATAGCAGGAGACGGAGTACAAGAAGTCAGTCTGGTCTGTTGTTTCCGAGGTCTACCCAATACATATGTTTCTGAAAAATATGTCAGTAATTCTTTACCCTCACAAGGAAACACTTTTGACATTTCTGTAAATGCTGGTAAAACTTTACATTCTTCAAGAAAAGCTAAAGCAATCAACATTTTACAGACATTTGAAAATGTACAGATTTGCCATATAAAGTAGCTAGTCCTAAACTCTGCAACTTTCTCCTTATGGCTTGAGCAAAATGAAAACAGCAACATTTAGCTAAAACATCAGGAAAGTTAGTTTTCACTGTTCTAATGGCTGCCATTTCTAAGTCTTATAATATGAATTTAACAGAAACATGTAAATCAGCATCAGAAAGTAATTGGGAAATACATTTCCACATAAAGCTGTAAAACTTGTAGGATTTCTTTGTCATTAAACAAATCACTAGCAGAACACAGTTTGTATTACCAGCTACTGTTATTAATCCGTGTATGCTATATAATAACCTACACAGTAGCCCATTCGTTTAGAATACTCCATCTATTAACCACATTACAGATGTGCTCAAATCTTTCAAATTTTGGATAGTAGAAAACACTAAGACATGAATATTATTTTGTATATGCACCGTTCTTTTTTGCAGAAATTCACCTTCTTTTAATGTATACTTGGGTTTACAGTCTCTAGACTTGTTGAAACAGGAGAATAATTTATCAGTTTACTACGTCGCACCCTGTTCACCTGCTGAAGCATAGATCTCCTGCTAGGTAAACAAACTGAACATTCTGTAGAGGTAGTTGCAATGATATCATCAACTACCAATGCAAGAGTATCCTTGCATGTACGAGAAGACTGTTTTAATTTGTCACAAGCAATATACCTTTCTATTTCAATAGCATCAGATGCATGGCGATGCGGCATGCATTTCTATAACAATTCACCATACATTTCACGTGTGGTAATGGCTCGACCTTTACATTGGTCCTTCAGTTTTAGTTTACAACTTTATCTTTGTACACCTTTTCTAAATTGTACAAATATCTTTCTAAATTAAGCATTTCCTTCCCTTTCTGTGACTTTACACATTCATAGTATTCACCTACGACATCAGGGGAATACTGAGTGCTGCCTGCCATAGTGTAGCTCAGCCGATGTGAATCGCAATTAGCAAACAATTCCTTACAATTTATAGTAACAATTATGGAATGACTAATTATTACATATACGACATTTAAATTATATAAGTCAAAACTTCCTAACTTTTCAAATACACATTCATTAAAGTATTAATTGTTTTGTGTAATGTACGTTTAACTTGTAAGTACGCTAAACATTATTACGTCAGTGTTCACATTCTTTAGAAAAGGCCGATTATGGTTTTTCTAAACTCTTTATTAAGATGTTTAAAGCTTTTGTATTTATGATATTTCGATTAAAAGCTGCCATGTATATGGTATTCGATATTTTGAAGCCTTGTTTAAATAATGATGATCATCATCATCTTCTTTCGGCTGTTCCCGTTAGGGGTCGCCACAGCGGATCATCTGTTTCCATTTATTCCTGTCCTCTGCATCATGCTCTTTCACACCAACCGCCTGCATGTCCTCTCTCACCACATCCATAAACCTCATCTTAGGCCTTCCTTTTTTCCTCTTACCTGGCAGCTCCATCCTTAGCATCCTTTCCCCAATATACCCAGCATCCCTCCTCAGCACGTGTCCAAACCAATGCAATCTCGCCTCTCTTGCTTTGTCTCCAAACTGTCCAACCTGAGCTGACCCTCTAATATACTGATTCCTAATCCTGTCCATCCTAGTCACACCCAGTGCAAATCTTAACATCTTTAACTCTGCCACATCTAGCTCTGACTCCTGCCTTTTCGACAATGCTACCGTCTCCAACCCATATAACATAGCTGGTCTCACTACCCTCTTGTAGACCTTCCCTTTCACTCTTATTGGTACCCATCTGTCACAAATCACTCCTGACACTCTTCTCCACCCATTCCACCCTGCCTGTACTCTCTTCTTCATCTCTCTTCCACACTCACCATTACTCTGAACTGTTGATCCCAAGTACTTAAACTCATCCACCTTTACCAACTTTACTCCCTGCATCCTCACCATTCCTCTACCCTCCCTCTCATTTACACACACATATTCTGTTTTAGCCCTGCTGACCTTCATTCCTCTCCTCTCTAAAGCATATCTCCACCTCTCCAGGCTCTCCTCAACCTGGTCCCTACTCTCACTACATATCACAATGTCATCTGCAAACATCATAGTCCACAAGGCCTCCTGTCTAATCTCATCTGTCAACCTGTCCATCACCACTGCAAATAAGAAAGGGCTCAGAGCTGATCCTTGATGTAATCCCACCTCCACCTTAAACGTATCTGTCACTCCCACTGCAGTCCTCACCAATGTCACACTACCCTCATACATATCCTGTACCACTCTTACATACTTCTCTGCCACTCCCAACTTCCTCATACAATACCACAACTCCTCTCTACGCACCCTGTCGTATGCTTTCTCTAAGTCCACAAAGACACAATTCAACTCCTTATGACCTTCTCTGTATTTCTCCAACAACACTCTCAGAGCAAATATTGCATCTGTAGTGCTCTTTCTTGGCATGAAACCATACTGCTGATCACTAATCATCACCTCCCTTCTTAACCTAGCTTCCACTACTCTTTCCCATCACTTCAAGCTGTGACTGATCAATGTTATCCCTCTGTAGTTACTGCAGCTCTGCACATCACCCTTATTGTTAAAGATAGGTACCAAAACACTTTTTCTACAATATAGACCCTCAAATGATATACTCAACATCCTGAATGGATCCTAACAAAAAAACTGCACTAATTCACCAAACAGGCTATCTTCCAGATAGCCTGAGTGACCACTTCCCCACCTACATTCTAAGATATTGCACTCACACTACCAAAAAATGCAACCTATAAACATACGCAACACAAGAGACTTCTCTATAGCTACCTTCAACCAGCTCCTTCAAAACTGTAACTGGTCCCCACTGAAATATCTTCCTTTAGACTTAGTAGAATATTTCAACAACAAATTCCTCGAGATACTCAATAAACTAGCTCCCAACAGGAACATTAGAACCAAAACCAACTACTGTCCTTGGCTCAAGAAAGTAATGAAGCAACTGCTGAGGCAAAGGGACAAAGTCTGTTCCCAATACTAATCAGACAAAATACAACAACCTATAATAACTATCATCACCTTAGAAACATATCCAAAAAATAAATTAAGAATGACAAAAAACTCTACTACACCAATATTCAACAAAATAGCAAAAACCTACAAAAATTCTGGAACTCCATAAACAATTACTTCAACCAGGACAAACTAAAACCCCCACCCCAAATACTACAAGCTCAGAACAAATCATAGCAACCAAATGTAATTCTTTCTTCACTAATTCCATACTCTCACTATTAAATAATAACCAGAATACCCCTCCCATCAGCCCTCCAGTAACCAATGTAATCAGAGCTATTCTCCATCTCAAACCAGTCCAGACAGACAATATAAAAAACTGTTAACAAAACTAAAACCAACAACACTCACAGCCGATCAACTACCAAACAAATATCTCAAATTGGCTGCTGAAGTCATCTACTATCCAATGTCAATACTAATCAACAGATCCATAACAGAACAATACATCCCAAAGATCTGGATTGTTTAATATGTAATTCCTCTGCAGAAGGGTGAATACTCTCTTGAACTTTCCAAGTTTAGGCCAATCTCCATATTACCACCTCTTTTCAAAAACTGAAAAAAATGTATTCACGCCCAACTACTTTGTCACCTTCTAACAAACAACCTACTATCTAACTCACAGCGTGGCTTCCATCCCAAGCACAGCACCACAACTGAACTTCAAGGCTTTACAAACACCATAAACCAATTAAAAAATGAAGGGAAACATGTCTCCTCAATCTTCTTGGGCATATCCGAAGCATTCGTTATGGTATCCCACCAAAAACTCTTAGATAAACTTGCCTCCCTTAATCTGTCTCAGCAAGCCCTCTCCTGGTTCCACAATTACCTCTCCAATCACCAACAGGCAGTAAAATGGCAAAAAGACCTCTCCCCTCACTACTATCACTCACAGCAGGCATCCCACAAGGATCAATACTAGGCCCTCTTCTTTCTCCATCTCTACAAACAAACTTCAGTTGACCACTAACTGTGCAACCATTATCCAATATGCAGATGACTCTTCTGTCATCTGCTCTGCTCCCACATTATCTCAACTACAAGAAACCACCCAAAAATCTCTCTTATCCACAGAGGTCTACCTACACAATCTCCAACTCATACTAAATGCCAACAAATCCAAATTAATGATCTTCCAAAACAGCCAGAATAAATTCAACATAATCAGAACATAAAAATCAGCTCATCCAACAATACAATAATCGAACAAGTCATAGAAAGAAAACTACTAGGAGTCACTATTGACAGCTGTCTAAAATTTAAAAAGCATCTGAGTCAAGTTATTAAAAAAACCCATATCAATCTAGGCACCCTCTATAGAATCAAACCATACCTCACCAACGCCAGACAAGCAATCACCAGGACACACCTTCTATCCACCATACTATATGCCAACCCTGTATTCATAAACCTTAGGAAAAATTGACCTAAATAAGCTAGAATCTTACTACCACAAATTTGCTGCCAATCTACCCAACAGAAGTCATCACTGTGAAACCCTCCAACTAAAATGGCTTATCTAACCTCCTAACCTACAGCCAAATTACTATAACCCACTCCATATTATAGTAGCACAACAAATGCCCAGCCATACAAAACCTAATACAATCCCAAACCAATAACAGACCCCCTAAGATCTTCTAACAAACTCCTCCTAAAAGTTACCAAATCAAATAGCAACTTTGGTGACTCCCTTTACTCTAATCAAATCTCAAAAAATGGCACTCCATCCCCAGAATATTCTCACTATAGACAACCCCACCTCATTCAAAAATCTACTTAAAACACACTTAAACAACAACAGGATATGTTCCTGTTCATCTCCAGGCTAATTGTACTGCTACCATCCCATATTATTCAAATAACGTCCAAGTCATCCGCTCCTGCACTAATCCTGCTGAAATCTATGCCATATGGCTCAAGGAAACCTTAAAATAACACCTTCTTCTTGAATTCTACTATTAAAAGTTTTACTCCTCAAGAAACTTGGGTCACATTGTACCACTGGATGTTATTGTACAGCATATGAATGTTATTTTCTAACAACTGCTACTAAGTATACTGTTAGACTACCGTGCACCTTGAAATGAATTGATCTGTCTCCTCTGATATTGTAAATAGTATGTATATGTCTCCTTAGTCATACATACAATGTAATGTACATTATGGAGTGTACCATGTTGTTGTGCATGTGGAATGTATTATGTTATTATGCTTATTATTCTGTTTTTTGTATGTGGAGCTTTTCTCCACGAGCCTCTGCTGAGAATGGGCTACTAAGCCCAGTCGGACCCCCCCCCCCAGTTAACAAATGACAAATAAATAAAATAAAATAAACATGGAAGAGCACTACAGCACTATTATACAAAGACATTAGTTTAGAAAGGTAAGCAGTTTATTTCTTAAATAATGTCATTGCAGAATAGCAGCAACACATTCCTAGATGTGGGTATCACAGGATTTACCAACAGCTGGTTTCATTTCATCACCCAGGCTTCACCCTTGTAATCAAATAATGCCAATTGTGGGTAAATCCTGTGATATTCATAGCCAGTCATGGATTAATAAAACCAGGCAACAAGTTGCTTGCAGTAAAAGATAAACGCTCCTAATTCAGACGACAGTGTATCATAAATAAATTAACCACAAAAAGGAGCGAAATGGCTTTGCAGTAAAAAATCCAGTTCCCAATGTAAAATAACAAAAACAAAAACAGCAAACCTCTATTTCCAAAGTAAAACAGCTTTTTCAGCTCATAAAAGTAGTATGCTGCAAAGTAAAGCAAGTGTAGCTGGTTCTTCAACCCAAAAAGAATCGCACAAAAGTATAATCCAAATGAGAACTTTAATAGCTAGCTAGAGTTAAGCGCTTTCACCAAATGGCTTTTTCAAAACTTCAACAACTGCCATTAAAAACAGAGCATTTAAATATACAATGGAAGAAGTTCATTGGTGCACATGACATAGTTAATTGACTTAAACTCTAGTTCATTTACATATATACAGAAATCCTTCTGATATACTTCTAAAATACATTTAAAAAAGCTAAGATAGTTTATTCATCATAATACAGAAGGACATAGTATAAATACACATCTATGACCTAAAACAAATGTAAAATGAGATAGTGAAATGTTATAAAAAGTTATAAAACATCCATAGTGTAGCATGAAGAGGAAAAAAAGGGGTAAAATACGATTGATTCAATTTATACACATACCTACCTGCACTACTTTTTAATTCATGTACTATCATGTATCTGAACCCTGTTGCACATATAGACTTATATAGACTTTTATGGAGCATTTTTATATAGTTACACTTGAATCAATCGTATTTTACCCCTTTTTTTCCTCTTCATGCTACACTATGAATGTTTTATAACTTTTTATAACATTTCACTATCTCATTTTACATTTGTTTTAGGTCATAGATGTGTATTTATACTATGTCCTTCTGTATTATGATGAATAAACTATCTTAGCTTTTTTAAATGTATTTTAGAAGTATATCAGAAGGATTTCTGTATATATGTAAATGAACTAGAGTTTAAGTCAATTAACTATGTCATGTGCACCAATGAACTTCTTCCATTGTATATTTAAATGCTCTGTTTTTAATGGCAGTTGTTGAAGTTTTGAAAAAGCCATTTGGTGAAAGCGCTAACTCTAGCTAGCTATTAAAGTTCTCGTTTGGATTATACTTTTGTGCGATTCTTTTTGGGTTGAAGAACCAGCTACACTTGCTTTACTTTGCAGCATACTACTTTTATGAGCTGAAAAAGCTGTTTTACTTTGGAAATAGAGGTTTGCTGTTTTTGTTTTTGTTATTTTACATTGGGAACTGGATTTTTTACTGCAAAGCCATTTCGCTCCTTTTTGTGGTTAATTTAGTCATGGATTAATGTTGAAGTAAATAATTCCCCCAATGGCCTCTTCAGTAGTTTGTCCATGTATGCATAAGCACTAAATGACACCAAATTAAATTATGTTTACCTCATTTTGAGCTGTTTCATACTAATTTACAATACTTTTAAATCCACATAAATCCACTTTTCCATTCACATATGTTCAGGGTGTTTTATATGCAAATGAGGCCCTTTTATATTTATCTCTATGAATCACAGTAATACACCAACATCTAAGGTACCTTTTCAAGTAGTAGCTCACCTCCTGTTTTTGCCATAAAGAGGTGTGTTTATCAAACTGCCTCCATGTTTCATTGGTCAGCATGAATCACAAATGCTGAGTACATTTACATATCCAGGTAGCGTCACTGTTTGTGGAGTATCACTACACAACAATGTAGGGCAGGACTATGAATACCACCCGGATCTACAAGATTTCATCAGTATATTAATCACTTGTTTCATGACCCTCTCTGAAGTATTTATAAAAGTATTTCTGTTATTACACTAGATAATACAACTGGTACTTTTAGAAGATTTTTCTAAAACTGCCTTTCTGGGAGATGTATGTGTACTCCTACTGCCTCACTTCTTGTTAGGCTCTCTACAATTATAAACCCTGCTGTCACGAGTTGTGTATCTTTTTGGGATGTAATGAACATTCACACTTTCTCCAGCTGTAATGGATATATCTCATTTAATGATTTGAATCATTAAGCTTGTATTTTATATTCTTCGCTCAGATTTATAAATCATTCTGTAACTGCACAATATGATTTTTTTTTATCACATCTGATGTTTCACAAGAAGTATGAGACAACAGATTTAGGTTTTTAAATGCTTTTCAAAAAAGAACTCACCTGGAACATTAACATGGATTTTCTACATTTGTATTTGCAAGCAATCAAAATCTCACCCATGTGTTTCAGTTTATATCCAAGGAATGCTAATTATCAAAATAAAAAAGATTTGCTCTCAGTATAAATGAATTACAATAGGGTAAGCCTGCCCCGATTTCAAAACACTTACTCTTGTTGTAAGTGACTTACACCAATGTTACACCAGTGTAAGCCTGCTCTACAGGCCTTACACCACAGTAAGTCTCAGCAAATCTTTTGAAAAATGGCCCCAGAATTATTTGTTGTTCTGTTTCTCTTAGTAGAAAAGGAAGACATTGGTGATCCTGCCTAATAACACAGAATTACCAAGTTATACAAGTTATTACCAAGTTATATTGGGGGGGATTCAGTAATCCTCCGTGTAAGACAAGTCTTACTCGGAAATGGCCGCCTAAGAGTATGACGTCAGCGCGCCATGCATATTAATGAGGGCGCGCTGACTCAACTCTAAGGCTAACACGGACCATGTAGGAGTGCAGGGGGTGTGTCAAACTGCCGAGCAGTCCAAATATCCACGCCTAAATCTGCAAATGTCAGCAGATATGAGCGAGTCCGCTCAAATGTGCATACCCCCAACACTACACTCCCCCACATTCAAAACCCCTGTTCAAATGAAATAAAAATGAAAACAATTTTTTTAAATTATTCCCGAAATAGCTGCCCATATTTGCGCGTGTGTACACGGGTGTGCCCATTGCTTAGCTACAGTAAGCAGTTTAGACATTGAAGAGGATAATAAACTACTAATATGCAAATTAAGCCAAATTGCAATAGCGTAGTGGTAGAACCTTCGCACAAAGAGGAGACATTCCCGGTTCAAGTCCCACCACTCCCCTTTCCATTTTCATTAGGAAATCTGTGCATAAAAATAATTCCTGACATTTACCTTTTAAATTCTATTAAAATGTATTTAAATGGCCTATGTAGTAGTGAATATTTTAAATATATATAAGAAGGTGAAACGGTCATGCATACTAATGAATGCATAAGTAACCTATCTTAAGCAATGTGAAGCACTGCTAAGCAACATTTACCAGTATTAAGCACATTTAAGAATAATTGCCCATAGCTAAGCACTGCTTTAACTAGCTCAATATAATTGCCCATAGCTAAGCACTGCTTTAACTAGCGTGATGGCTTTGCACGTAGCTGCACATCGCGCCAACTAGTGCATACAAAACATGTTTGTGCGGAGCTGCGCACTGCGTCAGCTAGCGCAACGTTGGGCAACATCAGGCAACATAGAGCAACGTAGAGCAATGGTGGGCAAAGTAGAGCAAAGTTGGCTAAACATAGCCACACCTCCTAGCCGGTCAGGCCAGTAGTAAAATAAAAAGCAATAACAAGCTTTGAACCCAGGATACTGAGCATCATAATCAAAGTACAGAACCACTAAGCCATGACAGCTTTTGCTGTTCATGCACTGTCAGCATACATATACATATTAATGAAAGTTTACTCAGTGCTAAGCAGGTTTGCACTCAGCTGAGAATTTTCAAAACCAGCCAATCACAAATAAGTGTGGGAAATGAGCCATATTTAAGCCCCATAGGTGGGAGTAATCACCATAACTGGTTGTAGCTCCTATCTGCAGACAGAATGGCTGGTGCTGGAGAGGGGTCTCATTTTCGAGCGCAACGGTGGGGCATTGAGGAGTCAAAACTGATGGTTTGGCTCCTTGTCCATCATCATGATGCAAGACTCCTGCAGGGCCAGTTCCAAGGCATGGAATACAAAGAGGAAGCATGGAACCGTCTAGCACATGATCTCACGAGTGCCACAGGCATCCCTCGGACTGGTGAGCAGGTCAGACACCGCCATGCAGACCTGAAGAGATGGAAGCAGGACCAACTGAACCAGTGGATACAGGAGGCCTGTGGAAATGACAATGCCCCACTACTGAGTAGGTATCCATGGAATGGAGTATGTAAGAATAGCTATTGTAGTCTATATAATGGACAGGTATGTCTCAATATCCCTTCATTTACTTCACAGCTGCAGGTGTCTGTGCTGCAAATCAGCAAGCCTATGCAGATAGGCTGCTAAGGCTGCGCCATCAGGCAGGTTAGTAATTATTCTGCATGTATTGTTATAGAAAATAAGTGAGAGAGCCTAAAAAAAGTGTTGTAGCCCAATAATAAAGGCATAAAATGCCCTGAATAATTTCTCTGCATGTATTGTTATATAAAATAAGCGAGAGACCCTAAAAAGAGTGTTGCAACCCATTAATAAAGGTAAAATAAGTTCTGAATAATATCTCTGCATGTACTGTTATATAAAATAAGTGAGAAAGCCTGAAAAAGAGTGTTGTAACCCATTAATAAAGGTATAATACGTCTTGAATAAGTCTTCTGCATGCACTGTAATATCAAATAAATGAGAGAGCCTCTAGAAAAGTGTGTAATGTAATTAGTAAAGGTATAATACCTGGAGTGTGTCCGTGTCACTTACTTTGAAATGTTGTTGTACTCTTGCATTATATAAATAGTACTGTTGTATTAAGCGCTGTCAACCCACAGTTGGGCAGTCCCATATAAAGTGGATGAAGGGAGTGCCAGTAGCTGTGATGCATATATACAGTCCTCAACAGTTGGTTAATGGCTGGCATGCATAGGTAAATCTGGCACACGAGTAGCTTGTTAATGTGTTCCCCAGAAATGTGAGTGTGCTGCTAGAAATGTAGGGGGCTGTAGAAATATAACTTGAATTTCACATGAACACATCCAGATATGTAGATATATAAATATAAATAAAATATATAAATATGTAGCAGTAACATCTGCATCCTGGATAGTTAGTATGTCAGATATAGGTCAGGTATATAATGAACTAGCCAAACCCATTACACAACTTAATGCACATTGCCTAGTGTAATAACACATGTAGGGGATATACACCTGCAGTCAATAGGAATGTAGTGTAAACTATAAGTACATATAAGATGTTAATGGAGGTATCTTTTTACACCCTACTGTATGTGCATAAACAATGCAATTCCACAACCTCAATGGGTATGTCTAACCTCAAAACATTTGTTGGGACATATGTCCTATTGTTCTATAAATATCTGCATTTACTTTGATGCATGTGCCCTGTTCAAACACCACAATCTTGGTGGCCTGTTGCCACCAATCAATCCTGCATGCTGTTGGAATGTCATATGCATGTGTTATGCTTGCCGTTCAACTGTTGGAACTCTGGTGTGTTGGGTTAATGGGAATATTACTGCATGCTGTTACAACTAATTTGGAATGCTGTTGGCTATGTTGTTATTAAATACACCTAAACACAGAACGTATGGAAAGGCCGGTCCCAGTGGACCCACCTGTCCCACCTCAGCTGGCGATTGCACCTGGCACCAGCAGGCCTGGTGCCCAGCCCGGGCCCCCCTCCTCCATTGGTCCTGTGCCACCTTCAGGTGGAAGCACTGCAGGGAATGGGGCTTGTCCCCCCCGTGCAAGCGTGGTGGGAGGAGGGCCACCTGTCACCCTCCGAAGGGTCCGGGCTGTGGTGCATAGGGAGATCCAGCGTTCAGTCGCTGATCCCCTATGCCAGCTCAAGGCAAGAGTGGCACGACTCACGGGTGAGCCTGCCCCTCCTATGCAGCCCCCAGTACAGCCACCCTCCGGGCTATGAAGGTGCAGTGGTGACGGCCCATGGGTGGGGATCTCAGTTCCACTGTTACCATCTGTGGGCTCATGGGCTTGCGATTTCCAAGCATCCTTCCCTGTCAATTGTGTTCACCCACCCCATGTGTCATATTCCGCCCCTGTATGCGTCTTGTTTATCTTGTCTGTTTACCTCCCCAAAATACTTCCCACAACATACCTACTTCCCCTACCTCACATTCCACTCTCACCTGAAAAAAAAAAAGGGCAATCTGCTCCCACAAAAAAATTACGCCCCATACATAGCTGCCCATTTTACACAAATGTCCGCTGGACACAGACACTGAAATTCAATTGGTAGTACAACATACTTCGTTGTCCTTACCCCTCTCTCAGGGGTGGAAGGTTTCAAAATTCCCTACAAATTACTAGTATATGCACAGCTGTTGCTGTTAAAGAAACGGGCAGCTATGGACCTTCCCTACACCCGTCCTGCACATCCCGAGCTGTTTTCCCTACTGTCTTAACCATCTTTGTACCCCTTTTTCACCACTTTCCTATCTCCCCATTTTCTTTTCTTTCAAAGAAATTAGCGTGGGGGTTAGCGGAAGTAAGCACTTTTAAGCAGTAGTTAGCAGGCTTGCGTGAGTGTGCGCATGTGTGCACTTAGAAGTATTGCTAAGCGTCGCGCAAACCCACTTATAACTGCTTAAAAGTGCCTTAGTTACCCTGCATATGAGGGCCCTTGTTCTGCTCAGCAGCAAAATAAAACACCACTGTCAGTCTCGAACCCCGGACCTTGGACACACTAGACTGCATGAAGTAGCACTTGGCCACAGTAGATATACAGCAGGTTGTTGCTGAAATATATATATCATGCATCAGAATGTGTGAATGTCAAGGAAAGATAGGAATGCCATAACACAAAACCTGCTCTGTGGAATTTTACCAGCAGCTGTTGTGGAATTGCATTACATGACTGTGATAACAGAACCACACATTCTAGCAGGAAATAATTTTACTGCAGCACTCTACAACCCCCACACAGTATCCCACCCAAATGTACAAATTACCACTGTGTTTAAGGTACAGCAAGGATGTAGGTAGGCATACTCAGTACTGGAATTATTCAGTTTCCATGAGCATCCTGTGATAATGTCAACAAAATAAAAAGCACAAACTGTGCAGATGTGAGTACATTAATATCCACGGTATAGCAGTTCCCAAACAGTTCATGTGCCAAATGAAAACATCTCAATAACTACGTATGTATGGCAGCTAATTGTATAAGTAGAAAAGAAACTAAATACTCCCATGTAGCTTGTGTTAGCATATGTAGGGGTGAGTACAATTCTACACTGTCAACTGTGTACTGGAAGTGCCAACATTCAGGTCTGAGTACAACATTCAAATCACTGGCTACACCCCTAGCTTCATATATAAGACATATACCAACCTTCTGACTTATACTACGGTGTCCACAGCAAACAAGCATGGGCCCCACTTTGGAAAGCTGAAAGGCCTACACCTACCTGACCTAGCAATTTATAGCATTGGGTTGCTATGACAGTGAGTACGGCAATTAACACACAGCAGGCTGCATGCAATTACCAAATGGTGGCCACCAATTGGTGCATAGGCCATCACATGCACATGTGCAGATACCTCTAAAAGCAGGCTGTACTTGCTGTCCACACATGCAATCATTTCATTGCAGCCACGGAGAGAGAGAGAGAGAGAGAGAGAGAGAGCGAGCAAGCAAGAAAGAGATACACAGAGACACACACAGACAGACACCGGCAACAACAACAGCCACAGCCAGAGCAACAGGAAAAAAAAATATTAATATATATATATATATATATATATATATATATATATATATAAAGAAAATTATTACTACACACACAGAACTTAATAATACAAACCCATACAAAGTAAAGGTATGTAACTGATATGTATTTACTGGCATGTAGTAGATGTTTTTGAAGAGTACTCTACATACTTTGAATCATCCATATGTGGCAGCAGTACGTATCTATGCACAGATGCCCTGCATAACTACTGCCATGGAGAAATCAGTGTGTAGCTGTGTGCAGTGGGATATGACTGTGATATATGTAGTTCAGCATTAAATGTCAAACAACTGATCCATGTTATCTGTGTTCTGTACAGTAGTGTGTACAATGGCTGTTTGGGGGAGTAGCACATACAGTTATATACATAAGGATGTGACAGAGTAACAAATGCATGATAGTCATATTAACATGTAGCTTAGCATTGGCAACAGCTGTACCAGGCTAGTGTGCTA
Source organism: Protopterus annectens (assembly GCF_019279795.1). Classification (NCBI taxonomy): domain Eukaryota; kingdom Metazoa; phylum Chordata; order Ceratodontiformes; family Protopteridae; genus Protopterus; species Protopterus annectens. Next base: position 180,728,128 of record NC_056749.1, read on the forward strand.
ATCTAGCATTTGCAGCTACATCTACACTCTCTAATATTACTGTGTGCTCACATGTGACACCTGTTCATGTTGCAGCAAGGCCCAACAGGTCAGCCGTGAGGTCAATGGACTTACAACAGTGTGGACCTTGTGTGTGTATGGCACACACATACGGAGAGATCTGTCCGTGTCAGATATATTAGTATCTGTACATGTGCATAGAGCAAGGGACATACTGCAACTGTTTGTGAAGGGTGGACATATATATGTTGTTGAAGGTTGTTATGTGCATACTTCTATGTAGGTTGTAGTCTACAGCAAACAAGATAGCATACAGTGCTGGTATATGACATGTGGTGGTCAAATGCTGTGGGTATGAATTGTCAGGTTTGTAGTGTCGCAGCCAGTGAGGCCTGCTAAAGCACCTTCAATGCATTCCGCACAACACTGTGCAATATTAGTACATAACAGTATACCTCGCAACCTTCGCATAATTGATATTCCCACCATGAAAGGTAGACCGTATATGTGCCTATATGTATATCTATATGTACACCAATGTATGTTCATATTTATGTGTGTATATATTAATATATATATATATATATATATATATATATATATTTAGAGAGAGAGACAGGGTCATATTTACTGCGACAGATGCCTGGTGACAAAGCCACAGACCTCAAGCTCAATGTTGAAACTGCACTGGCATCCCTTCTGGCAAAAAATCCGTACCCATGAACTACCACATAGGTGGTAGTCTACTTAACAGCGAAAGTGTGATAAGAGACCATGGGACACAGGTGGACAGTAGTCTCCCTTTGATAATCACAGTGATGCACTAGTCATGTAATCTGTCTAGCTGCCACACCTCATCACAAAAGGTGTGTCATCCAGGGAAATATAGGTCAGTGTTCCCCTCTACTCATCACACATAAAGTCCATTATAGAGTATAATGCCCCATGTGGTATGTACCTCACAAGACATCCACAGCAACTGGAAATGACAAAGACATACCTCACAAAGAGTAATACCAGCCTCAAACAGATGCCCTATGCAGACCATCTCACAAACCCACAACTACACTGTGTCGCATATTGCCTACCCAGAGGTGACCTCTGCCTAACATACTAAGCTATGTAAAAACCAGAGCTGTTGGACATGCTGCACATAAACAGATCACAATCTCTACAAGCTACACACTCTAGGGACCCAAACCTTTTTACCACAATAAACAGCACATGCTGGAGGGATAGATTCCCATCTCAGAAACATCCCTTACTCTGGAACAAACCAACTATCCATAGCAAACAAAGCTTCTAATTAGCAGTCATCATAAATAATCATGAAGATTGTGTGGGAGATAGTGAATACACCCAGGCAATCACCTCTGTGACTCTGCTTGACAGGGCCACGTGAAATGCAATGACCTGTGTGTCAAAGGCCAGGGTAGAGTATGGCTAGGCTTCTATAGGCCCTAGGGCCAACAGCCCCTTACCTACCTATGAAGTGATACACACCCACATGTACTTGTTGCAATAATTGCTATGTGAGTTTGACTGAGTGTGGTGGTGAATGTGTTGGTGAATGTGTCAGAGTTTGGTTTATGTGTGATAGCTTAGTGGGAAACTGTTTCTGTCATGGTATTGTGTGTCCTAGCTGTGATCCCAGCAAAAGATGTGTATACATTTGATAGTCTGAAAAAGCAGTATGCCATACATTCTGACATAGTCCCTTGTTGTCGACTGGGGTGCCCATTGTAGGCTACAGCAGTACATGCATGCTTATTGAGTGTTACTGCTGGCGAATCCAACTCCTGTATGAACTGTAGTACTACCTGAAGCTGTATGCCTAAACAGCACAGTATGGTGTACGTCTACATTTATTGGAATCACTGTTCCGTGTGTTCCCTGTAGTCCTCACAGATTACATATCTCAGACATACGGTCTCGTAACTACTGACACACAGTACTGTAAGGTACACAGGTAAAGGTCACCTGTGTTGCCATACTTATGTGTCTGGTATGTATGTCTGATGTGTGTGTGTATGCCTGTACCATGGCCTCGGTCATATGTGTGTTACAGGATATAACTGTGTAACTAGCAACATGTATAGTGTAGTACAGCAGTATGCCACCTATATTCACGAATGTGCACATATGTTAGGCAGGGGTCTGCCATCAATGACTACTGTGGTATACTGGTGATACTGTCACTGGACTTTACAATCATTGCAATGGATTACACTTTTCATGATGCATTAGCATGATATATACCTCCTGTGTCTAGGTTGTGCATTGTGTTGCATACAGGGTGCCATGTACTGTTGTATGGTATTACATACTGTTGTAAGTTTGTTGCTGTGCAAAACGTGGTTTGATATATAGAGTGTGCCAGGCAGTTGTGGGTTGAGTACTGACATGTGGTATTGAAAGTGTGTATCCTCTGACAGCCAATAGGTTGCTATATATGGCAGTTAATTGATATCTGTACATTAGAAATATACGTGTGCTTCATGACTTGCTCACACATATTGTTTCATTGTCTTCCAGGGTTATGTCCCACCATCGTAATCCCACCTATAGCACGGTGGAGGAAGAGGTTATAACATCCAGCCTGGTGCAACTGTATGCCCTGCTGTTCTCTAGAACCAGCCAGGACCAGCATGAGCGGACTGCGCTGTGTCAAGAGCTTGTCCGTTGGGTAAATGACATAGGCATGCATAACTGACATATGAGCAGGTACGCCATCACTGCAGTGATTTAATTAGACATGTCTGACAGCGTGCGTCTGATATCCGCAGACAGCAGCTTGCCACAGGTGAGGGGGTAGCCATCCATCCCCCCTCACCAGAGTGGAGGAGCTGCTTTTGAGCCAGGTGGCTCCTGGCCAACAACAACCCCAACAACTAACGTGTGTCATCATGGAGGCCGGAGTCACCCAGCAAGCTGACATGGAGTGTGCAGGTAACATGGCATAGCTGTAGACTACTGTTACCTCTATTGTTAGAGCATGCTTATGTGAGATCTGTACTGTGTAGTTAGACAATGTGGTGCCTAGTGTTGTGCAATAGTAATAATTAGGAATACAATCTGTAGGCCTGTGACTGTCAACCGTTATACTACTGTACGATTGCAAACACACAGTAGCAATTCCACAGTTGTTGCCACTGACAAAGTGTCTCATATCCTTGTAGGTCCCTCTGGTGTGACAGCAAGGCAGCTGACCCATGCTGGTGAGTGTGTTTTACCTTTAATACTGCTAATTAAATGTGCATGTCATAGGTGAGGTGTAGGCCATGTACATGTAACACACATACGCATAATGCATGCTGTGCATGTTTGCTGTGAGACTATGCACATCCCAGTAACATGGGTAGCTGCCTAAAACACATACAATACACAGAGCATTCCACACAATTGTGGCAACACTGATGTGGACATTGGATAAGCAGAGTCGATACACATGCACACAACATACACAACATTGTCATATGCAGTACACGTTAACATGCTACACATGGATATTCAGACGCCCGCTGTAAGGTCACACTACAGTATCACACACTTCAACCACACAGTACACATAATATACCTGAGGTGTAGATGCCTCACATGTGGCTGTGCGACACTCTTTGACACATTACACATTCATGGATGGCAATGCCCCCTATTGTGCACCTTACAAACCCATGTAATAACTGGCTGTGAAATGGTGAATGTAGCCATAGTACTGCAGTTCTGGTACAGCATGGTATGTGCCGGTCTGGCACACATTAGTAGCCTTGAGTGACCACATGATGCTGCATGATGATGGCTCATGGTAGTACACCCCATCCAGTTACAGTGACCACAGTACTACACATAGCATTACCTGCTATGCACCTCAGTGTTGTGTGTGTGCAAATATTGGCACCTAAACACAATATGCATAGCAATCACTATTTGTACAAAGTGACACATATATGTCTTGTAATGCTATCGAGTGTATAGGTCACATGACCCACACCGTGTCTGTGTGATGTTTAATGTTGCAGTTGTGTTGTAGCATACCATGTCACGTCTGGCACTGGCATGTCCACAATATGTCCTACTCTCACCATAACCACTGTACAATGGCCATGTTGAGCAATGGTATTCCATAAGGTAAACATGCACCACTCATCCTGAGTGTATACATAGCATGCATGTGCTAATCCTGTGTCCACAATTATCTGCTGAAGACACAGACGCTCCAATCAGAAATGGATATCTATGTGACACACAGATACACATCCAGCCATGGTATGTATACCTGTGAGAGATGGTGCACAGGACATTGCAGAGCTTATAATACTTGCACAGCACTGTCATGTCCATGTACACAGTGCGTTCCAGGGTGAGGCCAATCACTGAACAACAACACACATGCATCAAAGACATGTATAGTGTTATTGGCAAGGGCTGTCAACACCCGCACTGCATGCTGTTGGGAAACACACGTCCTGCATGCTGACACGTGTGATATAACTGTTTGCCTTATAGGTTCATACTAGGCTATCTGCCCTAGGGCATTTATAAGCCTAGCCAGAATGTGTTTGGCTTTCGCCACCCATTTTAAATTTATTTTGCTATGCCCTTTTTCGAGGTTAGTATACTGTGCCTCTGTCTAACAGTGACACAGAAGTGATACCCGTAGTAAACCTACGATCTCCCATCCACTCATCAAGATTCCTCTTGAAGAGAGTCAATGAGGGACTCTGCCTAACCTGGACTGGGATTTTATTCCAGAGTGAAGGGAGCCTCTGGGTTATGAATCTGTCCCTCCAGCATGTCCCATTTATTTCAGTGCTGAGGTTCAAGTCTCTCGAGCGCGTAGCTCGATGGGATTTGGATTTTCTGAGGTGCAGCATGTCCATTAATTCCGGGTTGGACATGGCTTTATACGTCAGGCACAGATCGCCTCTGAACAGGCGGTATGCCACTGAGTAGAGCTGGAGTTTCTTTAACCGGGCAGCATATGGCATCTGTTTGAGCCCTTTGATCCTCTTGGTGAGGTACTTTTGGGGTCTTTCCAGTTGCTGCAGGTGTCTGGTAAGGTACATCCCAAAAGGGGCATTGTACTCAATTATGGGCCTGATGAGGGATGAGTAAAGAGGCACGATGACCTCTCCTGATCTAGAAATGAATCCCTTCATGATTAGGTGGGCTATATAAAATGTTTTTCTAACCACTTTGGCCACGTGGTTGTCAAATGAGAGATTGCTATCAACTTGGGTCCCCAGGTCCCTAATTACTTCTTCTGTACTTAATGGATTACCACCTATGTGGTAATTTGTGGGCACTTTGTTTTTGCCAAAGGGGATGACTATACACTTTTTGGCATTTAGCTTGAGGCCATGGCTCTGGCACCAGTTGTCTGTTTCTATGAGGCACTTTTGGAGGATGCTTGTGTCGGCTGGCGAGTCGATTATGGCCAGTTTGCAGTCATCTGCGAACTTGGTCAGCCGCAGTCCTTCCGTGTTGGCCTGTACCTCCGAGAAATATATACCGAACAAGAGAGGTCCCAGGACTGAGCCTTGTGGGACACCACTTGTAACTGGTTTGGAGTCTGACATGGCTCCAGCAATTCTAACCATGTGGGTTCTGTCCTTGAGCCAGTTTGCAATCCATCTAGTGACATAGGGGTTTATATTTAAGCTGGTGAGCTTATCTATAATGCCCGAGTGGGGTATTGTATCGAAGGCTTTTGCGAGGTCCAGGTAGGCTGTGTGGACCACCTTCCCCTCGTCAATGGCCTTGGTGACTGTTTCAAAGAAATCAACCAGGTTTAAGAGGCAGGATCTGCCCTTAACAAAGCCAAACTGGGTAGGATCCAGTGTTTGTAGGTCCCCAATATCTTTATTTATGAGGTCCATGATGATCCTTTCCATAGCTTTGCAGACCAAGCTAGTCAGGCTTATGGGGAGATAGTTTCCAGGATCCGTTGAGGCACCACCTTTATGGAGAGGGACCACTGTTGCTGTACGCCACTCTTTGGGCTGTAGTAAGGCTGAGATTGAACAGTAGTTTTATGTTTGGGTTTAGCTCTTCTTGGAGTTCATGTAGGATGCAGCCCGGGACACCATCTGGTCCCATTGATGCTGTGTTTTTTGCTTTGGAGAGGGCGGCTCTTACCTGAGCATCTGAGATGTCAGGGGGCAGCACTCTGCTGGGATAGATATTTGCCCTTTGGTGGGAGGGGAGAAGTTTGCGCTGAACCTGTCAGCTAGGATGTTGGCAATGTCTGTGGGTTCGGTGTATTTTTTGTCATTTTGGACTAATTCTGAGCATATCTGGGAATTCCCACCCAGGTTCCTAACATAACTAAAGAAAGCCTTGTGATTATCCTTAGTGTCCTGTGCAATTTTTCTCTCAAGCTGGCCTTAGACAATTTTATGTGTGCCCGTAGTTTTTGCTAATACTGATCAGTGATGACTTCCCTTTTTGGGATTTTGCTCTATCATTTAGTAGCTTCCTCCTTCTATTGTATAGTTTGTTTATGGCTGGGGTCCACCAGACAGGACGTCTGCCTTTGGAGGATTGGGTCTTAGTTTTATTTGGGATCGCATGATCCATGCATTCCTGAAGGTGTTCATAGAATGCGTTTGTAAAGGATTCTGCGGTCTGGGCCGTATTTTCCACAGGCCCGGGGGCTTTGAAGGGTTCCACCTCAGTTTTGAGGAGTGTGAAATTTGCTTTAGAGAAGTTTTTCACTGTGGTTTTCTGGGCAGGGGGTGGGGTTGGGATGTGAATATCCAGTGAGATTAGTTTATGGTCTGATCTTACCAGTGAGGGATACACTTCTGGTCTGGAGCATAGAGTCCCCATGTTGGTGATGATCAGGTCCAGTATGTTTTCCCTTCTTGTGGGAGTGGTAACAAGTTGTTCCATAGCATTTGAGTTTATAAATTCTAGGAACCTTTGGGCTACGGTGTTGGAGCTAGAGTAATGCTCCCAGTCTATGTTTGGGTAGTTGAAGTCGCCCAATATAATGGTGTTTGGAGAGACCTTCATATTTTCCAGTGTTCTCAGGAAGGCCGAGTGGGGTTCCTGGGTTTGGGAGGGTGGTCTGTAGCAGGCTATAAACTGGAAGGCAGTTTTACCCACTGTTATTTGCACATGGATAGTCTCTGATGCTTCGTGCTTTGCCACCAACCTGGAGGTGTGGGTATCTTTGATGAATATCGATACTCCCTCCTTTTGTGGTTCGGTCCAAGTTTTGGGGCGAAAAGCATGGTATGAGGTATAACCTGGTAGTGCTGGGGTGCTCTCGGGAGCCCTGAACCAGGTTTCTGTTACTGCACAGATATCGATGTTCTCCATGCTAAGGAGAGTTTTGAGTGCATGCATCTTGAGGTTTAGACTTCTGGCGTTGAGTAGCATTACTCTTAGTTTCTTTCCCTTGTGATACCTATGGAGGTGGGTTTGTCTTTTGAGCCTTGCCTAAAAAAGGCACTATGGGGGTAGCAAGAGCCTTTGCCAATATCTGAAAGCCCAGGGGTGACAGGTGCAAGCCGTCCCTAGCGAAGCATCGTGGCTTGTTGAGCATTCATCCCAAGCTGACAGGCATTGGATCCCCTTTGAATGACACCAGTACTTAAGCCAATTGTTGAAATTGATCATCTTGTCTTCATATTGTGGCATCATTCTTGGTGAGGGTAAGATGCTACTCAAGTTCAGGGTCATACCGGCCTGGGCTACATGCTCAGAGAGCTCCTTTATGTCTCTTTTCATGTAGTCCAGGGAGGTACATCTCAGGTCATTCACACCAGCATGGACAATGACTAAGTCATATTTGTACTTGCCTTGGAGTGACCTGAGTGCTTGTGTTATGTGGCGGATCCTAGCACCCGACAGGCTGCTTGCCGTGACCCTCTCCTTGTTCAGCCTGGTGAACGGGATGTCAGTGTGCCTGACGATAGAGTCACCTATTACAAGTGTATCAGGTGTGTTGTTTAGTCTTAAGGGCTGTGACTGTTTGGCACACTGGCTTTGTGAGATATGTGTGGCACGTGTTTTGTTTTGGGGTAGCGGCTGCTTGGGTGTCTGCTTTGGAGGTCTCTGCTGCTTCGGCAGATCTTTATTTAGAGCCTCCGAGTATGTTTTTGTGTGATTATGTGTTTGGTTTGCTGTCGTGGTAGGTCTATGTGAGACTGGAATTGTAGTGAGTGTGGTTTCCTTCTCCTCCTGACTGGTTATGCCAGTACTGAGTTGAGAGAGCTTAGCCTCCAGTTTGGCTGTATGGTTGCATCTCTCACATGTGTTGGAATTTGTTGGGAGGAGGAGAGGGTTGTCGTGTACATGAGGCAGTTGTAACATTGCCTCAAGATTCCCAGATTCACCAGCTGGACTGGAGAGGAGATTGACAACTGACCTTTGGACATGCTAGAATAATATTGGGAATTCCTTAATAATTGAAAACCAGGGCCAGTGGGGAGTGAGGGTGTAGTGCTTTTAATTTTTAGTGCTGACTTATATAATTGCTTTAGTGAGCAAGTGCCAGGTAACTTAAGTGCAATGTGTTACAGGTAACTTAAATGCAAAAACGACAAACAGTAACTTTCTTTCAAGTGAAACAAGGAAATAAGTACAGTAAGCAATGCAGATATCACTAGTGATCCACAGAAGCACTGAGAAGTCACAGATTAGGTGGAATTAGCATTCCAGGGAAATAACAAGCAAACAAACAACAAGCATATAAACAAAGCTAGATTCAGCAGGCCTGGATCTAGTCTATGCTACAGCAAACAAGGTGTACCAATTTCAGTAAGATACAGTTCAAATATTCAGGCACTATAAACCTTTAACCAGAAATTCCCAGCTCAGAAGGGCAGAGTCCAGCCTCTTCTCCCACAAGAGTGCAGACCACAAACCTTCTTAATGTAAAATAACTGGCCTGAAGCCCAAGTGCTTAAACCAGAACTAATACACTTTAAGAATAACAGACATTGGGCTCTCAATCAGCAGTTCCCAACTTAGAAGGATGAAAGCTACCTTTCCTGCCACCACAGTGCATGCCACAAACCTTCCTAATGTAAAACAACTGGTCTGAAGCCCAAGTGCTTAATCCAAAAGACTTAGAATGATAGCTACACTTTAATCAAGTTACTACTAAGCAGTAATAAATACAATTGAATACTTTAGAGAATGCCTGGATTAGTGCTCAAGTTACACAAACAAAGCTAGATCCAGCAGGCCCGAATCCAGTCTATGCCACAGCAAACAAGGCGCACCAACTTCAGTAAGAAGCAGTTCAGATATGCATGCAAGTGTACCCCACCATCACCCGCTATTGAGTATGTTCTGGATTGCTGGTGGTGTGTGTGTGTGTGTGTGTGTGTGTGTGTGTGTGTGTGTGTGTGTGTGTGTGTGTGTGTGTGTGTGTGTGTGTGTGTGTGTGTGTGTGTGTTTTAGTGATGAGTGCATTTGTGTGCATTTGTGTGCATGTGTATATGTGTGCATGTATGCCAACATCATGTACAGGTCATAAAGTGCGTTTCCTGTCTTCCTCTCACAGGTGCTGACTTTGGGCTGGCTCACTGCAGCTGGGAAACTGATGTCACTGAGCAAAACAGTGATACTGATGATAGGTGTGTTGAGGCACAGGCATGTTTGCCAGGGTCTGTCATTGGGCCACCAATCAACAGTACACAGCTGTCCACCCCATCCATGCATACAGTCATACTGCCAATACATCCATCACCAATGCCAATAACTGAGGGACAATGTACAGTTGGCATTGGCCAGGACAGTGTGGTATCCATGGCACATGCATCCCAACACAGCATCCATACCCAGATGTCTGGAAGGGTACCACATAGGCAGATGTCCAGGGGTTCTGATAGGAGCACTGCTGCTCATCATGCCACTGGCAGATGTGCCACAGGTCTGACAATGTCACGCATGTTCCAGGCTGTTATGGAGTCACAGGCACATATGGAACGGTACACCAGGCAGGGGCTAAGGGCACACAGGGCACATAACACCACTGTCATTGACAGTATCCATGACCTAGCAGGTGCCATCCATCATTACACTGAGGTCACTGATAGACGTTGGGGACAGACATTAGATATCCTCCGCAATGTCATGTCCATGTGTCAGGACAGTGCGGGATGGTTGAGTCGTTGATGTGGACGTATGCCAGCAACATCAGCAGCTGGCAGTCGCTGCAGATGTCCCTCAGGCCACAGCTGCTCCTGTAGTGCCAGTACCAGCCCCAGCAATGTTGGGGGTGGGCTGTCCATAGAACATCCTAGAAGACCACGTGCACATGGCTCTGGACAGTCCCAGCAGGGACCTGTGTCCCGTGTACATCCATCCACCTCTGGGGATAGTACCCAGTCTGGCTTAGTACCTGATAGTGTCAGTAGCACCCCCACCAGGCACAGGTATGATATCCGTGGCCAGAGACAGTGATCTGTAAAGCCTCACAGGTACAGTCTGTGGCTGTCCCACAAATACCTGTATATGGCAGCCACATGGTGGAACTGTGTGCATGCAGACACACACACATACTCCAGACACCTAGGGCTAACACATACCCACACACATTACATCAACATTGGCCCATTCCTGTATTCTTGCCCCTCACACACAAACACACACACACACACACACACACACACACACACACGCATGTCGATTGGATGGCCCACTGTAGGCCTCTGGCAAGCCAACAACACACCCTGTGCATATGATGAAATCTGTGCTACCTCCTGTCATCTGTAACATCGATGCAGGAACAGGCTACCATGGTGCTGATGCACAGGGTGTCTTTATAGCAGTATAGCAATGTTAGCATGTTGTCAGCAGTACAGTGTAATGATATGCTTGCAGGTGTAGCTAAGCAGGCATGATGCATTAATGCTATGATTGTCATTGCAGTGTTGTTTACACCAGTGTTGATTCCAATTGTGTATTGTCCGGCCATGTGCCACTTGGCTGATGTGTGCAGTATTGGCAGCATGTGTTAGAGAGTGGACAGTATGTGTGGGATGTGTGTAGCACAGATTTGCAGGTGTACAGTTGTGAACATGGTGGAGGTGCACTGTCTGCATGTACGTGCATAGTGGACACATGGCCAGGGTGACATGCTCTGTATTACACAGTAACACTTCATAGTTTCTATTGGTGGCCAGTATGCATTGTACTACACACATTTCGGAACCTGACTACACATGTGTATGACATGGTTTGACACTGTGCTGTGGGTGATACTGTTACTATCTGTCATTGTTTTGCATTGTGGTAGTATACATCACTTCCACAGCCTGACCATAACCAATCGTTAGATGATGTCTTGACAACCGACACACAGCTGTAGGACACACAGCAACATTTGGTTCCTTCAGGTACTATACTATGCCAGTAACCACTGGTATTCGCCTGCTCCCATTACTGACACCACTCCTATTTGGCATATAGCTCTCTTGGGTACAAGCAATCACAGTAGGGATATGTCCATCCACGTCTGGTAATGCATACTGTGGCCTATAATGCATTCTCCAGATGACACACACATCCTCCACAAGGGTATCATACAGACAGATGCATGTTGTCAAACTCATGCTGTAAAGCTATAAGCCAAACTAAGCATAGTCATCCACCTTTACGGAACATATTATCCCCACAGTACCACATAGGTAGTAGCCACCAACATGATGAACAGGTATTGATGTGTACATGCAACCAAGTGTTACGTCATCTGTCCTTTGTTAGTCACACTTCCAAAGGTATTTTGAAATCCCTCGGTGGATCACATAAGCAATAAGGGGTCTGCATGCATATCCACAAAGTTTGTTCAACACCTGTTATGAACAGTCATCATTGACAAACTTTGCTGCATTTGAACAGGTCTGACATATACCTCGGCCATAGACCTTCACACACACATTCCAATAGGAACCATAATGACTTTGTGTGACACAGATGACCTAGGCCAGGGATCACTGCAGTGGCTGGGCTTGTCACAAGCATACAGATGTGACCTAAGGTCTGGGAAGCAGCAGCACAGTCTGGCAAGGATGACAGCTGTGTTCTTGGAGAAAGCAGGGTTCCCACACATGCAATCATTCAGGTAACATGTACGTATATGTATTTGCCACACAGCTAGCTCACATGTGCAATGCATACTGATATGTCATACAGTAGTAAAAGCAAAACCCACAACACATTGACCAACAGTGTCACACACATACAGCACACACACTCACCAAGTGCAGGTTTCAAACCCCTACCTAACTACTTCATGATACTAGAGGAGCATGCATTAACATGATGCGCTATACATATTACTGGGAGTTCTCTTTTCCACAGGTATATTTGTAGGATGGTGACATCATCAGACTTGACAAAGGTTAGTTTATCGCTTTTGAGGTGTTTTACTACTCTCCTAAAAGGTTGCTCCTTCCCAAGGAGACCACACACACACACACACACACAGTTGTTCAGTGCAGGATTCAAACCCCTACCTAACTACTTCATGATACTAGAGGAGTACGCATTAACACGACGCGCTATACATATTACTGGGCGTTCTCTTTTCCACAGGTATATTTGTAGGATGGTGACATCATCAGACTTGACAAAGGTTAGTTTACCACTTTTGAGGTGTTTTACTACTCTCCTAAAAGGTTGCTCCTTCCCAAGGAGACAACACACAAACACACAAACACAGTTATCTAGTGCAGGATTCAAACCCCTACCTAACTACTTCATGATACTACAGGAGTACGCATTAACACGATGCGCTGTACACATTACTGGGAGTTATCCTTTCCACAGGTATATTTGTAGGATTGTGACATCATCAGACTATACGAAGTGGGTTACATTAGGTGACATTAGATGGCCTACATTGAAGGAATGTCTAAACACTTTGGCCATGTGATCAACAAAGGTGAGTTTACTATCTACCCGTGTCCCCAGGACCATAATGACTTTCTCTGTACATGCTGGATTACCACCTATGTGGTAATTTGTGTGCACTTTGTTTTACCCAAAGGGGATGACTATGCATTCTTTGCCATTCAGCTTGAGGGCATTGTTTTGACACCAGGTATCTGTCTCTGTAAGACACTTCTGGAGGATGTCTGTGTCAGCTGTACAGTCCGTTATGGACCACAGTTACCATTCATCTGCAAACCTGTTCAGTCATACACTGCCATGCTTGCCTGTACCTCTGAGCAGTATCTACTGAACAGGTGGGGTCCCAGGACCAAGACCTGTGTGATGCCATTTGTGACTGTCTTAGAGTTGGACATGGCACCTGCAACTATGAACATGTGTGTTTGATCTGTGAGCTACTTGGCCACCCATCCTGTGACATAGCTGTTAATGTTCAAGCTGGTATGCTTGTCCATGATGACAGAGTGGGGAATGGTGTGGTAAGCCCTTAGTGAGGTCCAGGTGGGCTGTGTGGACTACTTTCATCTCCATCTATGTTCATGGTAACTGTTTTAAATAAGTCAACTAGGTTTGGGAGCCAGGCTCTGCCTTTAACAAGGTGAAGTTGTGTAGAGTCCAGTGTCTGGAGATCTCCAATGTCTCAGTGTATGGGTTCCATGACAATTTGCTCAATAGCTCTGTAAACCCGGCTGAGTAGACATATTGGGCAATGGTTTCAGGTTCTGTTTTGGCACACCCTTTGTAGAGCTGGATGACTGTTAGTGTATGCCATTCTTTGGGTACATAGCCTGTGGTACGCTTGAGTCTGGACAGTGAATGTAGGTGAGGGTGTAGTTCCTTATGGGCCTAGTGTAAGACGCAGCCTGGGACAACATACAGTCACATTGATGCTATGTTCTTAGCTTTGGTGAGGGCTGTCTTTACCTGCATGTCCATGACGTCTGCGTCTCTGTATCCTTCTGTGATGGACACAGGCCCTTTTGGGGGTGATGGGGGGAAGAGTTTACACTGGACTTGTCCCCCCTGAATGTGGGCAATGAAAGTTGGTTTGGTGTATGTCATTCCTTTTTTTCAGTAGCTGAAAGCATATTTGGAAGTTGACACCTACATGTCTGGTATAGCTACCAAAGGCTTTGTGGTTGTTGTTCTTACATTCCTTGGCTATTTGTCTTTAGAAACCATCCTTGGATTATTTTATGAGCGAACATTGTTTCTTCCTGATAATGATCAGTGATGCCTTTCCTTTAGTGAAGTTGGATCTATCATGTGTTTGTTTCCTCCTTCTCTTGTCTAGCTTATTTATGGACAACAAACACCTGGTTGTTGTCCTATTTTTGGAGGAGTGCATCTTGGTTTTATTTGTGATGTCTCATTCCATGCATCCATGTAGATGCTCATAGGATGCACTTGTAAATGATTCTGCAGATTGCATACTATTATCCTATAGCAAGAGGTCTTTGGAATGTTCCACTTCGGTCTTGGGAAGTGTGCAGTTTGCTTTTGCAAATGTCTTCACAGAGGTTTCATTAACTGGGTGTGGGGGCGGGATGTGGATGTTCATTGTGATTACTTAATGATCTGATATTACCAGCGAGGGGTTTATCTCTGTTGTGGAACACTGGTACCCCATGTTGGTGATGATCATGTCCAGTATGTTGTCACACTTCTAGTGGGTGTGCTGACCAGCTGTTCCAGGGTGTTAGGGTTTCTTAACTCTAGGACACATTGGGCAAAGGACGTTGTGTATGAGTAATTCACCCACTCAATGTTTGGGTAGTTGTAATCTCCTCATATAATGGTGCTTGATAGGACCTTTATATTTGCCATTGTTCTCCAGAATACTGGGTGAGGTTCCTGAGACAAGGTACGTGATCTGTAGCAGGCTACAATCTGATGGGCAGCTTTGCCCATTGTTAGTTGCACTTGCATGGTCTCCAAGGCCTCATGCTGTGCCAGTAACCTGAAGGTGTGGATATCCATAAGGTAAATGGCTACACCCCTTCCTTTTGTATTTCACTCGTGGTCTTGGGTCCAAAGGTCAGAGTGATTGTGAGTGTTTTATGTGGATCATATACAACAGCTCTATGTTTGACATAGTTTTGTATGTTAGGCAGTGAACACCTCTGAGTAGGCGATATGCAAGGGAGTACGGATGGAGCATTTTGCGATGGTCTGTGTATGGCATGTATTTCAGGCCACTAATGCTCTTTGTGAGGTATTGCTGCTGTCTTTCCAGTTGTTGTAGTCTTGTGAGGTACATAGCAACAGTGGTGTTGTACTCTTTTATAGTTCTAGTGAGTGGTGAGTGGTGAGTAGAGGGGAACAATGTCCTCTTCTATTCTGCATGAGACACATTTTGTGATGAGGTGTGCCACATAAGAGGGTTTCCTGACTACTGTGGGAATGTGTTTATCACAATTGTATCCACTGTCCACCTGTGACCCAGGGTCCCTTGTCACACTTACAGTGTGAAGTATACTACCACCTATGTTGTAGCTCTTGGCTACAGTGTTTTTAACAAAGGTGATGATAATGCACCTTTTGGCATTGAGCTACAGCCCATGGCTTGGACAACAGCCATCTTTCTCAGTGAGGCCCTTTTGTAGGATGTCCACATCTTTAGTGTTTACAATGATGGCTCCTAGTTTGCCGTCCTCTGGAAACTTCAGTAGTCACAGGCCTTCCATGTTAATGTTTACTTCAGGGAAGTAGATACTACACAGCCTGGGAAGTTATCTAGTCCCATGGCTGCTGTGATACTGGCTTTGGAGAGTGTTTTTTACCTGTGCAGCCGTGATGACAGCAACTTTGCAGTCTTCCATTATAGACGTGCTCTTTCATGGGTGAGAGGGGGGGTAAAGTTAACACTGATCCTATCTGCCAGGATGTTGGCAATATCAGTTGGCTCTGTACATTTAGTGCCATTGAGCTGTGACTCAGAACAGATCTGAGTGTAACCATGACATGGACCTGTCTGTTGGGCAGAGATCTCCTGAGTAGATAGTATGCAACAGAGTACAGATTGGGTTACATTCAGTCTTGTTGCATGGGGCAACTATTTGAGGCCAGTATTCCTCTTGTTAAGGTACTTCATTGGTCTTTCTAGCTGCTGAACATGCCTAGTCAGATTCATCGCAAGTGTGTTGTGGTACTCTCTGACAGGTCTGATGACTGCTGAGTAGTGGCAACCTCCTTTGACCTACATGCACAGACCTTGGCAGTTTGTTTGAACACATAGCAGGATTTTCAGACCACTTTGTGAATGTGTTTCTGGAAGTAGAGATGACTATACACATTTGTCCATTGATCCCTTATTATCACATCCATATTTAGCCTAAGTGTGTGAGCATGCCCAGTATGACCTTTCAGTATCTTCCTGCCTGACATTGCTTTGTTTCTTTAAGTGTGTGAGCATGCCCAGTATGACCTTTCAGTGTGATGCTAAATGAAATCCACTACATTTGTTGGAGTGTGTGAGCACGCACAGCATGCACATTTATACTATATGTGTATGGTAAATAAAGTTGTATTTTTACAGCAGGGCTCACCTTTGTGTCATAGATCAACAGGGATCATGCTGTGCCTGCAGGGCTTCCATGAGACACTTTGCATAGACTTATCAACATGTCTACATACAGGGGGGACAGCTATTCTTTGTACATTTCTACCCGTGGGCACACCGGATTGTTACTGTGGGTGGACATAGGATGTGGGTTTCACCTGACATTTATACACATTTGCTGTACCTGCACTGCTATGTACAGGACACCATTACAGTCTGTACTGTTGCCTATCATCCTGGCTTGAGGCATACTATTATACTACAGATCTTAGCGTCCAATATCATGTATATTAGCTTGCGACTTCATAGCCTACACAATCCACATCACAACGCCTGGCCTGATGTTCTCTGTCTGCATAGGTGTGTGGGGAAAGTTACTCATTTGCCTCTTTAGGGGCATGATACAGCATTGCTTTGTGTTTGCATTAGTGTACAATTGTCCTGCTGTGTCTGTGCCACTGAAATGCTATCATGGCTTAGTGGTTCAGTACTGTGACTATAGTGCACAATATCCTGGGTTCAAGGTCTGTCACTGCTTTTTATTTTCATGCTGGCCAGACCAGACTGCTTAAGGTACAGTAAAGCAGATATGAGCATGTTTAACTAACTTTGCTCAACTTGCCCTGACCTTGCCCAACATTGCACGAGTGATTGTGTTTACATATACTAGATATTGGTGAAAGGTGCTTAGCGCTGCTTTATATTGCTTAAAACATGGCAATCATGCCTCAGGTGGTGCTGCAGGGCTGCTTATGTTGGATGCGCATACTACACTGCCTATACATGTTTGGAAACAGGTAGTGTCAAGTTAGGCATCCCTTTTATATTATGTGTGAGTCAGAGAGAGGTATCATTTCCAGGTTTCCTACTGAGCCAGTGTATGTGCTATGCGTTGCGTCTTTGCCAAGGACAAGGCATACTGGGCAAGCCTCCTTCTGCCTACTGGGGCAGGCTCAGGTCGTTCCTCCTCTGAGTCACGCTGTGCCTGTGCAGGACTTGGCAATGGTGGGGGGCTGTTTGGCCCTGCCCCATGCAGTTCCTGCTGCAGCTGTTTTCGCAGGATCATATTGTGTAGCATGGCACATACCATGACAATTTGGGTACATGTAGTTGGTGACTACTGCAAGGCTCCACCAGATGTGTTCAGGCACTGGAACCGTGACTTGAGCATCCCAAACACACGCTCGATTACATTTCGTGTTTGTGCGTGTGCCTCATTATGGAGTTCTTGTTTAGGTGTGTGTGCATTTCTGATGGGTGTCATCAGCCACGGCTCCAGTGCGTACCCAGCATCCCCCACTAGGTGACCATCAGGGATGTCCCCATTGGCAAATGTCTGGTACAGCTGCGACAGATGCCAGATATGGGAATCGTGGTAGCTTCCAGGGCAGCCAGCATACACATTCAGTATTATGCCCTGGGCATCACACACAACCTGGCAGTTGATGGAGTGGAAGACCTTGCGGTTGATGTAGGCCCTACCCCACTCACCAGCTGGTGCTTTGATGTGTATGTGCGTGCAGTCAATTGCACCCACTACCTCAGGGTATTCCGCTATTTGCTGGAAGAGATGCATATTGCTGGCCAATACCTCACGGGAATTGGGGAAATATACATGATCACCGACATGTGCTGACATGGCATTCAGGAACTGGTGCAGTACCCTTGATGCTGATGCCTGTGAAATCCCCATCATATCACCAGTTGGTCTCTGGAAGGTACCTGTTGCTAGTATCGTAGGCCAGCACATACCTTGGTTTCCACTAGGATGGGTTCCCCTCTGTTGGTTCTGTGTGTGAGGCGTGGCCTGCACAGCTCAACAATTTGCTGCAGGAGCTCTCTGTCCACTCTATAGCGCTCGACTATCTTCAGCTCATGTAGCCCCGGGTAGATTACCCTGGGTCTGTACACTCTTCTCCGTCTCCTCACTGTGGGTTGCTCAGCAGCAGCATTCGCAATGGCACCACCCTCAGCATCTTGCACATGTTGCCTTATAACAGCAATGGCAGCCCTTAACATTTTTATGTCTCAGTTTAAGCTTTTTAAGTTTTCACTTCTCTTTGTTGACTGCAGTGTTGCAGTGTTTCTGAGAAAAACATGGGGGAATGTTGTTTGCAGAGTTTTAAGTGCTGGGCTGGGCTAGTGTACTGCCTGTGTAATTGGCTGATTCTGATTGATTTCACCTGGCAGCTCTGCTAGTTCTCCTTGGTTAACTTCCTACTACTTCTTTTCCCCTTTCTGTTTCCAGAGGGGGAAGTGCCGCGTACACGCTCTCACACAGGCTTACATAAGCTTACACAGGCTTAGGCGGGTGCACATTCATGTATACAAGCTTAGACGGCCTTACACAGGCTTACACGGGCACACACAGGCTTAGACAGGTTTACACATGTGCACACACGCGCACACAGTATAAGCAGCTTTGCAAGAAACTTTAGTGATAGCCACGGCATACACCTTCGGTTTCTGGGTTTCAGTTTAGACAACTGTAGACACACCTCTTTTAGTCCTGAGTAACTCACAGCAAACATATGCCACTCTGCTCCAAAAAGCTTACAGTCTTTTTGATACATACCCCCTCATGATGTCACCCATCTTCTACTGTGTTACTCCCCTTATCCTACTCTTACACTCTAGGGACATGGTTCGCATAGTAGGAAAAATTGGGATTCACTATCCTTATCCTCATTTGCATAGGATTGCCTACTAATGCTTGGTTACATCTCTCAGTCTGAGCTTCCCCCCTTAGCAACCACTACTCAGTAGCCATGTTGTCTTCAGCCTGCCATTCACTTGCATGGCAGATGAATATTTTGAAATATATCCATATTTGTGGCTTTTAAAGTTTGATTTTCTGATTTTTAGTGCACAGCACGTTTCCTCGGTGCTGCGCTATGCTTAAACATCGGAGATCGAGGAAAAAAAAAGTTAATTTTTATTATTTTGCAACACATAAAAATATATTTGGCCATTGGCATGCTTCATCAACTGGATGAATCCTTTATTTGGAGCTGTCATGGCTCCATTTTGCTATTTGCAGAACGGTACACAGTTGCCAACCGAGTACATTTCTGCAAATAACACTTCTCTTACTCGGACAGGTTAGCGTTTCCTGGATCGCAAATTTACCTCATTTGCATAGCTTTCAGCAGCAAATGAGGTAATTTGCATAAACTAACACTGTCCATGCAAGAGTCATTTTAGGAGCTCTCTTGCACGCCCCTGCCAGCTGTTCCTGGATCACTCGGCAGACATGTTGGCTGCATGGAGTCTTACTCTACTCTTAGACTCCATGCAAGCCTTCGTGAATCTGGCCCATTATTTATTTAACAGTTGTTTACCAGGAAAGTCCAACTTGGAATGAAGCCAATTTTCAACAGAGGCCCAGGGAGAAATGCTCCTGACGTATGTTTTTATTTTATTTATTTATTTATTTATTTAAATTTGTTGACCGGGAGTGTCCGACTGGACGTAGGTCCATTTTCAGCGGAGGCCCGGGGAGAAAAGCTCCACAGTTAAAATAAACAGACAGTATTTACATTGGATTACATAGTGATTAACAATTTAACATAGCAATTACTTACAACATATTTACAGATGAAGAACATAGTACATCAGTAGACAACTAGAATCTTTATCTGTGAAGTACATAACAGACATTAACAAATGTTACAATGAGAAGTTCCTGCTGTATAATAAGTACTAGGCTTATGAGCATCTGAGCTTACTATAATCAACATAGTTAGTGGAGTGGAAAGAAAGGTAGTGGTTGGATGGGGTGGATGATATTAGAGTGGGAGTTGCAAGGGCATAGCCAGCATGTTTTTAGGTGCGCTTTTAGTAAAGTTTTGAAGTGGGTGCATGAGGGTACGGAGGTAATTGTGGGTGGGAGTGAGTTCAATAATTTGGCTATGGCGCAAGAGAATAGTGCTTCACCAGCAGAGTTATTGGCTTTAGTGATCTGCAAGTGATTTTTGTTGATGGATCTTAGTGGTCTGGTGGTGCGATAGGGTTGGAGTAGATTCTGGAGGGATGGGACATTTAGTGGATGGTTTACTAGTTTGTGGGTGAGTGAGAGTTGATACCACTGAAGGAGGTGAGGGAGTTCAAGCCAGCCCAGTTCAGCAAGTGAGAGACAGTGGTGACTATGGTAGGATGCCCCTGTGGTGAATTTGGTGATTTTGTTGTAGCAGGTCTCTAGCTTGTTTAGATCGCATTGCCTTAGGTTTTTATATATTGGAGAGGCATAAAGTAGGGTGGAGATAAGGTGGGAATTTGCTATTGAAATCTTTGCTGCTTTGGTGAGAAATTGCTTATTTCTGTATAACGCTCCTAGTTTTTTGTGGACTTTTTTTATGGTCATGGATATGTGAATGTCAAATTTTAGTTTATTGTCTATTTCCACTCCTAGCAATTTGGTGTGTTCAGTTGGGTATATAGTGGTGTTGTCTTTTGCTGTGATGTTAAAGTGAGAGTTGTTTTGAGTATGTTTGGTGGGTTGGAAGATGACTAGTTTAGTTTTGTTTGGGTTGAATATTAATTGGGCCTCGGATAACCATGTTTCAACAGAGGAAAAGGCTTCCTGTGTGACTTTTTGCAGTTTTGGTAGGGACTGAGCTGAGCAGATGATGGTAGAGCCATCTGTGTATTGTATGAGTGTGCCATGTTTGGTGGCAGAGGCTAGATTATTGGTGTAAACAGAGAAGAGTAGGGGTCCAAGGATGGATCCTTGGGGAACCCCTATGGAGACAGGTAGTTGGGGAGACATGTCATTATGCCATACAATGGATTGTTGGCGGTCAGACAGGTAACTCTGAAACCAGTTGGTGACTGATTGTGAGAAGGATAGGTTATTGAGGACAGAGATAATATGTTTGTGTGGGACCATGTCAAATGCTTTAGATAGGTCTAGGAAAGTAGCAGAGGAGAGATAGCCATTGTTTTTATGCTGAAGGATAGTGTTAGTAAAGGAGAGTAAGGCAGTGGTGGTGCTATGGTTTGGTCGGAAACCATGCTGAGTACTGGAAAGGAGGTTGTTAGTAAGGAGGTGGTCTGAGACATGAGATTGTATGCATCTCTCTAGTATTTTGGAGAGTGGAGAGAGAATAGCTATGGGGCGGTAATTGGTTAGTTCTGCAGAGGGTCCACCATTGTGGAGAGGAATTATATGTGATACTTTCCACAGTGTGGGAACGTAACTTTCTGACAGAGATCGGTTCATCAAGATGGATACTGGGTAGGCCAGAGCATCAGCTGCGATTTGTAGGTATTCACTTGGGAGGTTGTCTGCTGCTAATTTGGTGGGTTTAAGTTTAGTTAAGAGTTTTTTTATGTTGGAGGTAGGTACAGGAGAAAAAGAGAAGGCAGTGGGGAGATTACTAGTTGAAGGTGTGGGTTGGAGGGGAGGGGGTTGTGTTGTTTAGCTAGTGATAGTATGGTTTGGGTGAAGTGTGTGTTGAATGAGGTAGCAATATTTTCTGAGGAGTGAGGGATGTTAGGAGGAGGGGTACTGACTTTACCTGGGTGGAGGATGGAGTTTATGGAGGACCAGAATTGTTTGGGGCTGTGTTGTGAGGAGTCTAGGGCAGACTGGTAGTATTGGAATTTGTCCTGCGGGACAAATTTATAACGTTGGAGGAAACCAGAGCACCTGGAGAAAGCCCACACGGACACAGGAAGGACATGCAGACTCCACACAGAAGGCTCCCCAACTAAGAATCTCTTGCTGTGAGATGACAACACAACCGCTGCACCACTGCACCGTCCATGATATACCGTGATATCTCTGGTATTGTGTAATGACAGAACATGACAGAATTAGGAGCCATACATCCAATATACTAGTCAACATTCTTTATACATAGAAAATGAAGAGGTGATGGGCACAACTGTACTTCCCGCAGTACAAGGTTTGAGTCTGTCATCCCATATTTGGCTACTATATGACATTGAGAAAGCTACTTAACCAGAAGTTGCTCCTAGGTTGACATTGAAAAGGTACTATATTTTCAATGGTCCCACACACACACACGTGCTCGCGCACACACATGTGCATGCACACACACACACACACACACACACACACACACACACACACACACGCACTTATACTCTAACCATCTATTCTATGGCTGTTACTGCCAATGAAGTAAAGTGCAGCAATATTTGGTATATAGGTTCATTTAAGAGTTCTTTAAATGTTGAATCTTTAGTGAATTATTTTTTCAAATCATAAGCTTCCAATAGCCATAATTGTACTAAAATACAATAATAATACACACTTAAAAGTAAGCTATATTGAAGTTGTTAAAAGACCACTATGAGCAGAAACACAAAATGTGTATATCTTATATCTTGACATAAAGTTCTAGAGCTCAGACCTATCAGCAACACAATAAATAGTTATTTTTAATGTACTTTTTAACCTTCATTCACATCAATGGGATTGATGTTCTATTGTGATCTTGTTTTCTTGAATAGTTACATTTTACCCATAATGCACGGTGAATGTGTAGCTAATGACACTACCTACAAACTTTCCTTAGCCTAGGTTTTCAAGATCACAATTTCATTCACTTAGAAATTAAGTAGTGAGAAATATTGTTAACTTTAAGAATCCTCAATAAAAGTGCCAAAGATTGGTTTGCAGTAACTCTTACATATTTTTCAACATACATTTTGTACCTATGAAAAGTACTTGTGCAAATGTAAAGAAATAAAATTTTGTGAGTTTCAGGCCCTGTCTTCCTCCTTTCTTCCTTACTTTAGCCAAAGTTTTATATTTCCTGGCTCACAAAGCTCAGCTAATTATAAAGTTGCTATCACTGATTAGCAATTTCTTCACTTTCAGACTACAAAAGACTCAGTAGGTTTGTAGACCCAGTGCAGGGAAGAATGTTACACTAAATTAAACTAGGTAAAAAAAAGACTGAGCTTTTAGCTTGAAAAATTAAACATAATTGTGGATATTGAAATAGCTATGGGTACATTGATATGCATGGTTTCTTCAATGAATAACTTTCAAATGTGATAGGCAAAATGATATAAGAGCAAGGGAGGCCAGTTCCTAAAGAAATTAGCTACAGATTTCATTTAGCCTCATCACTGTATGTACTATGGAAGCTGACTAGGAGAAACTGGTAGTCAGAGCTGCTGTTAAAAAAGGGATAATTAGTATGATATATATAATATTGCACAATAACTATAGGAATTAATCAGAAAAAGTTAAAAAGATTGGGAAAAGACACTGGATAATCAATTTGCAAGGAAACAATTGAAGGACATATGTAAGGCAGCCAAGTATGCAACAAGGTCTAGATAATTTAGAATTTTTTGCAAGGAAGTGTTTGCAAAGGTTTATACCCGAAGCAGATGCCAACGAATTTTCCTCAGGCAAATAGTAGAATTGTTGGAAGTGTGCTGGGGAAAAAATATTAATAGAATATTGTTTTTGAAGTATGATGAGTTGGCAGACTTCAAAAATTCCCTACAGAGTACTCTGTCAAAAATATTGGGTGAGCAAATGGGTGTAACTAGGGAATTTTTTTTTTTTGAGCTGGGATACAAAATCTGAATTGTCTAGACATAGTAAGGCCTTGCTAAGTTTAATTCTGATGGCTGCCAAAAACGCAGTTACTAAAAAATGTAATATTTGAAGTACTGAATTTTGTAATTGAGATAAAAGAACTAGATGTGGTATCTTTTCAAAGTGCAGGAGCAAATTACATAGAAAAAAATGGAAATTATGGGAACAATACATGCAGACTAATGCTTTGGAGAAGAAGTAATATTTAAGGGAAGGCAGGACTTGTGCAATTTATGTTATGTTCGGTCAATGACAGTTAACAAAAAAAGCATATGTAAAATGTCTGTAACTAGGAACATGTTAATATGATTTGTTTTCTTTTATAGAAATGTATGTTTCCCTATGTCTTAAAAGTGATAATTCAATAAAGGTGTTAAAAAAGACATACATTACAAAGGAAAGAACAACGAAAAACCCAGAACCAGCGAAACCAACAGCAAACAACCAAGAACACTGGTGCTCCAGAAAACCAAGCCAAAGAAATAACGTAAAATAGTTTATTCAACGTTTTCATCCGATAGACTTCTTCAGAATAACATTGTCTACAAAACCACAAGTATTTATACCAAGACATTCATTAACAACCAATTAAAATTCAATTATATAATTAATTCATTCATTATCTAATTAATTAAAATATTTAAAAACAATAAAAAGATATAACACTTTAACTTTAATGTAAACATCTTTTTATATACTTTATATTTTCATTTTATTGTTGACCAAAAAACATTTAATATTTATCATATCAATAAGGCCTGGCATAACATTTGCTCCCAGCCTTGATTGCCACAAAATTTCCTTGCTTTCCACCTTGTTTTTCATACCACCTCCCCTTAAATTACCTTTGACATGTTCTAGAATCGAAAACATTATTTTTTTATGTAATGTACATTTCACTGTGTGCCTGTAAAGGGCATTATTAATGTCTTTAGTTTTTATAGCATAACAATGTTCCTTTATGCATTTGCTAAGGCTTCTTGTTGTCATACCTATATAATAAGCAGCACAGCCTGAACATAAAGCAACATATACCACATTATTAGTCATACAGTTATATATTCCTTCAATACTTATAATTTTATAATAATTCTCTAAATTGATGTAAGGTCCCTCCAAAATATATCGACAGGCACTACAGCTATAACATTTGAACATCCCTCTAATTTTATTTGTAACCGGAGGTTGTACTAAAGTTTCATCACACTGAAGCATATTTTTAATAGTTTGATTCCTCTTATAAACAAACTTAGGTGCTTCTCCTAAAACTACACTCATTTCATTATTGCCATTAATTATTTTCCAATTATTTTGTATGGCAAACTTAATATTTTCACTATCTACAGACATCTCTATGGCACATCTAGGTGCCATCTCAGTAGATTTCTCCACAAAATGTGTTTTATTAACTATTAGTCCTTTAATTAAGATGGGTGGAAAGTCATCTTCTCTTCTTGCCTTTATATTAGAGGCTAATTCATCTAATAATTTAATAGGATATCCTCTGTTAATAAACAATTGAGTAATAAATTCCATTTCTTTAATAAAATCAATTTCATCGCTAACCATCCTAGAGACACTTATGTATTGGCCCTTCAGAATGTTTGTTTTTATAAAATTTGGATGATTACTTTTGAAATGTAAATAATTGTTTACATATGTTTGATTCTGGTAAACTCTACTAGAAAACTTCCTTTCCAGTACAAAGGAAAGACTCAGGGAATCAAACCCTAGACTACGGGAGAAGGCTAGCTGAAAGTTTATGGCATTATTTCTCTCTCTCTCCCTATTTTATATATATATATATATATATATATATATATATATATATACACACGCACACACACACACACACACACACACACACACACACACACACACACACACACACACACACACAAACTAAACTGCCTGATAAAAGGTACTTAAATAAACGATAAAAACACACATTTATATTTTGGGATGCAGAGCAAAAGAATGATTGACTGACTGAGTAAAGAAAAAAATAAAATTTTGCAAAAAAGTTTCAGGTAATAAAATCCTGTATGCATGTATACTGGGTACCAAGTTAGAAATTTAATATGAAAAGTCATCAGAGGAGCTGTATTACCTCAATTTTTAGCTGCATGTGCTGGATTATTGAAGTATATCGCTGTCTGAAACTGATGCTATATCTGTATCTATATCTATGCACACAGACACACACACACACACA
Source organism: Protopterus annectens (assembly GCF_019279795.1). Taxonomy (NCBI): domain Eukaryota; kingdom Metazoa; phylum Chordata; order Ceratodontiformes; family Protopteridae; genus Protopterus; species Protopterus annectens. The sequence goes on from NC_056749.1 coordinate 180,754,402, forward strand.
CACACACACACACACACACACACACACACACACACACACACACACAAACACACACACACGCACGAGAATTTTATCCTATGTTAATAATACCATAAGATTGCATTGTAAAACAGCGATTCAGGGAAGATTGAACCAGCTTTTCCTCTGAAAGCCAGCATTTTTTGGGATTAGGTGTTTGCCATTATCCTAATGTGGAATGGCCTTGGAGTTGGGATATATAATATTCAGGGGTGTGGGGTGTACAGGGGGTTTGCCTTCCTGCAAAAACACTTTTATTTGTTTTGCCGACTTTTGGAGGACAAACCGGTTTGATCTTCCATGAATTTGTGTTTAACAATGCAATCAAATATTATTTCAACCATAACATATAACTCCATACATAATATATATATATATATATATATATATATATATATATATATATATATATATATATATATATATATATATATATATACACACACACACACACACACACAGGTCTGTTTATTTACCAGAACAGCCACATCACCGACTTTCACTTCGCCGAGACGACAGGAACGAAAAACCAGAAGACTGACATCCGGAACACCGACTTTCTACTCGAGGTAAGTAACCACTTGGCCATCCGAAAAAAACAAAAACAAAATTAAACCCACCCATGAGGAGGGCTGTGGCCCCCACACCCCCCTAACTAAATATACCAACTCCGAGATCGCACTACCATGGGGGTAATGGGCAAAGTTCAACAGGAAGGCCAAGTGATTACTTACCTCACACACACACACACACACACACACACACACACACATACATACATATATTTATAAATATATATATATATATATATATATATATATATATATATATATATATATATATACACACACACACACACACACACACACACACACACACACACACACACACACACACACACACACACACACACACAATCATATATAAATCTACCCTGATTTTAAATTATTTTAAAAAAATTGTTGCTAGAGATTATTTTTATTTTTTATTTATTTATTGACATTTGTTAACTGGGTTAGTCCAACTGGGATTTTGTCCCATTTTCAGTGGAGACCCGAGGAGAAAAGCTCCAGATAGTACAATAATAAAAAAAATTACAGTAGTATACCAGCACAGGAAACAACAGAAATAAAACTAGTCTTACAGTAGTAACAAATAGAAAACAACCATAGTTAGATGCCAGATACTATATAACTGTGGTAGTGGAGATAGAGTTCAAGGTATGTCCAGGATAGACTGAGTGATTCCAATGTGGGGGGAGGACAGAACTATGTAGGGTCATAGCAGGGGCAGATTTTGGTATTGAGTAGATGTGTCTTAAGTTTCTTTTTAAATAGTGGGGTGTGAGGGATTGAGCGAATGTCAAGGGGTAGCTTGTTCCAAGCAATGGCCACCGAGTGTTTGTAGAGTAACTTGCCTACTGACTTATTTGGGTGGGAAATGTCAAGCAATTGTTGATTAGAGGTTTGGAGAGGTCGAGATGGGGTGTAGACAGAGTCAAGATGAGATAAAGATGGACAGTTGGATGGTTTAAAGAGCATAGAGTGTAGCATGTGAAACTGATAGAGATGTAGTAGTTGAGGGAGTTCTAGCCAGTGTAGAGACTTTAAAGCAATGCAGTGGTGTGTGTTATTTGGGGAGTTGGTGATGAATCTGGCTATTTTGTGGTAGGATTGTTGGAGTTTATTCAGGGTAATTTTTTGGATACTTGTTATAACAGGAGCAGCATAGAGGAGTGAGGGGAGGAGAAGTGCTTGTCCTAGGGTGAGTCTAGCCTCGGGACTGAGATATTTTTTGTTTCGGTATAATAGACCTCATTTCTGATGTGTTTTCTTTATACATTGTTGTTATGTGTTGATTGAATTTTAATTCATCATTGATAATGACTCAGTTTTGTGTGGGTGACAGGTAGGATAGTTGTGTTATTGAGAGACTTAATGACAAAGGAGGATTTATGATGATTAAGAGAGTGGGGCAGGAAGAGTAGGAGTTTGGTTTTAGTAGGATTGAGAATCAGTAGATTTTCTGAAAGCCATTGTTCAGTGGAAAGTAGAGCTGTTTGGGTTAGGGAGTTTAGGTCAGAGATGTTGTTGGCTGTAGAAATGATTGTGGAGTCATTTGCATATTGCATGAGTGATGACTGATGGCATGAGGTGAAGAGATCATTGGTGAAGATGTTGAATAAGAGGGGACCCAAGATGGAATCTTGTGGAACACCAGTGGAGATAGATAAGAAAGGAGAAGTGGAAGAGAGCCATTTAACTGATTGTTTGCATTCAGAGAGATAGCTAGCAAACCAGTTGAGGGTGGAGGTGGAGAGGTGAAAGTTTGTAAGTTTAGATAGTAGTAGTGGGTGAGACACTGTATCAAAAGCTTTGAAGAGGTCTAGAAAGAGACAGGAAGTAAGTTTATTGTTGTCCAGAGATTCTGCAATGGTGTGAGTGAAGGAGAGTAGAGCAGTAGTTGTGCTGTGAGAGGGGCGAAAGCCATGTTGAGTAGGGGTGAGTAAGTTTTGATTGAGAAGGTGATCCATAAGCTGGGTGTGGATACATTTTTCTATTATCTTAGATAATGGGGACAGTATGGCAATAGGTCGGTAGTTTGAAGGGTCAGTGGAGTTACCTCCTTTGTGGAGAGGGATAGTGTAGAAGGATTTCCAAAGGGTAGGAACAGTAGATTCTAGTATAGATCTATTTATTAATATTGTAACTGGGTAGGCGATGGAGTCAGCAGCAAGTTTGAGGTAGGTAGAGGATAGTTTGTCAGTGGAGGGGGAGCAGGGTTTGAGTTTGAGCAGTAGAGATTTGATGTAGGAGATGGGAACAGGCTTGAAGTAAAAGGGTGTAGTGTTGGGGGTGGGTGAGGGGTCAGGTAAAGAGGAAGAGGTAGGTTGAGAGGGTAGGAGATTTTGGATGGAGGAGATAAAATGTGAATTAAGTAGGGTAGCTGTTTCCTCAGGAGTTGTGTTTGGGTAGGGTGAGGGGTTAGAGGGACCACCAGGGTAGAGGATGCTGTTAAGTGTTGTCCAAAATTTACGAGGGTTTAGATTATGATTGTTTTGGCCAGAGCTATAGAATGACTTCTTGTCAGTTATTGCCTGTTTTTTAGCAAGATTACGTGGTTGTTTGTATTTGAGTAGAAGAGGTGTTTGTCTAGATTTGCTCCAGGCTTTCCAGACACTGTCTCTTTGTTTCATGATAGACTTAGTTCCTTTTGAAAGCCAGGGAGCATGATTGGATTTCACTCGAATCTTCCTAGAGGGAGCTAGGGAGTCCAGAGTATTTAGGAAAATGCTGTTAAAAGTGTTAATAGACTCATTTAGAGGGAGTTGTTTAAGGATGGACCAGTCTATGTTTTGCAGTAAAGAGTTAAACTGTGAAGGATTAAATGTAGATAGTTTTCTACAATATTTGAAAAGGTGAGGTTTAAGTGTGTGAAAGTTGTATCTTAGAATGGAGGTAGGGAGATGGTTGCTAAGGAAGTCTGATAAGGTTGAGGGCTGGTGGTAGTCATGGGGGGTGTTTGTGAAAATCCAGTCTATTCAGATTATGAATATAAGGCTGAAATTAATTCTGTTGTAAATATGCTGAAAGATAAAGCATAGAATAAAAAGTTAGCTTGAATATATGTAGAGTTTAGCAATGTAAAATGGGTATTCATACTATATGTATAACAGACAGACTTCTCTTCAGAAAAAGCCTAACAAAGCAATATTGGAAAGCAAGTATTACATGATTTTCTCATGTTTACAGAACAAATATCTAAACTCAACAATACATGATGTTTTTACAATAGGAACAGAACAGATGTTTCATTTCATACTTCTGTTATTCTGATTGCGTGCATTTGTGCATTTTCACATCAGCAGAACTGCTGACAGGACAATAGAAAAGTCTAAAGACAGACATTATGTGATTTCCCATAGAAGGCCAAAAAAGATACCAAGAGGAAATAAAATCTATGTGCATGACTAGCACTCTATATAACAATTGTAGTAGTTCAGTTATGTGAGAGCGGGACAGAGAGAGGTATTTTGTAGAAGTCATCATTCATATCTGTAATGAAGGAAAACTTTGTAAATATATGCTACACTCTGGCAGAAAGAGTATGTGTCATTTGTTAGAAAAATAAGTTATCTATAACTGTGTTTATAACTGCAAAATATATTTCTTTATCAGTATGCAATTTGAAAGGCTTGCTGCTTTAAACAGACTACAGATGGAGTCATGCAAAGCTTTGTGTCTCTGATTCAGCAGTAAACAGCACAGCATAGAAGCAGCACACAAAGTAAAATACATTTTTCAATTGTTAATCAAAAACACAGACACACACTCATGCATGTGCACGAGCGCATGCACACACACAAACATGATTGTTTATTTGTCAGTATCAAATGGGTACTCTTCATTATTTTGACAACCTGATCTCACTTCTGTAGCTTATCATTTTTTTCTTCTTCTCCCTCTGCCTAATCTGTATAAAACTTTTTTAAACTGCATACTTATATATGTTAATTTGTTCTCTTTCTTTTCTACATTTCATGGTTTGCAATGAAAGATCTGTGTATTGCACAAATACTGCTGTTACATTGAAATATTCAGCTTCCTGAGATTGCCCTGAAACAGGGATACCTTAAAGCCATGTTAAACCAAGCATCTACCAGTTAGAGCAGAAGATTAGAAATATTAACAGTTGACAAGCACTCTTTCTATTCCTGTGTTTGAGTACCTCAGCCTCCATTTACCTTCTGTGCAACTCTGAACAAATCATATAAACCAAACAATGTTCCAAGTCCTCCATTGAAAATAGGCCACAGTCATGTTTGACTACCTGATTAACAAAACAAGAGCCTAGCATTTGTTAAAGCACTCTTTCAGCAAGTGTCAGTGCTACAAACAATATTTGTTGAAAGCAGCTTAATGAAGTTTGCCCTTTATCCCAGTATTGTATGACCACAGAACTGCATACTTTTCCCCTCCCCCTCTCTCTCTCTCTCTCTCTATATATATATATATATATATATATATATATATATATATATATATATATATATACACATATATGGGTCCCCTACAGAAGACCGACAGCTCACAACACCGACACCTACATCGCCGACACCAAAAGCCCGACACACGAAATACCGACAATGGGGAAACAGTAAGTCTCCATTGTGTGGAATGGAAATATTTCCATTTCTGCACTGTAGTGCAATCTCGGAGTTGGTATATTAAAGTTACGGGGGTGTGTGGGGGGTGCAGGCGCGGAGCCCCCCTGCTAGCAGAAAAAAGGAAATGTTATTTTCCTTTTTTCTGCAGTAGCGCTGTTGTCAGTATTTCGTGTGTCAGGCTTTTGGTGTCGGTGTTGTGAGCTGTCGGTCTTCTGTAGGGGATCCATATATATATATATATATATATATATATATATATATATATATATATATATACATATACATGGGTCTACTTTGAAACATCTAAAACCCATAACATCTAATTTCATAACATTGAGACCAGAACATCTAAAACACATAACATCATATTTCATAACATCTAACACTACAAATCACAAGAAAATAACATCCCCTCCTCATATAACACCAAACTACAAAACACACTTTTTACTAAGTAAATTAAATATACCAACTCCAAGATTGCACTACAGTGGGAAAAAGAATTTCCTAACCCCACTGTATCAAACCAACTGCAGAAATGTAGTAAAAAGTGTGTTTGGTAGTTTGGTGTCATTATATGTCGTTATGTCTGGAAGGGATGTTATTTTCATGTGATTTGTACTGTTAGATATTATGAAAGTCAATGTCATGGGTTTTTGATGTTTTGGGTTTTAGATGTTCTTGTCTCAATGTTATGAAATTAGATGTTATGGGTTTTAGATGTTTTGAAGGGGACCCATATATATATATATATATATATATATATATATATATGAGATCTGGACACATGCTCGACTAGCATATGTCCGAATCACAAAACATCGAACAAACATACACGAAAGCGCTTAACATCGACAAGCGCTTCCGTGCATGTGTGCCTGTTTCGTAGATCGGACTACAGTGCGGGTAAGGGAAAATTCCCTTTTCCCCACTGTAGTGTGATCTCGGAGTGATAATAATAAAGTAAATGAACAAGAAAATCTCCCAACTGCTGTGGTGAAACTGCCAATCCAATAGAAAAAAAACACAAACTTAGGCAGAAAGAACCAAGGCTAATGTAAAGTTCAGATCTGAAGAAGATTTAATCGAAAGCGCTTATCGTATGTGAACATCCAGGGAGTTTTTATTATTTTCATTTTTAATTGGATTCAATAAATTCCTTTTTAATGAACATTGGATTTGTTTATGTGGACTAGTTCACCAAGACATTTGCTTTCAGTTTTGGGACTTTACGTTAGCCTTGGTGTTCTTTCTGCCTAAGAATAATAAAGTAGGGGGGCAAAGCCCCCCTGCATAAATGTAGATTTTTTGTTGAACTACACATACACAGAAGCGCTTTTCGATGTTAAGTGCCTTTGTGTATGTGTGTTCAATGTTTTGTGATTTGGACATATGCTAGTTGAGCATGTGTCCTAGACCCATATATATATGTGTGTGTGTATATGGAGCTATATGGAGCTATCCCCAAAAACAAGGTGTGGACGGCTTGTCCAATGAAAAAAAAAATAGTGCAAGGATTACAAAGTAACTTTAAGCAATTTATTTTTGCTTCCTATTCCTTCAATGGATTACCATGATTTCAACATCCACAATCTTCTTTTACTATTTTTGCACATAAGATCGAGGTAACAATCATCTAGAGTCAAGGTTTAAACCACCGTGTAAAACCCACTCAAACATAGACAGGCATGAAGACTCCACACAGAAGGCACTCCAGCCAATAATCAAACCAGGGAACCTCTTGCTATTAGATGACAACTCTATCCACTGTTATAAATAAAAATATATAATAAATAATGTAAATAAATGAATTATGGGATTGACATTCCTACAAAATGTGCAGCTGAATTAATCTAAGTTACTGTGAAGTATAGATGATGTTTGCACCTCTTGGTAACCTTTTGGAATTCAAAGTCAGCTCAACTGCAGTGCTTTTACATGAAGACATGCAGCACCATAGTGGGCCATTTCTGCAGCCATGCTAGATGCTAATGAGACAGTCCAGGGGAGAGGCCTATTCTAATTATCCATGTGCCCTCCCCGGAACTGCCTGTGGTAAGTTATCTACATAGACAAGTGATTCATAGACTCATTCAGTTTAACACAGCAACTCCCATCTCCTTGCAATAGTGAACAGGGCCAAAAGGCCATGTTCATCAATCATATCTGAGATAAGTGCTGGGAGGGGGTTTATTGCTATGGCAGTGTTAGGTGGTATGTGAATGAGTGTATCCAAGAGGCTGCATGTGTGACTGACTACATGCCTGGGAGGTAGCAACTGGAAAGTTAGCTCGGGGTAAGTTAGGGGTGTGTGTGTGTGTGTGTGTGTGTGTGTGTGTGTGTCTGTGTGTGTGTCTGTGTGTGTGTCTGTGTGTGTGTCTGTGTGTGTGTCTGTGTGTGTGTCTGTGTCTATGTACATGTGTGTGGTTTGGGGAGGCTGTCATACCTCTACAAACCCAAAGCCTAATGAGCAGAGACTGAAAACAATTGTGTAGGGGGGAGCACTATTAGGGATACTTCTTTATACTCATACCTGAAGGATATTTAAACTGAACAGGGATCAAAAGCAGGAGAGAACCACTAGCCATCAGGGATAAATCCATAGATAAATACCCTAATGGCACAGAGAGATTCTGGGGAACACATGGAGTACGCAGGAGGGTTTGCACGAGATGTATCTATATTATGTATAAGCAGAAAAAGCAGTAGAATGAAGAGGATCATGGTGACACACAAGTTTGGTGGAACTGCTAAGAAAAAGAGGACATTCATTTAAAGATATTAACATCCTGGCTTATGGATTTAATCTGACTAGTAAGAGGCAAACAGGCAAAAAAGAGGATCTGTTCATTAGAGCTAAATATGAGAAGATGTTTATCAATGTTGTAAGACATTTTTAGCAATTAAGTAGTGGGGGGAGAGATCTACTGTACGTGATGATAGGAGTTGGATAGACAGTGAAGTGGAGTAGTTCAGCAATTAAGTAGTGGGGGGAGAGATCTACTGTACGTGATGATAGGAGTTGGATAGATAGTGAAGTGGAGTAGTTCAGAAAATATTTTTTCCAATGGATTTTTTTATACGGGGGGAAGTGGTGATTTGATAGCATAGCTGAAGTTATTTGGTTAGTTGGTAGACTAGTGTTGTGTAGTTCAGGTGGAAAAGTGAGTTTTTTTTTCTTTTGGGTTTTTTGACGAGCTATAAATATAATGATGTTAACAATGGGGAGGGGATGTGAGATGAAAGTGGAGTCAAACAGGGTAAACTGGAATGAAACATGCTGGATCTCCTGTCCTTGTTCAAAAAATAATTAAATGCAGGCATCCCACATCTCAAACCTTGGCCTCCTGTTTCCCATTGATTTCCTTGATGTGAAAACAGACATCAAATGGGCTTTGGCTTATCATGTTTGTAGATTACTGCAAACTGAGTGCCATGGTGATCTCTTCTATTGTCACTCATATGCTCTGACAAGAGACAGACCAGACCAATGCCTGATATATGGCCCATCAGCTCATGCTCAATGCCAAAAATTGCTGCATGGGTTTTATTTGATGAACCAGACTTCCCTAGCTCATACATATAAAGGACACCACTTTAAAAGTGACACATTCATTAAAGATCTGGATATATTGTTAATAACCCGTAGCTATCCTTCAATTATCATATACTAGCTGTGACTAGGAAATCATTCTACCTAGCTCAGATAATTTCCAAGGGCTTTTCCTGTAGGTCCAAGGAAGTCTTAGTTCCTCTTGGTACATCCTTCATTACAACCATCATTGAATATAATGTTCTGTTCAGCATATACCTCTCCAAACATTTTGGCCAACTAGAGCTATGGCTAAGATTTCTAACTAAGAAAATTACTACCATAAGTTCCCTGATCTATGTAGGCAGTCTAACATCTCTCTGTTTATAATTGATATCTTACAGGATCTTTCATGTTGTTCCCTGCCTGGCTTTCCATGTTATAAAAGACCCTATCCTACTAGACCTCATTCCCTTTGACAAACCTAGTTACATGACTAATACCCACACCAAAGACCTAAATCTTCAATGGCATAAAAATAGGACCTGCTGGTGTGATAGGGGATGCATTGAGTCATATATCTATCTATGCAGCATATTCCATTACACATCAAACAAAACAACACCTTAGACAATTTTAAAGACAATCTCAATGAATGGATAGTAAACTGAAGATTCATTCCTTTGACATGCAATATAGGTCTTCTTGTTTGGGGTGTCTAATACATCTCAACTCTATTGGGGTATTCTGGTTAGGTTCCACAACATTCCTCTTGGCCAAATACCTACTCATAAATACCTATACATCTAAAATTTTATATAAACAAGCTGAACATACATGTCAACTTGACTAAAATAAAACATGTTAAAAAGAGTTTGTTGCTGCAACTACTCAGGCATAAACTGAGCTGATTACAATATTAAATGTAGAAGCTCTATTGCATTATAGATCATTTCAGTGAGAAAGGGTATAGCCAAGCCATAGTAAGTGCACTTAGTTGAGTAGATTTTTTTTCGGAGCAACTCTCAGAATAACTATGGCGCATAGAGTCTATATAATATATGCAACTGTCCAAACTATTTCCTAGAATGGTCTGTATGCAGATTATTTATCCTACTAATATGAAAAAAAAACAATTGCTTGAGAGGGACATAGGTGAAGAAGATGCATCATCCTCTCAGGGTCTAAGGAGTAACATTTAGTACTATGCATGTTTTGAGCATGACGTGGGGGCAACAATGTAAAGCTGCACATACACCTCTGACTGTGATTAAACCAAGATGGAAGGTTTTCTAAAGCTACAAATTTAAAACAAACAGTGGTTTGTCAAAGGAAAGAAGGAGTACAGAAGAGAACACTCAAAACAGGGTTCCCATTGCTTTGGGAGTATATATATTTCTTTGTTAGCTCTGTTGGCCCACTAATCATCTTTGCATTTTTGCAGAGGTAACTTAGCAGAATTGTTTGATTAAGTATTTTGCATAAAGTCATTCGACTTGCAAGATGACTACACACCAATCAACAGCTTAATTTCAGCTCTCTAAGTGTGAAAAAAGAAACTGAGAGAGAAGGGCCAGTAATTCTGCTGGTTTTAGTAAATTCAGTCACTCGCTAGTAAATACACTGCCTGAATGCCAGCAAATAAGAAATCAGAGGGCTTGAAAGATAATCAGCTAGAAAAGGAAAGGTGAAAACACTGACTTGGAGGAATTCTACAGCTGATCCGCAAAAATCACTTCAAGCTTCAGCTTGGTACAACACATGGCTTATAGTTATCTAGAGGAAAAATAAATCAAATGTGTTCAGTACTGATTAATATAAATGAAGCACTGAAGCAATATATCAATCCAAATAATAAAAGGCAGGAAAAAGAAAAAGAAGCTTTAAACAACTATTCAGATGCAATGATAAAACTGCAATAATCAGCGGTTAAATTGAAGAAAAGGCTGGCTGAGTATGAGACTGCTCAAGAAGAACTGTTTGAAAAAACTGTAGAGTAGGAGGATAGAGCACACAGGAAAAACCTGAGATTGTCTGATGTGTCAGAGAAACTGAAAGGAACAGACTGTATTAATTTTATAAAGCAGAAATAAGCAACTAGATTGGTATTCCACAGCAGGATTTGTTAATTGAAAGGACACATTGAGTGTATGCTCTAAGCCTGGCCATAAGAAAAAAGCCAAGACTTGTATTAGTAAAGATGCAATCATAGCAGCAGAATGAGTTGATTCTGACAAAACTGTGGCAGAAAGGACAATTATTAAAAATTGCAGACACTTTAGTGTTTGTGGAAAATGATTATTCACTGTACATCAGGCAGAAAAGAAACAAATTTATCCCATCAATCAGAAAATGTTGAGAGGCAGGTCTAAGATTCAAGCAGCTGTATCCTGCTGTCTTCAGAATATTTTTTTCTGGAGGATAAGTCATTTTTTGATGCAAAACAGGCTAAGATGGAAATACAAAAGTTAGACCGACAAAAAGTGAACCATCAAACAGAAAGGGCTCGGCTTCTTATTCTAATTATAATAAGACTCATAGAAAGTGTTTTTCAGTGAAACCTTTTCCAATGTTCCAAAGGGAAGTACTTAAGAGACAAAGAAAGTTTACTAGATGAATTGGCAGTACCTTGGCCTTGAAACAGAATCTGGGATTGGGATACCCAAGGATCAGAGACCTCCCAAATACAAACATGTCTCACATACTACATTCCCAGTTGACCACAGTACACATAAGAGCACAAGCACCAGTGGTCTCACCAAACAAGCCCCTAAGGCAAAACACAAAATCTAATATTTTAGTCATAGGTGACTCCATTGTGAGACACACAGATGTTCCTCTCACCAGGCTGGATAAGAAAAATGTCATGGTTAGCTGCCTGTCAGGTGTCAGGACCAGTATATCACACATGCACTCACGTTTATCAACAACAGGCACTGTTATGACTCCATCATAGTCCATGTTGGTCTCAACGACTTGAGATGTACCTCACTGGACTATATGAAGAGAGATGTAACTGAGCACTCTGATTATGTGTCCCATACAGTTATGTCCCTAGCCTTAAGCAGCAATCTACCTTCACTTAGGATGATTCTACAATACAGACAAAAAATGTTTTACTTTAACAATTGGCTTAGTTACTGGTGTCATTCTAAGGGGATCCAGCAACTGTCAGTCTGGGATGATATCATCGATAAACCTCAATGCTTTGCCAGAGATGTCTTCATCTATCACTTCTAGGATTTTAGTTACTGGCTAAGGCACTTGCCTTCCTGTAGTGCCTTTTTAGGCAATGTCACAAGAACAAAATTCACGACATAAAAATGTCCTCAAAAAACAACCTCAAGGTTATGCAGCTAAATGCTAGGAGCATGAACCTGAAACTGCACTCACTGGAAGCAGTCCTCACTTTGGAAGATGCTGACATCTGTGCGATCACAGAGACCTGGTTTAAGGCCATGGAAAGCACCCCAGTCATAACGGGTTTTAATGCCTTCCACACATTCAGACCAATAACTGAAAGTGGGAGAACTAAAAGAGGTGATGTATCTATACTAATCAAAGATAAATACATCTCTAGATTGGTTAAACAAAATGATTCCCTTGAATTACCTCAGGTGCAACTGACTGTAGGTAAGTTCCCACTCCAAGTTATAGCCAGCTATGGGACCCCCTCTATGAACCAGGATACCCACATTGCCTACTTGGATCTTCTCGAGTCACTTAAGATACAAACACCTTGGTCACGGGCAACTTTAAATACCCATCCATAGACTGGGTAAATTATACGTGCTCTAACACAACTGATCAAAGGTTCTTGGACTTTGTTAACTCCAATGCCTTAGATCAGTTGTTTGACACCCCCTACAAGGGGCCCAAACATTCTGGATCTGGTGCTCACTAACCTAGGAGATCGCTGTATCACCCAAGCGTATGGGCCTCCCTGGCAAAGTCTGACCATAAATCAGAAGCAGCAACTAGGCTAAAGAACTTCTCCAAGGCCAATTACAGCCTATTGCAGGATGGCATTAATGGCTTGATAGCTCCTGCCCCCACTGATGGCAAGGACACCTAAACTGGGATATACACCAATGCTTTTTATAAATATCTATACAATTATATTGACTCAGCAGTACCTGATAGGGCCAAAGTAAGATCTTCAAAAAAGAAAAAAAACCTGCCTGGTAGATATCCGCCATAAAGAGGTTATACAATAAGAGAAAGAAATTGCTGTATAAGAGCAGGAAGAGACAGTCTCTGACTTAAAAACACTCCCTCCTCAGCTTAAACAAGCAAATAAGACGCCTTGTGTACATCAATATGTATGTATACCTTTAAGAAGCTTTCTATGGGCTTGCACAATTGTATGCAGTTTGCCTTTTTTTGCCTATATTTACTTTCCGCACTTTAAACTAACTGTTTTTAGCCTACTGCATTTACTGATACTGTATTTTGCTATTTAATATTGCTTACTGCACTTTTTTAGTAATTTGTTTAAGTTATTCCCACTGAATTTACAGTTGTAGGCTACACACCCAAATGTACTAGCCTTTTCTGTGCCTTAAAAGTGTGTTTACTGCTGTTTAAATTGTTTTTCTGACTGTTTTTCCAAAAAAAGAAAAAAAATCCTATCTGTTTGCTCATTTCCCACCATTTTCTCTTGCTAGAATAGACTAGATTTCAGACTTGCTGATTTCATGACTGTATTTTGAGTTTCTGAGTTGTCCAGACCTTGCTGTGATAGAGGGGAGTCTTTCTGCTTATCAGTGGGACTGGTAAGCACTGAGCAGCCTATCTATCGAAGGGAGGAGTTGTTTCCAGCTCTGAAATTGCACCTTATTGGCTGTTTTAGGCTGCTTTCTACCCCTTTTAACTTTCTGCCTTAAAAACCCGTGTTTGAGCAGTTTTGCATGATGCGCAGTGTGGCTAAGCTAGGGTAAACTATTACCAGAGCCAGAAAGTCTTCTCTTCAAATTTACCCTTAGATCTTGCTAGCTTTCACATTTTTGCACTCAAACTAGATAATTTAAGACCAGCACTTGCTCAGAACTAATTGTAGCAATTACTGTAGCATATATACTGCTACCAGCACTAAACTCTCCACAAAGGAAAGTAAGATAATCAGTTCCAGTACTTTATATATTGAGCATCTTACCAGGCATGTCTAAAGGTCAATTCCCTGTGGTTTCTCCTGTCAACCTGGTGAACTTCGGCATCCTGAGGCAGTGTGGCAACTACCTCATGTACACAGACAACCCCCTCCTCTTACCTCCCAACACTATGACTTCTGAGAGATTCACATATATGACCAAACTGGAAGCCAAGCACTCTCTATCTAAGACTGGATTAGCCAGTCAAAAGAAGAAGTTTAACACCTGCACTGCACCACATTCAACACATAGCCCTCCAGAACATACACCACTACACCCCTCACATAGTAACACAAAACACACACCTACTTTTGCAGAGGCTCTCAATAAAAATCTGCCCAAACAACAGAGACCTCCGAGGCAGAAATGCAAACAACCACCACATCCCAGCACAAACTTTGAAACACATAGCTCACATAAAGATTGTGCCATTCAACAAAAACCCCTAAGGCAAAACAACTTATCCAATACACTAGTCCTAGGCAACTCAATAGTAAGGCACATTGATGTCCCACTCACTAGGCTGAATAAGGACAAAGTTACAGTCAGCTGCCTGTCAAGTGAAAGGATCTTCCACATAACGCACGCGCTTAGGTCTCTCCACAACAGGTACAAATATGACTCTGTCATTGTCCATGTTGGTGTGAATGACCTGAGACATACCTGCCTGGACTACATGAAAAAAGAGATGTAGAGGAGCTCTCAGATCTTGTAGCTCAGGTAGGTATGACCCTAGCTCTGAGTAGCATCCTACTGTCATCAAGAATGATACCACAGTACAAACAGAAAATGACTGACTAACAATTGACTAAGTTTCTGGTGTCATTCTAAGGGGATCCAGTATCTGTCTGCCTGGGATGACATGATCGACAGACCTCGATGCTTCACTAGAGATGGCCTGCACCTGTTACCCCTGGGATTCCAGATACTGGCCAAGGCTCTTGCTAGCCCTATAGTGCCTTTTTTAGGCAATGTCCTGAAGACAAAATTACCCCTGTAACAGTTATAAGCAAACAAAATCTGAGAGTTATGCTACTCAATGCCAGACGCCTAAACCTCAAAATGCACTCGCTCGAAGTACTCCTTAAAATGGAGAACATAGACATCTGTGCAGTGACTGAGACCTGGTTTAAGGCTCAGGAAAGCAACCCAGCACTACCAGGCTATAATTCATACCACACCTTTTGGCCCCCTAATCTGGACCGAAGCACTAAAGGTGGAGGTGTCTCCATATTCATAAAAGATATGCACACCTCCAGGCATGTAGCCCAGCATAACGCATCAGAGATACTACAGCTACAGCTACCACTGGGGAAAACTTCAATCTAGGTTATAGCCTGCTATAGATTCCCCACCATGACCCAAGACTCCCACTCCAGATTCCTAAACACACTGGAAAATGTTAGGATACAACCTAATACCCTTATACTGGGAGACTTCAACTACCCCTCCATTAACTGGGAAAATTACTCATGTACTAACACACTTGCTCAACATTTTCTGGAATTCATTAATTCCAACACCCTGGACAACTCATTCTTATCCCCACCAAGGGTAAAAACATCCTTGACCTGGTCATTAACAACATGGACAACCATTGCTCTACACCAGAAATCAATTCCACCCTGGTCAGATCTGACCACAAGCTTATCACCATGGATATCCACATCCCACCCACACCCCCACTAAAGAAAATCACCATAAAAACTTCTCTAAAGCCAATTTTGGGCTTCTAAAAACAGAGGTGGCAAACTTTGCAATACCCACACAAATAGGAAATAGGTGCATGACTGCTGAATCATACACCAATGCACTGTAAGAGCACATAGAGAAGTGCATGGAATGGGCCATACCAAACAGAACCAAGATGATCTCCTCCAAAAAAAGGAAGCCAATCTGGTGGTCCTCTACCATTAAAAAACTCTACAACAGAAGGAAAACACTGTTGCAGAAAACAGAGAAATTCCAAGACTGGAAAAACTCCCTTGTTTGTTAGCCTCAGTAAAATACTGAGATCTCTTATCAGATCATCTAAAGCTAGCTATGAAAACAAAATTGCTGCAGATTCTAAAGATAACCACAAGGCATTCTATAGCTATGTCAAGAATCTGCATGGCAAGACTCAAATCTGCTCCAAGTTACAGCACAATGGCAATACATATATAGAACCAACTGATATTGCCAACATATTGGCTGACAGTTTCAGTGTGAACTTTACTCCCCTTTCACCCCCTAAAGGGACCATCACAATACCTGAGGAATGTCAAGTCCCTATAATCATGGCTACACAGGTAAAAACCGCACTGTCCAAAGCCAAGAATACAGCTTCTATGGGACCTGACAATATCCCGGGCTGTGTTCTACATGAAATACAAAATGAACTGGCACCACACCTGAGTACCATGTTCAATCACAGCCTCATTTCAGGCTTTGTTCCTACCGAATGGTGCACTGCTATGGTCATCCCACTCCACAAAGGGGTAGTGACTACAGACCCTGGGAACTACTGTCCCATTAGCCCGATAAGTCTGATATGTAAGGCTATGTAGCACATCATCATGGACCTCATTAACAGGGACATAGGGAATCTCCAAACTCTGGACCCCATACAGTTTGGGTTTGTGAAAGGTAGATCATGCCTGCTCAACCTGATAGACTTTTTCGAGTCTGTCATCAGAGCTGTGGATGAGGGCAAGGTAGTTCACACAGCCTACCTAGATCTTGCCAAGGCCTTTGACACCATCACTCACTCAGGAATCATAGATAGACTCACTAAACTAGGCATAAACCCTTATGTCATAAGATGGGTTGCCAAATGGCTCACTGATAGAACCCACACTGTAAATCTGACTACCGACCAGTTACAAGTGGTGTTCCACAGGGATCAGTCCTAGGTCATCTCCTGTTTGGCATCTACTTCTCAGATGTCCAAGTCAACACAAAGGGACTCTGGTTGACCAAGTTCGGAGATGACTGGAAACTGGGAGCCATAATTGATTCTCCAACTGATTTAGATATCCTACAACAAGGCCTCACTGAGACCAATGACTGGTGCAAGAACCATGGCCTTAAGCTCAATGCCAAAAAGTGCATTGTCGTTCCATGTGGGAAAAATTTGGTGCCCATGAAGTACCACATAGGTGGTAGTCCACTAAACACCAAAGGTATGATAAGAGACCTGGGGACACAGGTTGACTGCAACCTATCCTTTGGCAACCAAATTGTCACTGTGGTCAGAAAGTCCTTATGTGTAGCACATCTCATTACAAAAGGTTTCTCATCTAGGAAGAAAGAGGTCATAGTCCCTCTTTACTGATCCCTCATTAGACCTATTATAGAATATAATGCCCCATTTGGTATGTACCTCACTAGACATTTACAACAACAGGAAAGGCCACAAAAATACCTAAGAGGATCTTAGGCGTAAGACATATGCCCTACATGGACAGACTCAAAAAACTCCAGCTATACTCTGTCTCATATCTCCTACTTAGAGGCAATCTCTGCTTGACCTACACCTAAAGAAATCCCAATCTCTCCATGCCACATGCTCCAGGGATCTAAACCGCATCACCACAATAAATAGAACATGCTGGAGGGACAGGTTCCTAACCCACAGACTTCCCATATTCTGGAACAAACTTCCCATTCATGTCAAGCAGAGCACTTGACTGGTCCTCTTCAAGAGAAATCGTGATGAGTGGATGGGCAATAGGAAGTTCACCCCATGGATCTCTTCAATGGCCTTGCTTGACAGGGGCACTGGAAACTAACTTCAGGCGGTAGTTCACCCCGGGGATCACCTCAGTGGCCTTGCTTGTCAGGGGCACTGGGAACTAACTTCAGGTGGCATGATGCCAGGCAATCTTCTTGGGCTAGGCTTATATAGGTTCCAGGGCCATTAGCCTAGTACACACCTATGAACCTCTAAATATTGAGCACTTGTGAGCCTGAGTGCCATTTTGTAGTAAGTTGCTGATATGTAAGCATGCATGTCTGTGCAGTCTGTCAGTTAAACAGTTTGTTTATATTTTGTACTACTGCTATCCATCCTGATGTGTTTCTGTGTAATAAAGTATGTAAATGAACTTCCCTCCCTATTCGTCTTTAATGGGAAACAAGACGAGCGGCATGGTGTCAGAATGGGATCCCGAAATTCAGATTCCGGACCGAGAAGGCACTCAGTTAAAGGTGAAGGAATATAGAGGAAAAAATAGGTCAGAAACATATTTCAGGTATCAAAACTTAGTTAAGTAATTTCTTATTTGCAAAATATAAAACAAAGTAGTCAGATTGCTCTAAACAAATTTCTAAGTAAACATGATGTCCAAAACTGCAACATATTGAAAAAAATATTTGAATAACTATAGGAAATGTTTGAAATAAAGTCCAAATCACAAAAAATGAATAAAATAAGGAAAATTACTGCATTTTTCTCAGAGTAGCTTATAGCACATACTTTTTTTTTGCATTAATTAAAGCTGTTCAAGATATCTGAAGTATACAGAGTTTGCATGTTTGTGCAGTATTCCAGTACAATTTTTTTCACAAAATACAGCCATTTCAAAGCATATTTCGCAAAGTACAGTATTTCAAAGAGTTTATTATGCATTTGAATGTTAATACAAGTACTGTCTGTGTGTGCACATTTGTACATAATTACAAGGGCCATTTTCAGTGTGTTTGGGCATAGTTTGTTGGCATGGCTGACGGATTTTGAAAACTAGGTCCTCTTGTATTTGATAACAATATTGCAAAGAATTGAAGAGTGTTTGAGCAAGAGTATGATATTTTCATACAAGCTGCATTTTCTGGTAAAGATGGCTGTACAAAAGCATTTATTCTGCTTAATTTGGCTGGTTCAAAATCCATAGAAAGAGTATTCATTTGTGTATGCACCTGCTATATTTGCAGGGGAGGGGAAAACCGCCATATAGTGGTACTGGCTGAGTCAAGGGAAGACCCTGAGTGCTTAAAATGTAAATTTAGAGAAATGTGTAACCCCCAAATGAATATCACAGTGGAAAAGCACTTATTTTACACAAGAAATCAAAAACCTGGGGAAACATTTGCAGCATATATAATTGACTTGTGAAACAAGGCTATAACGTGCAGCTTTGGTGATTTAAGGGACAGAATAGTGTGTTGTATTAAAGATGATGCTGTGAGAAAGATTTTGCTCCATGACAGTGATTTAACCTTGAATAAGGCCATTGAGATTTGTCAAATATACAAGCTTATAGAAAAGCACACAACTATGCTTACAAATGAGAAATGCATGTTTCCAGTATCTTCTAAAGCTAATGTTGATAGTACTCAGCACATGATTAAAAGAAACAGGCACAAGCACATGGCAGCAACTGTAAGCCCTGCAATAGTCACTGGGAAACCCTGTATTTTTCTAGCAAATTCCAAAGTATGCACAGTTTCAGTGAAGCATAAGAGTGAGTCAGCAAACTCAAAGAATGTGCCTCTACCCTGCTTCATAGTCAGCTGTCATAATTGTGGTGCAAATCATGAGCCCAAAAGAGAAAAATGCTTA
Organism: Protopterus annectens; assembly: GCF_019279795.1. Lineage (NCBI taxonomy): Eukaryota > Metazoa > Chordata > Ceratodontiformes > Protopteridae > Protopterus > Protopterus annectens. The sequence continues at coordinate 180,773,811 of NC_056749.1, forward strand.
GCTTTTGGTCAACAATGCCACAAATGCAATAATTTTAATCATTTCAAAAGTTTTTGTAAATCAAGCAAGAGGCATTATTTTATTAAAAGAGAACATTCAAAGAGAAAAGTTGATGAATTAGAAAACTGTGGTGTTACTTTTTATGTTGATGGTATGTCTGTGCTTAATAAAATAGTCAATGCAGTAGATTTATGGGCAAAAAATGCAGTATATTGTACAGATAAATGGCAAATGCATAGATGTCAAAGTTGGCACAGGATCAAAGTGCAATGTTATGTCAGCAGAAACATTTGCTAGAGTTTGTGATGGAGAGAAGCTTGATTTGGCAAAATGTGCAAAGCTTGTTTCTTAATTCAAACCAAAGGCTCAGTAGTGCTATAATGTTACTCTGCTGGGAACAGCTATCACTTGCAATTTTACATAGTCAAAAGGCAAGTACATTCATTGTTAGGCCTCAGAGACAGTTTGAAAAAGGGACTGCTTTCATTTAATTAGGAAGTCCATCATGTTAGCTTGTAAGACCACTGTTCTAATTTTTCCCAGTCTTTTTTTCTACCTATTCTGATCTTTTTGAAGAAAAAAACTCACAGTTGCGTACTTCATGAAGTTAGACTCTGAAGTCAGTCCAGTTGTCAGGCCAGTCCAGAAATTTGCAGTAGCTATGCCGAACAGAGTCAAGCTTTGCTAGATAAAATGGTGCAGCAAGGTGTAATTTGTCCAGTAGAAGAACCAACTGAATGGGTATCTTCCATGGTCGTTGCTCATAAGAAAAGCTCAGATTATATCAAAATATGTAGTGATCCACAAGATTTGAACAAAACAATGAAAACACCTCATCATCCAGTGCATACAGTCAAAGAAGTCATTGCTATTATACCAAATGCTACTGTTTTTTTCTGTTTTAGATGCAAAGAGTTAATTTTGGCAAATTTTGCTAGACCGAAAATCTTCATTGCTAACCACTTTCAGTACTCCTTTTGGCAGGTACAGATTTTTGCAAATGCCATTTGGGATAACTTCTGCCAGTGAAGTCTTTCTTTTTGCAATGGAGCAAATTTTTTCTGGGTATCTGTGTGCTATTATAGTAGATGATATTCTAGTAGGAGGTAATGGTGAAGCTGAGCATGGAAGAAACCTCAAGAAAGTTCTGGAAAGAGCACGTCAAGTGAATCTTAAACTGAACCCTCAGAAGTACAATTTCAGGCTATAAGAAGTTACTTATGCTGGTCATTTATTTACCAGTTTAGGCTTACGACCAGATCCTTCAAAGCAAGCAGCAATTCCCAAGATGCCAGCTCCAGACAATGTTCAAGCCCTACATTTTCTTGGCATGGTTAACTACCTAGGCAAGTTAATTCCAGACTTGAGCCAACTGTCAGCACCACTTTGAGAGCTGACACACAAAGATGTATCTTGGCCATGGTTAGAGCAACACCAGAGAGCATTTGATGTCCTGAAACTGAGAATTGCCAGTCCACCAACTCTCAGATACTATGATGTTGACATACCAGTTACTCTTTCTTGTGATGCTTCAAAATTTGGTTTTGGTGCAATCATTCTTCAAGAAGGTAGACCTATACATCCAGAACTCTAACCCAAACTGAAATGTACTATGCGCAGATAGAGAAAGAACTCTTGGCAATTGTGTTTGTATGTTTGAAGTTCCATATTTACATTTATGGCAGACCTATCCAGATTGAAACAGATCACCAACATCTAGTCACTATTTTGAGAAAGGGTATACATACAGCTCCTGCCAGATTGTATTGCATGATGCTCACATTGCAAAAGTATAATTTCAATCTTCTCTACACAAAAGGGAAACTTCTTTATCTTGCTGATACTCAGTGGCGGCTGGTGACTTCAAATCACAGGGGGGCTGCAGGAGACGCTGAATGGGTGGGGTCAAAGGGAAGGGGTGTGGTCAACCATAACGGGGAGGAGCTATGCACAAAACCACAAAAAACTAACTTTAATTAAATACGCTGCCCTGGGTGGCAAACCATCATTATGAAAGTCCAATCAAGACAAAAATAAGTGTAGAAGAATAAAAATATTTCAATGCATTGGCTGCATGACAGCTTACTTAATATCTAGATGGAAACAAAAGGTTGTGAGGCATGAAAAAATAAATTACTTTGTAAATACATTACTGGAATGCCAGTCAAAATCAAGTATAAGAAAAACCAGAAGCACTCACCTCAAACCACTTCTCCTTGCACTGCAGTTCTAATTATAATATATTCAGCTTTATTAAAGTACCAAGCAACATGCTGAAAGTAGAAATCTATGTGATGCCCCACTTGTAAAAATGTTTCTTATCCAAAAAAGACCTGCTGCCTGACAACTTGTTTCATGGGGAAAACATGATAAAAGTAAAAAATGAAAAGCAAACAAGAAACAAGCTCAAGATACATTGCTTAAAGGATTACTGTACAGGTTATGGACCACACATGATTGGCATTCTGTTTAGTTTACGGGTAAAGTCTGTAGAGATGACTGGAAGTCTCCAACAAGTGTAATGAGCTTTTTAAAATAATGGAATCCTGTCCTTTAATACCCAAGGCTTATACATTATCTAGTCAAGTATTCTCTGCACAACAGAAAGGCTTTCAATGTTGGCAATTCTTTAACAGTATGCTTATTAAAGCTTACTTGCATCTTACGATGTCAGACAAGCTTACCTTATGGTCATTAAAGCATTGCTACTTAAACACAGAGCAACAGGCACTTTGAGTAATATGCATAAATCTGAGTAATAAGCATAAATCAACAGTACAAAAATATGACAGAAACCAGACCATTCTGCAAAATCAAGGACAGATGAAAAGCCACTGTAGTACTTATGCAGTGTGTCCTCCCCATCCAAGGTAGATACAACTACTCCTTGCCTTGCTTGGACACATCCAGAGTCACTACATGGGGAGTGGGGTGCAACAAGCATGTCACAATTTGAAATCTCTGGCTGACTGTGATGGCCCTGACACATTTGTCATACCTCTCAACCTCAAGAGCAAGAAATCTGGACAAAGCCATACACAGAAGTGGGACAAAGGCACAACAATAAGGACAATTTTTAAATATTGCTCTAATAAACTTAGAAAGATAATAGAATAGGTCTTGCATTAGTATGAATTTTCTGAAGGGTATAAAATCTGAAACTCAAATGTCTGTCATTTTCTAACTTCAGTCTTTAGTGATTTGTCACTAATTTGCCAAAAACACAATTTTATGAAAAATGGACCAAAAATGTGATGCAAAAATATAAAATAGACACACAATACAGCTTCTACCTGTCAAAGAAGGGACACTTTAATATTAGTACTGCTACCTTGAGCAGCTGACAAAATAAAAGAATCTACATGCATTTCAAGTAATCTATAACTTTGATTATTACAGTTATTTCTTAATTGTAAACCCTCCATGTTTTCTTCCAAAATTGCTATTTTGCGGAGGGATTATTAGGGGGAAGAGCAACATTTTGAGCCAAAAATTGGGGACAGTTGAGAGGTTATATATAATATATAACAACAAGGAGACGCTGTTGCCCAAAGGTCTACTCCAAACACCAAATCCAAATATACTGAAGACAAACTGGAACGGACCACCACAATAAATGGATAAAACCAAGTAATCTTTAATTGGACAAGCGCTTCCGCGTGTAAAACACGCTTCTTCAGATCCTTTATACAAAATAATCTAAAATGCAGTGCTTATATACTCTAAAACAGACACACCTATCCAATAAAATGTACAACTAATTAAACAATTAAACAATTGAGCAATCTGATCTAAAACACTTGAACCATCTATTTCACTGTTCAGCATCTCAAAAGCAGCTAAGATATAAATATGGCATAAAAAACACAACAGACATAAGTAGGACATGATACCAAAAATGATGTCAAAACTGTCCTAAGCATAAAACACAAACTAACATAAAAATGCTAACATATCATAAAACTTGATGCCTAAAACTGTTTGTTTTCTCCATAGAGCCTTACCGAGAACTCTTCTCTCTACAATATAAACTGTATATACCAATGTAAATGATATGAGAGTGAAAAAATGCATATACATAACAGCAAAAAATGCATATACACAACAGCAAAAAATACATATATACAAAGGCAAAAATCATGCCTCACATTGCTCAACAGTTCCCTTGAACTTGTCTAAGATAACTAAAAAATACGAGTCGCTAGATGTTAGTATATATCATGGCAGCTCCTACTAATGTCCTGCTCGCTATCTCTCTGGGACAAATATCCTAGTTTTATATTATCCAAAAACAAGTCATCATTCAGTCAATATGATGAGACTTGAGGGCAAGCTATCGACACCTAGCTAAAAACCATCTGCGTATCATTTCTTGAAGTCTCTCAGAATTACCCTCCATATCCAGCAACCACAAATAACCGCAAATGCACCTCAGCGGCACCCATGAAATCAAACGTCTGTGAACGCACAGACTAAAGCAATGCTATTATGCTATTACAACCTGCTATCATATGAACAATCAAGACGCAAGTGTATGTTACATGTAACAAACAAAAACTAACATAAACTTAGCTGTCTCCCCACCTGAAAACATAAAGCATTCCTGACAGCTGACAAAATATGTGCTTCTATGTTTCAAATAATGCAAACATCAAGTTGAAACCAGGTTCCTAGTTGTCCAACTAACCGAACGTGAACCCTTATGTAATCTTAACACTGAAAATAAGAGTGACGGAGACCTAGAAACGAAACTGCGTAAACCATAGCTCATGAAACTATTCACATATCCAACTGAATAAAACTAATCATTGTATGACAGGAGAAATTATCATGGAATGTCCTACCCAGACATAAAACTCTCTCAGACCCCTCCTACAATGAATACATGGATCAGACTGCCACGAGCATCAAAAGATGTTCAAAAGATATTGAAAGTGGACATATCATCACTGCCAGTCAACAAAAAATGAAAACATCAACCACCTATTATATATACGCCATAGGGCTTATGCTACACCTAAAAAAGAAATAAACAGCATACTAAAATATGTAAAATCCAACCTGATGAATAAATCTACTGACATGATCACATGATATAATGAATCTAGCTAGTTAATAAATAAAACTAATAAAATTGATAAAATTGATAAAATTATGGCCCGTCCAGTTAGACCACTATAAACAACTTTATAAATCTGTCCATAGGTAGCTAACTTAAGTAACTTCAAAACATCGCATAACACGGAACTAACCATAAGCCTATCTAAAACGTCAATGACTAGCTCAATTATGATCATAACGCTCCCCTGATAAAGGAAGGATGTAAAACTACTATCAAATCTAGGTATCCGTGTGTTTACTAAAATGTATGAAGTACATATATATATGTGTGTGTACACACTAAAATACTGATGATGTGTCCAAATACATGACATAGTGCGTTCACCTATAAGACCCAAGCTAAAGTGTATAGGGATGTGTACTATAACTATGAATATGTGAAGCTAGCTGGAATAAGGCTTCTATGTCACGACTAAAAAAAAAAAAAAAAAAAAAAAAAAAACTTAGAAAGATAATAGAATAGGTCTTGCATTAGTATGAATTTTCTGAAGGGTATAAAATCTGAAACTCAAATGTCTGTCATTTTCTAACTTCAGTCTTTAGTGATTTGTCACTAATTTGCCAAAAAACACAATTTTATGAAAAATGGACCAAAAATGTGATGCAAAAATATAAAATAGACACACAATACAGCTTCTACCTGTCAAAGAAGGGACACTTTAATATTAGTACTGCTACCTTGAGCAGCTGACAAAATAAAAGAATCTACATGCATTTCAAGTAATCTATAACTTTGATTATTACAGTTATTTCTTAATTGTAAACCCTCCATGTTTTCTTCCAAAATTGCTATTTTATGGAGGGATTATTAGGGGAAGAGCAACATTTTGAGCCAAAAATTGGGGACAGTTGAGAGGTTGGCTATGCCTAATTCTATAAAGCAATTTATTTGCATGTACCTCTCAACCTGTTAATGCAGTAAATCTGAACAAGGCCAAATATATTGGGGCACATATAAACAGTACTAAAATTGCTCTTGTATAAATTGAGACAGTTGATAGAACGGCTCTTACTTTAACATGCATTTTATGAAGGTTATGAAGTCTGAAACTTATTATTTAGTGACTTCTGGCAAATCATTTAGGAATTAAAACTACAAATTTTATGAACAACAAACCAAAAATAAGAAGCAAAAATCTATTCATTCTTTGAAAATCTGGACAGTTGGGAGGTATAGTTCAGCTGGGCCTGTCTGAGTTTGCTGCCCTTCCCCCCCTGACAAAATAATGGTTGAACTGGAGCCTCTGCAGCCATTCCAATTAACCATTACTTGGCTATTTCACTCCATTTACCATAAACACTAATGTGCATACTGCTTTACTTCAATGATTGGACTTCATTTGAAAGTTTTATTTTGTATTTTACAGCACAAACATTGTCATCTGTTAAACAAAGCAATGCAGTCTCACAATGAAAACTTAGCATTAAAACTTCTCTGCCCTTGAAACTCACATTCATTGAAACAGCATTGAAACCCACATTCAAAGAAAATACATTTTGCCAGTGGCAGATAAAGATTAATTTTGGGCTGTTTTCAATCATAGGCCCCTTGCATATGAAACATACATGTGCTCTTTGATACACCTTCCTCATTGTACTAAAAATTATATTCCTTGTACAATACAGTACACTTGTTAGAGGGTGTTTTAAATTTGTTTTGAACATTTTTCCAGTAAGCAATGAAACAAAACATATGCACCCATAATGGCAAAACTGCCCAGTTGAGAACATTTATCATAAAAAGTCTACTCAGACTTCCACAGTCCACCATTATTAGTAAATATACACAATTCTACAGTCCACCATTATTAGTAAATATGCACAATTCCACAGTCCACCATTATTAGTAAATATGCACAATTCTACAGTCCACCATTATCAGTAAATATGCATAATTCTACAGTGCACCTTTATCAGTAAATATGCACAATTCTACAGTCCATATTCAGTGAATTCAGTTCTTGCCATAGCTGTCAACCTTAGCACAAAAACCTGGACGAAGCCAATAATGGGGGAATACAGTCCCAAAAATAGGGACAAATTTAAAATATTCATCTTATAAACTTAGAAAATTTCTAGAAAAAAAGGTTGTGCTACTATGTATTCTGAAGAACATGAAGTTTGAAATTCAAATGCCGGTCAATTTTACTGCGGACAGAACAAAAACAATTTTCAGCAGAGACGAGGGATTAATACTGCAGACACGTCTTTGTAAAATGGCAGGGCACCAGAGCAAATCCACACAAACACAGGGAGGAGATGCAGACTCCACACAGAAGCCACCCCAACCAAGAATCAAACCAGAAAACCTATAGCTGTGAGGCAACAATACTACCACTGCACCATCAAATCTGCAAGGAATTAAACATTCAGAAACCTGAAGTCTGAAATTCAAATGCCGGTCAATTTTACTGCAGACAGAACAAAAACAATTTTCAGCAGAGACGAGGGATTAATACTGCAGACACGTCTTTGTAAAATGGCAGGGCACCAGAGCAAATCCACACAAACACAGGGAGGAGATGCAGACTCTACACAGAAGCCACCCCAACCAAGAATCAAACCAGAAAACCTATAGCTGTGAGGCAACAATACTACCACTGCACCATCAAATCTGCAAGGAATTAAACATTCAGAAACCTGAAGTCTGAAATTCAAATGCCGGTCAATTTTACTGCGGACAGAACAAAACAATTTTCAGCAGAGACGAGGGATTAATACTGCAGACACGTCTTTGTAAAATGGCAGGGCACCAGAGCAAATCCACACAAACACAGGGAGGAGATGCAGACTCCACACAGAAGCCACCCTAACCAAGAATCAAACCAGAAAACCTATAGCTGTGAGGCAACAATACTACCACTGCACCATCAAATCTGCAAGGAATTAAACATTCAGAAACCTGAAGTCTGAAATTCAAATGCCGGTCAATTTTACTGCGGACAGAACAAAAACAATTTTCAGCAGAGACGCAGGAATTAATACTGCAGAGACGTCTTTGTAAAATGGCAGGGCACCAGAGGAAATCCACACAAACACAGGGAGGAGATGCAGACTCCACACAGAAGCCACCCCAACCAAGAATCAAACCAGAAAACCTATAGCTGTGAGGCAACAATACTACCACTGTACCATCAAATCTGCGAGGAATTAAACATTCAGAAACCTGAAGTCTGAAATTCAAATGCCTGTCAATTTTATTTAACATTTGTTAATCAGGGCAGTCTGACTTGGAACAAAAAAACAATTTTCAGCAGAGGCCCAGGAAGAAATAATGCAGACATGTCTTTGTAACATGGGAGGACACAAAAGCAAACCCACACAAACACAGGGAGAAGATACGGACCCCACAAAGAAGGAACCCCAGCCAAGAATCAAACCTGAGAACCTGCAGCTGTGAGGCAACAATGCTACTACTACACCATCAAATATCAAGCATTGCAACATTTACAAACCACAGATATTATGAGGAACAGCTCAGATCAAATATGAGGCAAAAATCTGCAATTTTTTTACAAATGGTGGTGGGTAGGGAACTCAAGTCTTTAACACCTGCATACAGGGTACAGGGTTCAAGCCTGAGGTATTCCCTACCACACCACCATGAGCACCTGGGGCATTTTCACACACACACACACACACACCCCTCCAGTTACAAGCACTAGCAAACACATACACAACTCCAGTTACAAGCACCATACACACATAAAGTAAAATGCACCATACACTAAAGTAAAATGCACCATACACTTACCTGTCTGTTCTCCATACCATATCCTGCCCGCGCAATACTCACAAAGACCCGCGAGATCCCAGTAAAGCTCCTTCCCGACGACGAGATCCCAAGCTCCCTCCCGAGAGTGTTCTGGCTGTTGCTGCTGCAGTCCGGATGCGATGTATCCTCTCAGCATGTCTGTGCACTTTAAAAGTGCACAGACGTCTCCTTGCATCCCTCTATGGGTCCTGCCGGACTGCCTTGAGCATGCGCATAGACCGACGGTAGTCGGGACTACTGCGCATGCGCGAAGTCCGCAAAAATTTAAAAAAAAAATTTTTTTTTGTTTTCTTTTTTTTTTTTGTTTTCTTTTTTAATTTGAGGGGGCTGCAGTCCGGCAGCCCGATGCCACGAGCCGCCCCTGCTGATACTTTATCCAAATCGCCCAGAAATACCACTGAACAGCATGAAAATGAGAAACTTGATTTTGAAGTCATGGGGGTGAGAAATTTTCTTCTATACATCTTGATGAGCTTAGAAGTCATACAGCCTCAGATCCAGTTCTTCAGAATCTCAACCACTTTATCAGTTGAGGATAGCCATCAAAGCAATCTTGTTTACCCCATGACCTGCAACCATATTTTCCTTACAGAGATGAGATTTTGTCTGACAATGGTATCATCATGAAAGGTCCAAAAGTAATCATTCCAAAGTCCTTGCAACAAGAGTATATTACCATTTAGCAACATGGCCACCCAGAAACTGAATCTACCAAAAGAAGGGCGAGTGGACTAGTATTTTGGCCTTCTATGTCAAAGGATATTGAGAGAGTACTTTCTTCTTGTTCTGTATGTAATATTATTAAGCCACATCAACAGAAATGAACCACTTCAGCTAAACCAGATTCCTCAACTACCTAGAAGAGTAGCTACAGACATTTATAAATGAAATGGTTATTACTTGGTGTTAGTAGACTCTTATTCCAATTGGCTAGAGATTGACCTACTTCCTAACCTAGCGTCCAGTACTCTCATTACTAAGATGAAGTGTCATTTTGTAGTCCATGGTAGTCCACACAAAGTTATTTCTGACAATGGTACAGAGTTTACAAGCCAGCAGTTCAAAAGATTTGCAGAAGAGTGGGACTTTACTCAAGTTACAAGTAGCCCTGAGTACCCACAGTCAAATGGTTTGGCAGAACGTGCAAAACAATTACTAGAGAAGCCAAAATGAGACAACAATGATGTTTTCTTGAATCTCAGAAATGTTCCTTGTGATAAACATCTTGGTTCACATGCACAGAGGCTTCTGTCAAAACAAACCAGAACCACACTACCAATTAGTAGTTCATCATTGGTTTCATGTGTCAAGAACAACAGATCAGTGAAAGCCAATCTGTTAAAGATGCACTTATTCCAGAAGACCTGTTATGATAAGACCAGCAAACTGCTGAATCCGTTACAAGAAGGGGACATAGTAAAGATGCAGACATCCAAAGGTTTTGATCAGTTGGTGTTGTAAAAAGTGTATGTCCAGAGCTCAGATCATACATTGTGGAATAACAGGGAGCAGAATTTAGGTGGAATTGGAAACATTTGATTCCAGTATCTGAGCCTGTATTGCAGTAGCATATCTGCAAGAAAGACTATATCTCAGAGTTTGTTATCCAGTGTTCCAGTTCCTGAGATCATTGCAGTAAACATCCCTGTTCCTGAGATGAATCTCGAAACTCCTGAAACAAGTTGTTCAGCAATGACTGTGCCTGTTGCTAAACCCAATTCTGATTGCCATATCACTATATTAGGTCTCATTTCCAGACCATGTTCCAGATACATGGCAACTTGCACATAAGGACATGAATGTTGTGTTTATTTTTTATTGTCTATACCATTGCATGTTTCTTTTCAAATGTCATTATATTGTGGGCAAGTCATTAAGAGGGAGGATGTAGAGCAATATGTATGTATACCTTTAAGATCCTTTCTAGGGGCTTGCACAAGTGTATAAATACTGAGCACATGCGAGCTGGACTGCCATTTTGTAGTAAGCTGTTGAGATGTAAGCATGCATGTGTGTGTAGTCTATCAGCTAATGAGTTCATTTATATTTTGTATGCTGCTATCCATCCTCTGATGTGTTTCTGTGTAATAAAGCATGTAAATGAACTACCCTGCCTGTTCATCTTTAATGGGAAACAAGATGAGTGACACCTTGTAAAGTGTTCCAAAGCAAATTACAAATCCAAATTAGCTACCTTGGTTAAGGATAACCACAATGCTTTATCTACATCCATAACTTAAAGGAAAAACTCAGAGTTTTGCAGAACTTGTTGTTAATGGAACCACATATACAGAACCCGTGGAAATAGTAAATCTGCCAGTGGACAGGTTCAGCAAAAACTTTTACTCCTGTCCCCACCATATATACCTAAATGCATCCCTACTACCTGTTTTCCACCAAGTATCTCTAAGGAGCAGGTCTTAAATGCTCTCTTCAGAGCCAAAAACTTAGCCTCTATGGGATCTGATAACATCCCAGAATGCATTCTTAATGGATTAAAACAGGAATCAGCAGCACTGCTGGGTACCCTTCTTTAACTACAGCCTAAGCACTGGTTTTGTCCCTGCTGAATAGAAAACAGCTATCATCATCCCTTTGCATAAAGTGGATGCATCCACTGATCTGGGGAACTGAAGACCCATAAGCCTGACCAGCCTGATTTGTAAGGCCATGGAGAGTGTGACACCCCACCACTTGCCCAGTAATCAAGGACCCTCAATCCTCACCACTAGCACCAGTGGGGGACATACACTGGGAGGATGACAGGTACACATACAATATTTCCATATGCAGCTCTCTGCATCAAGTGTCATTTCCCTTAAGAGCATACAGAGACCACAGTTATTAAAGGGCTAGTTTCTCCCTCTTTCTTCAGATCCTAATAAGACTCTCCACTGGCACAGCTAAGATCTCAGCTGAGTGGCCAAGCCAAGACTTCCAGCACCCTCTCTGCCCAACCAGTGTTTCATGTCCCTGCCCAAGTAGCTCGCGCACACACACACACACACACACACACACACACACACACACACACACACACACACACACACACACACACTTTGAGGTTTGATTTATACACAGAGACATCTGGGAAAGGCTGGCACAGTTTTGTTAGCTATGCCCCCTTTTGCCCAGACTATAGGGTAGTTATCATTGCCACCAGGCAGCTCCTTATCAGCCACTTTAAGGCCCTTAACAAAAGGTATACAATCTTACTGTGTAACATTACTGTTAATACAAATGGTAGTTTGACGAAGCACAAGGCTATTAGGAGTGGCCTACACAGTGTCACCAAATAAATATGCAAGCACTGTCAGAACTTAAATATCTCTAGACAGAGCAGCCACAATGAAAGGTTTAAATATATTTATAATAAATAATAAAAGAACAAGAAAATACTAAGTACATAATTAAAGTGACATCAGAGTTCAAAATCACATGAAATATTTAAAACAACATTGTAGGACAGTCTAAAGTAAATAAAGAAAAAACAACTAAACTGAGTGTTGCTATATTCCTGACTGTATCTAAGAGAATTACACTGTTACCTAGACTTACTTACTCATAGCAAGGTAGTTGTGTGGTGAATGGATCTTGTCAGGTCCACAACAAAATACAGAATGCAGAGTCTCTCTCAGAGAGTTTTTAAATTAGTATCTCAAATATTACTGATGTGATAGCTTGCAGGATTACATCATTTCTTGTCATCTGACTCTATCCCTGGTAACCCCCCACTGCTGAATGCTAGCAGTATTTAGCATCCACCTGTGAAAATACATAGACAAGGGCCTTTCCTCAGATCTGTGCAGCTGTTGGAAGTCATAAAACAGTAAAACACTTCCACATCTCAAGCCTAGTAATTATTTCTCCTTCAAAACAACACAGAGAGCTCCCTTGTATTGACATCCTGTCTCTTGCTGTCATAAAGTTTCCAGTGTTAAAATATATACATTTAAACAGTTACAATAGTGTAGTTACATTTCTATTCTCTTCCAGCAGGGCACACTGTGGAACCATTTTTAACCTCAGTACTTTATAAAATATATTTTCAACACACGTCTGTACAAACCTAGTTTAATATATACATGACTTACAGTTTGAATACATTTGTAACACAAGCATCTTATATGAAGCATGCTGGCATTCACAAATGACACATAACCATTTACAAAATCCCAGACAGCTATGCTGGCAGTATCTCCCTTTATTACACTTCTATATAAATCATGTTGATATTCACAAATGGGATATAATTATTTACAAAATTCCAGATAGCTGGGCTGGCAGTATCTCCTTTGTGACAGAGAGAATCATGACGAACTTTATCAATAAAGATATAGGAGACCTCCAAGTTCTTGACCCAACCCAGTTTGGGTTTATTAAAGGGAGATCATTCCTGTTAAACCTGGTAGACTTATTCAAGACAGTCACCAAAGCCTTGGATGAAGGCAAATCTGTGCATATGGGCTACCTAGACCTAGCCAAGGTCTTTGACACTATTCTCCACTCAGGCATCATTGATAAACTCACTTTGCTGGGATTAATCTGTATATTGTCAAGTGGTTTGCAAACTGGTTCACAGATAGATAATATACAGTCAAATTAGGTGACTCAACCTCCACCAGCAGATCTGTAACCAGTAGTGTTCCACATGGCTCGGTGCTGGAAAGGGCTCGGTGCTGGGGTCCCTATTGTTTGGAATCTACTTCTTATAAGTACAGGCAAAAATAAAAGGTCTGTAGCTGACAAAGTTTGCTGATGACTGCAAACTGGGAGCAGCCATTGAGTCCCCAGATTATGTCACATACCAATGACTGGCACCAAAATCATAGATTTGGGAACACAGGTAAACAGCAACCTCTCCTTTTGCAGCCATGTCTCCACAGTGGTAAGAAGGACATTCTATATTGCCCACCTTATAATACATTGCTTCCAGAACAAAAGAGGTTATTAGCTCCCTGTATTTGTCCTTCAACAGGCCAATAATAGAGTACAATGCTGCCTTTGGCATGTACCTTACCAGGCACCTGCAGCAACTGGAGAGACCTCAAAGGATTCTTGCAAAGGAAATACAGGGTCTTCAGCAAATGTCATATGCTGACAGACTAAAATCACTGTCACTATGCTCTGTGCCATATAGACTACTTAGAGATGACCTGTGCCTCACATATAAAGCAATTTCAGATCCTGTCTTAATGGGAATGCTGCACATTCATAAGTCAAATGGTACATGACACACTCATTTTAAGGACCTTAACCTAGTATGCGACATCTGCAGGACTTGCTGGAGAGACAGATATGTTTCACAAAGCTTACTTCTTCTCTGGAACAAGCTTTCAATTCAAGTCAAACAGAGCCCCTCATTTATCCTATTTAAGCATAATTCAGACAACTGGATGGGAAACTGTTACTTCATCCCAAGGGTTTCACCTGTGTCCCTCTTAGATAGGGAGCAGTAATTGAATTAGTTTGCCTGAAACACAGACTCCCTAGGGAATAAGTGTTAAGCTTGGCTAGGTTTGTAAGGTTCTTTGGGCCATTAGCCTAGTAACCTCCTAAGATCCCATGACCCTATGAATAGGAAGAAAATCAGCAACATTGAACTTAGTGAAAAAAATGTGAGATTATAAAGCATCAATCACACTGGTGAAATAGGGCTTTAGAAAAAAAATTTGAAAGATTGGACTTTTGATGACTTTGTTAAACTTATGGGGGACTGAAAAGCATATACCCCACTTCATGTCAATGTTTGGAAGGACACTGCTGAGAATAAGTAAAACAATTTTTGTTTTTAATATTATTTGCATAAAATACTTCATGATATAAATTTCAAACTATATAGTAAAGCATTTTAGTTATTGTTGCATGTGATAAAGATACTAAAGCAAACAAGTGCCCTTTTACCTTTTTAGTGTTAAGAAATGCAGGCATTACACTGTAATAGAAGAAGGCTGGACAAAAACATGATTATGTTAATATGCTGTAATTTTGGATAGCTGAAGTGGAGGATAGAGTGTAAAACTGCACAGATGATAATATATGTAGAAATTATATGTTTTGCATACAAGAATGTCCAGATTAAGGCCATTTGCTTACTCTAATAACAATTTTTTGTGCAAGTAAGTAAATAAGAGAACACTGAATGTAATTAAAAGCTTTCCTTTAGCAAATGAATGTTCAGTGTGAGTAGAGAAGTCTGCAGCTGAGCACAGATGTATATTTTATTCTTATGTTTCCATGGAGGCAAGGTGATTACAGCAATGTACAATAAATGCCAGAGCACTTTTTTTGCGGCTAAAACTTAATACAAAAGAAAGCATACAAATTGCTTTTCACATCTGGGAGGGGAATAAAGATAAGACAAGATACTCAAGAGGGTTAAACTTAATTACTGGGAGATGTACATAGTTTTGTGTGTTTGTTTTAAGTTAATAGCTTACAGGGGTGTTCTGGGTGTCTTTTTTTGTTTGAGTGTTTTCTTTAAAATGAAATGTCTTATAAAATGTGACATAGGTTCAAATGTAGCTGATAAGAAACAAGTGTATAAAAGATCAACCTGGCAAACTATAGTAGGTACATGTAACATAAAAGCTGGAAATAGACATTTAAAAAGCTATTATATAATTTTAGTATCATCCTCCATGTTGCTGGTGTTTTCTGTGCTTTTTTGGTCTTATAACTTAAACACACCAGTTTTATCTCTGGGTAACTTCTTTTTTGTGTATTATATATAATAAGTGAGAATAATAGGTTATCATAATGGCTACTCTATTTTTACTATTATCCTACT
This sequence comes from Protopterus annectens, assembly GCF_019279795.1. Classification (NCBI taxonomy): domain Eukaryota; kingdom Metazoa; phylum Chordata; order Ceratodontiformes; family Protopteridae; genus Protopterus; species Protopterus annectens. Next base: position 180,789,497 of record NC_056749.1, read on the forward strand.
CTATCCATATTATTTTGGAATGTGAATGGCCTCACAGCTATAGACAAAAAGGAAAGAATACAGAATTATATTAAGAAATGCAGAGTACAACTAACAATACAATAGGAGACACATCCATAAAGAAGTGAGAATGTGAATTTGATAGATTAACCAAGAAGAAACTTCTCAGTGAGGAGGGTGTGAAGTTCACTCCTTGAAATATGCACCCAGTTCACTAATAAAAATTAAACTTTAAAATATGTACTACAAAATAATAAAACAGCAGGTAGTCCACAGCTGAGTTAAACATGGAATACCCTTTACTGAAACACACAAACAAGCTATCCTAGTTGAGTATAATGAAAAGCATTAACAACATTAATTATTTATATATAATCAGGGGATCTAGGACTCTCCATCAAACACACGTTTCATAGAAACGTAAATGGGTGAGCTCAAATTTGTGAAAGTGCATTTTATCGAAAATGCACATTTGCCAGAAGGTAAGTAAGCAAACAGTTGTTTGCATGTAGGTGTAGTTGTACATCAACATGTGATGTAGATTGTACAACTAAAGAAACTATTTCTTAGAACGAGGTACAGTGGGGATAAGGGAATATTCCCTTTTCCCCACTGTAGTGCGATCTCAGAGTGAGAATATTAAAGTAGGGGGGTGTGGGGGGGTCACAGCATCCCCACAAGGGGGGTGCAGGGAGGCTTGCCCCTGCATAAATGTGAGTAGTCTTTTATTTTATTCTTTTTTGCGGAACTGCATTTTTAATAAGTGCACTTCCGCGAAAGTGTGTTTGGTGGTTTATGTTTCGGTGAAATGTGTGTTTGATGGAGAGTCCTAGATCCCTAATCAGGTTATTTGGAGCAAGGCAGTAGTTATAGAGGGTGGTTCTGTTAAGAGTGATAAAAGCATTAAACTCATTCCTTTAACCAATTCCCCCTTTCCCTTAACACCTGAGTGTAAACTGAGACTGTGCTGCCTTAGAAATTAAACTAAAAAGCTAGAGACAAATTAAAATATATAATATAACAGCAGCTTATTAAAGCTAACCTACTAAACCAAACCTTATTAATAAAGAAACCTACTTATTAACAAAATATCTAATTAATTAAAATCTACCACGAGACGTATCAGAATAAATATTAGTGACTTATAAATTGAAACACTTGACAAAGATTGTTTTTGTATAAAATAAATACTTCATCACATCTGTGTGTAAAAAAACATATCATAATATTAATGAACATGTGTAAAAATCTACAAGTGATCACCTAAGTAGGCCAAGAACCAAGCATTAAGGCCCTGGGGATCTGTTCAAGTGTGGCATCTAACTAAGAAAGCACTTAATTTAAATGAGTAAAAGTATCAGAAAAGAGCACCAATGTTAGTTATTTTTATTGTGAAATATTTACAATGTTTATTTGTTTATAACAATATTAGCATGTATAATATTAGTGTGTAATGTCAGCATTAATTAATCCCATATCAGACTTTTAATATACTTTTAAACAGTGGGGCAGTTTTCTGAGTTCTAGTATACTTTTTATGGTGCAATAATAATTAATCCCTGGTTTTCTAAAAGATTTCAGTTTCAGTTGTAACAGTAGTTCACATTTTCCTGAAACATTAGTGATGTCTCCTTCCAGTTCCAAAAGGTCCACATGATCAATAATTTGAAATTTAAAGCCTGTGTGTTTTTTGTGAAGCTTCAGCTGCCGAGCCAGTACATTATTCTTGCACTTAGCTCCAATTTCAGAAAGATGGTCAGAAATCCTTCTTTTAAGTCTGCTGAGCATTTTCTCCAAATAAAATGCTTCACAGTCATTGCAGCTTGCTGTGTAAGCCAACTGCATTCAGTTACAGTCACCCCCTGCATTGGCTGTAATCAGTTTCATTAAATAAGTGCAGATAAACATGTCTCCCTCCTGTATGTGCTGACAAAATACACAGTTGGCTCCACACTTATTGGTGCATGTATCCAATGGTCTGGGTCTACCTTCAACCCAACTCCAGATGTTTCTGGCTTTCCTATACACAACGGAAGGAGCTTCTCCAAGGATGTCCATTAGATATGAGTTTTCAGTAATTTTGACCCAATTTTAATAGTATTAATGATGCTGAGACAGTCAACAGTAAAAGTCAAGATACAACTATCTTTAGATTTGTTGTCCATAGATTTCTTTAAAACCATCCTATAAGGACTGCTAAGTGCTAGTGAATTTGTACTTTTTAGTTCAATTATAGGTTTCAGAATGCTTCTTAGCATATTGCTTTCATATCCCCTTGCCAGAAAATAATTTTCAAGATAATTTAGCTTCTTTAGGAATGGTTCTATTTTTGTGGTGATCCTGGCCAACCTGTAGTCCTAGGACTTAACGGGTTCCTATTACGTAATCAAACTTCCAGAAGGTCGAACACCAGAAGTTCGAACTTGGAAGTTCGAAAGTTGAAAATGTCGAAGTGGCAGAAGTCAGAATTCCTTCCCAGGGAAAGAATTCGGTTGGATGTTTCTGCGGCTTCAACATTTTCTCCACTGTGGTGCGAAAATTACGGAACGGGTTAAGGTAAGTGTGCGATTGTGACAGACATTGGGGTTAAGGTGCAGGTAAGGTAAGTGTGCAATAGTGACGGACTTTAAGGTTAGGGTGCAGGTAAGGTAAGTGTGCGATAGTGACGGACCTTACGGTTAGGGTGCGGGTAAGGTAAGTGTGCGGTAGTGACGGACCTTAGGGTTAGGGTTTGGGTTAAGGTTAGTGCATAGATAGTTGTGTATGTAAGGTTTAGTGTAGATTTATAAGGTTTTTGGTGTGCTTGTGTTGTGTGTGTTTTTCGGAACAGCAAATTTTTTCCCTGGGGAAAAATAATTGCTGTTCTGATGTTTCGATGTTATCACATTTCGATCTTCCAAGTTCGAACATCTGGTGTTAGACCTTCTGGAAGTTCAATAATGTAATAGAAACCCGGACTTAACAACATTATATTTTGTCCCGGTGGGATGGACAGTCTTATTATGTAGAAGGAGTTTTACTTTCATAGGTTTTCTGTAAAGATCTGTGTCCATTTTACCTTGGTCCAAGTCTTTAGTAATCTGCATATCTAAGAAGACTGCCGAGGTGAGGCTGTGGGAAGAGGTGAAATGCTGGAAACTGGTGGTTTGATTCAGATAATTGATAAAATCTTCTAATTTAGCACTGTCTCCTTTCCACACAACAAATATGTTATCAATAAAGTGCAGATACACTGTGATCTGTTGCATGTATTCTCTGTTGTTAAAAACATAATCCTCCTCCCACTTGCCTAGGGTTATGTTGGATAGGCTAGGGGCCATAGCTACCCCCATGGCTATACCAGTCTTTTGTTTATAGTAAATTTCTTTACACAAAAAAATGTAGCTAAGCACCATATCTAAAAGTTTACCTGTTCTTTCATGTTGTGCTGGTGTGCCATTGTTGTTTTCCTGTACAAATCAATCACTGTTTCAACATAATAATTATGTGGAAGTACAGTATCTAATGATTCAACAGCTATTGTTAATAAAATGCTACCAGCATCAATTGTATCATTTTTTATTTTCCTTATAAAATCATTAGAGTCTTTTAGTGTGAAATGTTCTTCCCAACCGGAGGATGTAACAAAAATCCAGATAGATGGCAGCAGCTTCAGTCAGGGACCCCCCACTTGCAACCACTGGCCTGTAAGGAAGGTTTTCTCTATTTTTACGTGGCTTAGGGATTCCAAAGAATTTAGGCAAGTGGGGGGAAGGTGTATATAGATAGTCAAACAAGTTATCTGTTAATCATCATAAAGTGTAGTCAAGGCTGTGTACCAGTTGTTGTATGATGCCTTAATCTCTTCTAAAGTTAAAGATTCATAATTTTTAGTGTCTCTCAACATTTCTTTAATCCCCTGATTATAGCTGCTGGTATCAGTAACAACAATAACCCCTCCCGTGCCAACCTTCATGACCTGTCAAGACTTTCTCTGCCTAGCCCTAACAATGCTTTTTTTCTCACCTTTGTTAAGATTGTAGAACTTTCTCTGTACTGATTTTTGCAGTATTTTCCTGATGTGCATTTCACATTTGATCTCAAAGGCTGCTGAAGTTTGGTGTAAGGGAGGGTAGTAATTACTGGGTCTTTTTATTGTTTCTTCAACAGTTTATTTTTCTCAGTGGTATCAGATTTGCCATATTAAAGAACTTTCAGATTTTCAATCAACCAGTACCGGTGCTGTGTCAGACCTGCAGTGGGGAACAAACATTAATCCCTTTGAAAGCACACTAATCTCAGTGTTAGTAAGCTTTTTTTTGGAGTGATTCCACACAATACAGTAAGTTAATAGCATGACTGATTTCTCCATCTGCTTCTGGGTACTGTGGTGTAGTTGAGCTTCCCAACTATTTCAGTTCCCTCACTCCTATCCATTACTTGGTTCTCAGGTTTTCTTGGGGGGGGGTTCTGGTTGGGGCTGGGGACTGTTGAAACTCCACTTGTGCCCTTTCGAGTCTCTGGGGATTGTAGTGGTAGTCTTCCTGGTGACTCTGATAGTATTATCTTCCTCTGGAGCTCCGAGTTTGGTCCTGCTAATGGTATTGGTACTGGTCCTGTTACTAGTGTTGTGGCTGATGTCTGTACTGATGGTAATGTCCCTCTTGGTGGGTCTTGATGTTCAGATGCTGCTCTTCGTAGCTGTGCTGTCTTTGGTCTCAGCTATCTGGTGTTGGTTCCGGTTCAGGTGTTCCTCCATAATATCTCTCTGATGATTCTGGTCCATTCTGTGATTCTGGATCTGGTTCTGATCTAGATTGTAGTTTTTTATAACCCTTTTTGTTTCATGATGCTTTCCATAATTGTAAAACTGTATATGTTAGCTTCTATGTATGTTTTTGTGTAGCCTTCATTTATTGTAACAATTATTGTTTATAATCATTGAGCTTTTCTCCTGTGCCTCCACTGAAAAAGGACTTGTCTCCAGTTGGACTTTCCTGTTAACCAAATGTAAAATAAATAAATAATAAATAGGTAACCCTGCCCCTCATTGGACCTCCGAGGTGTGCTGGTAGCCAAGAGTATCAGTGGTTACAAGTGGGGGGACCCTGACCGAAGCTGCTGCCATCTACCTGGATTTTTTGTTACAACCTCTGGCTGGGAAGAACATTTCACACATAAAAGACTGTTTTTTAAGGAAAATAAAAAAATGTTACAATTGATGCTGGTAGCATTTTATTAACAGTAGATATTGACATTATAACAATATTAGCATGTATAAAATTTGCATGTAAACAAATATCAAACATTAAAAATGACGTGTGCAGGAAGAAATACTCTTAGGTTCAAAATGCAAATAAAATCCACTCAAAAAATGAACCATGAAGTAAGACATGGCCAGACAGACCATAAAGAATGAACTTTGTCACTAAATAAAAAGGGTTTAACCATATACACATATATGATTAAACAATTTTTTATTTAGTGATGACGTTCCTTCTTTATGATATATCTGGCTGTGTCTTATTTTGGGTTAATTTTTTTGTGTAAATATTTTACAGTGAAAATAACTGACATTGGTGCTGTTTTCTGATGCTTTTACTCATTTAAACTTTATGCTTTCTTAGTTGGATGCTACATTTGAACAGATTCCCTGGGCCTTAATGCTTTATTTTTATCATTTTTCACTGTATTTCCATCTTAGCAATTACAGCTATGGTTTTCAGTCTGCTTAGGTGTTCACTTGTAGATTTATTTATTATTTTATTTTTATTTTATTTATTTATTTACATTTATTGACCGGGAGTGTCCGACTGGACGTAGGTCCATTTTCAGCGGAGGCCTGGGGAGAAAAGCTTTATTTTATGCATATGATTTATTTTATGATTTATACACATGTTCATTAATATTATGATATGTTTTTACCCAGAGACCTGATGAAGTATTTATTTTATATGAAAGCGATATTTGTTAAAAGTGTTTCAGTTTATAAGTTACTAATATGTATTATGATAGATGTCTAGAGGCAGATCTTTTTGTTAGTTAATTAGTCATTTTGTTAGTGAGTAGGTTTCTTTATTAATAAAGTGTGGATTAGTAGGTTAGCCTTAATAAGTTGTTCTTATATTATATATTTTAATTTGTGTCTAGCTTTTTAGTTTCAGTTCTAAGGTAGAACAGTCTCAGTTTACACTATGGTGTTACAGGGGAAGGGGGACTTGGAATGAGTATAATAAATGTATTGCTCTTAACAGAACCACCCACTGTAACCACTTCCTTGCTCCAAATAATCTGATTATATATAGATAATGAATGTCTTTAATGCTTTTCATTATACTCAGCTAGGATTGCTTATTTATGTGTTTCAATAAAGGATATTCCATTTTAACTTAACTGTCGACTACCTACTGTTTTATTATTTCATAGTACATATTTTAAAGTTTGATTTTTTATTAGTGACTTAGGTACATAACATATTTCAAGGAGTGAATTCCATACCCTCCACACTGTGAAATTTCTGCTTGGTTTGTTTGGCCCAGAAATTGTAGTTTATTGGCCATTTAGAAGTTTTTCCATCTCTTTCAACTTTCTGGTTTAAAAGCCTGCATTTGCACTTGTGTCCCATCTTTCCTGTAACTCCTATTTGCTGTATCCAAGACTGTTTGTAAGCTTCTGAGCCCACAAAGCCTTTCTGTGTTGGAGGGATGCCTTCTAGCTTATCAGTGGGAGTGGTAAGCACTAGGTAGCCTATCTACCACAAGAGAGGCTTCTGGCCAAGAAATTGTAGTTTATTGGCCTTTTGGGCAGTTGTTCCATCTCTTTCAACTTTCTGGTTTAAAAGCCTGTGTTTGCACTTGTTTCCCACCTTTCCTGTAACTAATCTAGTCCAGATACAGATTTGCTGTATCCAGGATTGTGTGTAAGCTTCTGAGCCCCCCCCCAAACCTTTCTGTGTTGGAGGGAAGCATTCTAGCTTATCAGTGGGAGTTGTAAGCACTAGGTAGCCTATCTACCACAAGATCCAGGTACAGATTCTTAGTTTTAGCACTTAAATTTGCTTATTCATGCTCAGCACTTGTTCAGAAATTGTTAGAACTAAATAAGCTAGAAATTACTACAGCACTCAACCTTCCTCTTTAACTAGAGGAAAAAAGTTTTTGTACTTACTTTCCTCACTTGCTTAGAGAAAAACAGCTCTTATACTCACTTTCCTCACTTGTCTACTGGAAAGTAGTTTTTTATTCAGGCATGTTCAAGGGTCAGTTCCCAGTGTTCTCTCCTGTCTATCTGATGAATATGGGCATCTTGGGGCAATGTAACAATTGCCTCATGTACACAGACAACCCTCTTCTCCTACCACCCAACACCACAGCCTGTTAGAGGTGCACTTATCTAGCCAAACTGGAGGTAAAGCTCTCTCCAACCAAGACTGAACTTGACAGTCAAGAGGTGAAGGTAAACACTTGCACCACCCTACACTCATCACATAGTCCCACTAAACCTACACAACCAAAATCCACACATAGAAACACAAAATCATTTGCAGAGGCTCTCAATAATAATCTGCTCAAGCAATAGAGACCTCCAAAGCAGAAACGCAAGCATCCTCTACCCCCAATACAACCCAAATGACACATAGCCCACAGACTCAGTGTGCCAATAAACCACAGCCCATAAGGCAAATAACGTACCCTTCACACTAGTCATAGGTGACTCTATAGTCAGGCACACTGATGTCCCACTCACCAGGCTAAACGAGGAGAAGGTTACTGTCAGCTGCCTGTCGGGTGCCAGGATCCGCCACATAACCCACACACTCAGGTCACTCCACAACAAGTACAAATATGACTCTGTCATTGTCCATGTTGGTGTGAATGACCTGAGACATATCTCCCTGGACTACATGAAAAGAGACATGGAAGATCAGGCAGGTATGACCCTGGCCCTGAGTAGCATCCTGCCATTGCCCAGAATGATACCACAGTACAAGGACAAAATGACTGACTTCAACAATTAACTAAGCATCTGGTGTCATTCTAAGGGGATCCAGTATCTGTCTGCCTGGGATGACATGGTCAACAAAACCACAATGTTTTGCCAGAGATGGCCTGCGTCTGTTACCCCTGGGATCCCGGATACTGGCTAAGGGTCTTGCCGCCCCTATAGTGCCTTTTTTAGGCAAGGTTCAAATGGCAAATTCACTACCATAACAGGAACAGGCAAGCAACAACTGAGGGTAATGCTACTCAATGCTAGAAGTCTAAATCTAAAAATGCACTCACTCAAGGCACTTCTTAAAATGGAGAACATCGATATCTGTGCAGTGACTGAGACCTGGTTCAAGGCTCTAGAGAGCACCCCTGCATTACCAAGCTATAACTCATACCACACTTTTTGGCCATCTAACCTGGACCAGAACACCAAAGGCAGAGGTGTGTCCATATTAATTAAGGATATCCACACCTCCAGGCTAGTTGCGCAGCATAATGCATTTGAGGTTATCCAAGTGCAACTAACTCTGGGCAAAATTGCAATCCAAATTGTAACTTGCTACAGATCCCCCACCATGCCCCAGGATTCCCACTCCTCTTTCCTTGATATACTGGAAAATATTAGGGTTCAACCAAACACACTAATAATGGGCAATTTTAACTACCCCACCATTAACTGGGAAAAGTATTCATGTACCAACTCCTTCGCTTAACGCTTTCTGGGATTCATAAATTCCAATGCCTTGGATCAACTTATCCACACCCCCCCCAGTGGCAACAATATCCTACACCTAGTCATTACCAACATGAGTGACCAGTGTTCCACACCTGAAGTCAACTTCTCGTTGGTCAGATCCGACCATAAGCTAATCACCCTTGATATCCACATCCCAGCCACCATTAAGGAAACCACGGTAAAGATTTTCTCCAAAGCCAACTTCATGCTTCTTAAGACAGAAGTGGTGAACTTCATGACACCCATGCAGATGGACAATACAGTTACAACTACTGAATCTTACACAATTGCACTTTATAAGCACTTACACGAGTGCATGGATCGTGTTATCCCAAACAGAACCAAGACGCTATCCTCCAAAAATAGGAAGCCAATTTGGTGGTCCCCTGCCATCAAACTCTACAAAAGAAGGAAGAAACTGTTGCAAAAGAGAGTAAAATCCCATGAGTGGAGGAGCTCCCTGGTCAGCCTCAGTAAGAAGCTTAGATCCCTTATAAGATCCTCCAAAGCTAGCTACGAAAACAAAATCACAACTGATTCTAAGGGTAACCACAAAGTATTCTATAGCTATGTCAAGAATCTCGATGGCAACACCCAGATCTGCTCTGAGTTACAGCACAATGGTACAAAACATTACAGAACAACTGATATTGCCAATCTCCTGGCAGATAGGTTCAGTGCTAACTTTACCCCACTCTCACCCCCTAAAGGGCCCATATCTGTAGAAGAAGAATGCGGAGTCCCTGTAATCATATCTATGCAGGTAAAAGCTGCACTCTCTAAAACCAAAAACACAGCATCCATGGGACAGGACATCATCCCAGGCTGTGTTTTACACGAACTTCAGAATGAACTGGCTCACCACCTAAGCACCATGTTCAATCACAGTCTCACGTCAGGCTTTGTGTCCACTGAATGGCGCACAGCAACAGTTATCCCACTCCACAAAGGGTGAGCCACCACTGATCCTGGGAACTATCGCCCTATCAGCCTGATGAGCCTGGTCTGCAAGGCCATGGAACGTATCATCCTGGAACTCATAAACAAAACATTGGTAACCTCCAAACTCTGGACCCCACCCAGTTCAGGTTTGTGAAAGGCAGATCATGCCTACTGAACCTGATTGACTTCTTTGAGGCAGTCACCAAAGCCATAGATGAGGGTTAGGTGGTTCACACAGCCGATTTTGACCTTGCCAAGGCTTTCGACACCATCCCCCATTCTGGAATTATAGCTAAACTCACTACACTAGGTATAAATCCCTACATCACAAGATGGGTTGCCAACTGGCTCATGAACAGAACCCACACTGTAAAAGTTGCAGACTCCAAATCTGACTTCAAACCAGTGACAAGTGGAGTACCACAAGGTTCAGTCCTAGGACCTCTCCTGTTTGGTATCTACTTCTCTGAAGTACAGACTAACACAGAAGGCCTCTGGCTAATGAACTTCGCAGATGACTGCAAACTAGGAGCCATAGTCAAGTCCCCAAATGATGTGGATATCCTACAGAAGGGCCTCACTGAGACAGATGCCTGGTGTCAGAGGCATGGCCTCAAGCTCAATGCCAAAAAGTGCATTGTCATCCCCTTTGATAAAAACTCTGTTCCCATGAACTACCAAACTAAATGGCAGTCTACTTAATGCCGAATGTGTGATAAGAGATCTTGGGACCCAGGTTGACAGTAGTCTCTCCTTTGATAATCACATCGCCACAGTAGTCAGGAAATCCTTCTATGTGGCACACCTCATCACAAAAGGGTTCTCATCCAGGAAAAAAGAGGTCATTGTTCCCCTCTACTCGGCACTCATTAGACCCATTATAGAGTACAATGCCCCTTTTGGAATGTACCTCACAAGACATCTGCAGCAGCTGGAAAGGCCACAGAACTACCTCACAAAGAGGATTATTGGCCTCAAACAGATGCCCTACACTGACCATCTCAAAAAACTCCAGATTTACTCTGTAGCATATAGCCTACTCTGAGGAGATCTCTGCCTAACATATAAAGCTATGTTAAACCCAGAGCTGTTGGACATGCTACACCTAAAGAAATCCCAATCCCTCTGAGCTACATGCTCTAGGGATCTAAACCTTGTCACCACAATAAACAGGACATGCTGGAGGGATAGATTCCTGTCTCAGAGACTTACTATACTCTGGAACAAGCTACTTATCTATGTCAAGCAAAGTTCCTCATTAGCACTCTTCAAGAAAAATCTTGATGAGTGGATGGGAAATAGGAAATACACCCTGGGGATCACTTCTGTGGCTCTGCTCAACAGGGGCACAGGAAATTAACTTTCTTGGGTGGCGTAAGCCAGGGAATTTTGTTGGCTAGCCTTACTTAGGCCCTTGAGCCAACAGCCTAGTACCTACCTATGAACCTGTGACCCAGTATAGGTTGCATACTGGGTTTTATGTGACTTTGAGGGATACCATGGATTTTTCCTTTTGAATTTGATAAATTATTTCAGGATGTGTGTTCAGCAGAGTATCCAGGACAATGAAAAGGGGAGTACTTATACTAATTGCTAAAGGAGCTCCAAAAGTGATAAAAGTGGGATGAAAGATAATGATAGATTTGTGAAACTGATGGACTACTGGCAAGGGAGGAGGATTATGTTGGCATGTATTTATATTCCAGCTAAAACTGCTATTGTGGAGCTTAAGAAGATTTTTGGAGAAATAATCAGCTTTCAACAAGAAATATTACTTATAGGTAGGGAATGGAATTTGATTTGCAAAATAGAAGATGTATTGGGGGGGGCTAGAAGTGAAAATATAACAAGAGGGTAGATTTCTGAAGAAATTTATGAAAATATTTGGCATGGGAGGTATGAATTCATTAATAGGAAGTCAGACAGAATTTGCATATTATTCACCTAGGTACAATAACTTGGCTAGACTAGACAGGAATTATATTTCATGGGAACATATGCATTTAATTGAAAGCTTCAAGACATATCCAATAACTATTTCAGATCATGTACCAATAACCATGAAGATAAAAATCCAGGGTAAGTAAGTAAAAATGAGATACTGGCACTATTTACGGAATGGGTAGTGGAAATTATTTGTGTTATTGCAAATTATATAAATTTCTTCAGAATTATAGCTAGTGAGTGGAATAAAATGAAAGAGGATTTTAAAAATAGGAAAGAAATAAAAGAAAAAGAGATATGGTTAAGAAATAACAGGAATTATTTACAGGGGTGTTAGTCTATTGCAGAATAAAGAGAATCTCTCAGAAGAAGAAGAGGCACAACTTCAGAGTGTTAGGAGTATCTGGATAAAATACACGAGTTTAGAAAGATTGCTGTTAAGCAGCTGTTTTTGATAAAAACTCCAGAGCATAAAAACTTTTTCTACAATGACTTAGACAACAGAAAGTAGTAAGGGTTGCTGCCAAACCTAGGGAGCCTATAACAAGAAAAATAACTAGAGATTCTGTAGCGGTATTAGAGATATTCCAGAAATGTTATGAAAATTTAGATACATCAGAGAAATGTGAAAATCAAAAAAGAGCACAAATGAAAATATTTATGGAAGACTTAAGTATGCCAAGGTTAGAGGTAGATGAGGCTCAACAATAAACAGTTAAGACAAGAAGAGATGAGGTAAAATAGTTATGATACAATAATAAGATTAATTAGGAGGCTATATGAGGGACTGGAGGTAAAAATTAAAGTGAGAGGGTTCTCTGATAGGTTTTGTCTGAACAGAGGAATGAGGCAGACGTGATCACTTTCCTCTTTGTTTGTTTGCTTTATATTTAGAGCTATTGGCAAAGAAAATAAGAGTTTCATAAATTCAAGGATATGATTGCTATGGTAATCAAGAAAAGTTGGTTTTATTTGCAGACAATATTATTTTTGATAAAAACATAAAAATACATCTTTATGTTGTAGAATATCTTGAGACAGTTTTATATCTTTTTGAGATATAAAATTAATGAAGATAAAATAAAAGCTATAGATGTAAACTATGTACTCACATACAACTTGGTCTGACAATACCGGGATTTATAGGACATAATAAAATGAAATATATTGGAATATGGATTAAAAAGGAGTCTTTAATGGCAGCTAAGGAAGTGTGGGAAGAGAATAAATAAGAGATGATATAAAAAAACAAGAAACTAGAAGCGCTTATTTATGGATATGGATAGTAAGATACTAGCAGTGAAAATGTTTTGCTTTTTGTTTTATATACAGGTCAGGCACATTTTTGACAAGTAGAAGTGAAGTCCTTGACAATAATTAATAAGAGTTGAAAGAATTTATCTGGTAGGGGAAGAGGCAAGGGTGAAGTGGGATAAGTCGATCCTTCCAACAGACAAGGCTTAGGATTATTTGATTTAAAGGGATATTTTACAGCTGCACAATTAAGGCTAATATACATACCACAAACAGAAAGCTATAATTCAAAGCTGAAGGGATGATGATGATGAAATGGGGGGGGGGCAGAATTCAAGAAATAAGGAGAGAGTGGAATTTTGGATAACAACAGTTATACAGCATATTATATATATATAAAGTAGGAGAAAGTATTCTAAGATCTGAGCCAACACAAGAATGGAGGAAGGAGATTTTGCCGATGGGGTGACTAGGCATACAGAGAATAAGCAAGAGGGGGTCTGGGGTTTATTGGTAAAAAATGGCAAGGGAACACATAACTAGAGAGGGAAAGGTAACAGAATAGAAAGAGGACAGGAGCACTATAATAAGGCCTGGCTAAGCTTTCTGGTGGCTGCCAAAAAAGCAATTACTTTTGCCAGAACAGAGGAATGAGGTAGACGGGCCCAACTCTATACCAGAAGAATGCAAAGTTCCTGTAATCACAGCTGCACAGGTAAAAAAAACACACTCTCCAAAGCCAAGAACACAGCATTCATGGGACCTGACAGTATCCCAGGCTGCGTTCTACACAAACTACAGAATGAACTGGAACCCTACCTAAGTACCATGTTCAATCATAGCCTCACCTCAGGCTTTGTGCCCACTGAATGGTGCACTGTGATGGTTATCCCACTCCACAAAGGGGGAGCCACGATGGACCCCGGGAACTACTGCCCCATTAGCCTGACGAGCCTGGTCTGCAAGGCCAGGGAACGTATCATCATATCATCATATAACTCATAAACAAAGACATTGGTAATCTCCAAACTCTGGACTCTATGAAGTTCGGGTTTGTAAAAGGCATATCATGTCTCCTAAACCTGATTGACTTCTTTGAAGCAGTTACCAAAGCCATAGATGAGGGTAAGGTGGTTCACACAGCTTATCTAGATCTCACCAAGGCTTTTGACACCATCCTCCACTCTGGAATTACAGATAAGCTCACTGAACTAGGTATAAATCCCTATGTCACAAGATGGGTTGCCAACTGGCTCATGGACAGAACCCACACTGTGAAAGTAGCAGACTCCAAATCCGACTTCAGACCAGTGATAAGTGGAGTACCACAAGGTTCAGTCCTGAGTCCTCACCTGTTTGGTATCTACTTCTCTGAAGTACAGGCTAACACAGAAGGTCTTTGGCTAACAAAGTTTGCAGATGACTGCAAACTAGGAGCCATAATCAAAACTCCTAACAATGTGGACATACTACAAAAGGGCCTCACTGAGACAGATGCCTGGTGTCAAAGCCATGGCCTCAAGCTCAATGCCAAAAAGTGTATTGTCATCCCTTTTGGTAAAAACTCTGTACCCATGAACTACCACACAAGTGGTAGTCTACTTAATGCCGAAAGTGTGATAAGAGACCTTGGGACACAGGTGGACAGTAATCTGTCCTTTGATAATGACCAAAAAACAAGAAGCAGGCACTCGAAAACAACCAATAAAAATGAAAAAGGGTGCCCTGGTCCGCTTGTAAAATACACCAAATACCGGTCACTTGAATGAAGATTGGTAAAGCAGCAAAATCTCTTCCAGATAACAATAAAACTGAGAATAAAAGCAGGAAGACTTGAAATAATAGCAACGAAACCTCCGATAAGATGAACGCTCTTTAATACACTTGACAAACTGCGTTTTCGTCACCAAAGACTTCATCAGACAACATAAAAACATACTGGACAGGTTTAAATACTCCATTAAATTAATTAAAAACTACTGGATTGGATGAATTTATTTCAAACACACCTATTGTTTCTATACTTCATGTAGTTCATTAATATTCATGAATTTCATAAAGTGCTACGTGCTTCATTAAAAACTCATATGTTAAAAACTCCTATATTAAAACCATCATGTTCTATGGACTACTCCTACATAATTATTTATTCCAAAACTCAAAAATACATAAACAAATTATAAATACAATGTAGTTTAAAACCACTTTTTAATATAAAAATGTATGTGTATCCAAATACACTTATTGAGTGAATCCTATGGGTCCACAATGTGGGTATGCCCTCTAGTGACCATAATTGATATCACATTATATTTTATTTGCCCTTATTTTCAGAAGGGGAGTTATAGTCAAAAAATCATTCATACCAGGGCTGTTGTTGGAATCCAGGTAAACCTGCCACCATAATTCTCTATTTTCAAGAATTTCTTCCCATAAACCTCCCCTTATATCAGGTTTTACCTGGTCCAACACGAAAAATACATATTTAGCTCCAATGCATCCAAGACTGTGTTTATATAATGCATTGGTAGATTTAGCCCTAGAGATGTCGTAATGATGCTCGTAGATTCTACGTTTAAGACACCTCTCAGTCTTTCCAACATAAAAAGACTGGCAAATTTGACAAATAGCTATGTATACCACCCCCCTACTATCACAATTATAGTGGTCCTTACTTGTAATTCTTTTTCTCCTACTCTCTATGTTTATTTCCGATCTATCAACAATATATGGGCACTGATTACATCTACCACACTTATATGTCCCCCATCTCCTGTAAATACCCTCCTTTGCTTGTTTCTTATTTCTTTCGAGTATATTTCCTATGTTAAATGGGTTTTTGAACACAATCTTGGGTGTCATTTTTGTTATTTCTTCAATATCTGTAATGGATCTAAACTGATTCCATTCTTTTTTGAAAATTTCGCACAATTTTACATTGGAATTATTATATTCCAATACCAAACTCCTATTGTATTTAATTTGAGTATTCTCATTATTATTATTACCTTTTACAGTAGGCCCCTTATTCATTTTCATATCCTTGCCCCTGCCTAGTATGGGCTTAAATCTATCCAGCCTTCCATCCTCTACTTCTTTTCTTAAATTCCTTATGAATTCTTCTGGATAACCTCGTTCCCTGAACATCTTATGTAATAAAGTACATTCTTTCTGAAAGTCTGTATCATTGGAAGTCATTCGGGAACCTCGTACAAATTGTCCTTTAACTATGTTCTTTTTACTGTGGAATGGGTGGGCACTGTTGAAATGTAAATAAGAATTTACATACGTATCCTTCCTATAAACCTTACTCTCAAACATATCTACATTTTATATAACTCAATATCCAAATACTTCAAACTCTCTGTACTTATAGTGTAGGTAAACCTTAAATATGAGGTAGTACTATGGATGTAATCCATGAATTCAACAAATTGTGCCTCACTCCCTATCCAGAAAAGGACAATATCGTCCAGAAACCTGTGGTATAATACCCATAGGTCCTTATACTTACAATTAGTGATGAATTGCTCTTCCCATTTTGACAGTACTATGTTGGCAAATGTGGGGCACATGCTGCCCCATAGATACCCCTGTTTTTGTTTGTAAATTTCCTCCAAACAATATAAAGTTGTATTTTAACACAGTATCCATAAGTGTCACACTTGCTATTTTGTCATTGTGACTCATATCATCATCTTGAATACTGCTTCTTCAAATAGACTCAAGCCCTCTGCATGTGGTATACTTCCAAACAAATCTATAACATCTATAGTTATAAATCTGATTTCTTCTCTACACATGTCCTGATTTATTTCACCAAGGAAATCCCATGAATCTTTTAGAATTAAATTCTTGTTAATCCATATGTGCTTAGTCTTGACATCTATAAATTTGGCTAAAGGGGCTGTCTTAGACCCCTCAGCCGTAACTATGGGTCTTAGAGGGGGATTCAACATGTCCTTATGTATCTTTGGTATACCGAAAATAGTGGCCAACCTCGGTTATACATAGCTATTTGTCAAATTTGCCAGTCTTTTTATGTTGGAAAGACTGAGAGGTGTCTTAAACGTAGAATCTACGAGCATCATTACGACATCTCTAGGGCTAAATCTACCAATGCATTATATAAACACAGTCTTGGATGCATTGGAGCTAAATATGTATTTTTCGTGTTGGACCAGGTAAAACCTGATATAAGGGGAGGTTTATGGGAAGAAATTCTTGAAAATAGAGAATTATGGTGGCAGGTTTACCTGGATTCCAACAACAGCCCTGGTATGAATGATTTTTTGACTATAACTCCCCTTCTGAAAATAAGGGCAAATAAAATATAATGTGATATCAATTATGGTCACTAGAGGGCATACCCACATTGTGGACCCATAGGATTCACTCAATAAGTGTATTTGGATACACATACATTTTTATATTAAAAAGTGGTTTTAAACTACATTGTATTTATAATTTGTTTATGTATTTTTGAGTTTTGGAATAAATAATTATGTAGGAGTAGTCCATAGAACATGATGGTTTTAATATAGGAGTTTTTAACATATGAGTTTTTAATGAAGCACGTAGCACTTTATGAAATTCATGAATATTAATGAACTACATGAAGTATAGAAACAATAGGTGTGTTTGAAATAAATTCATCCAATCCAGTAGTTTTTAATTAATTTAATGGAGTATTTAAACCTGTCCAGTATGTTTTTATGTTGTCTGATGAAGTCTTTGGTGACGAAAACGCAGTTTGTCAAGTGTATTAAAGAGCGTTCATCTTATCGGAGGTTTCGTTGCTATTATTTCAAGTCTTCCTGCTTTTATTCTCAGTTTTATTGTTATCTGGAAGAGATTTTGCTGCTTTACCAATCTTCATTCAAGTGACCGGTATTTGGTGTATTTTACAAGCGGACCAGGGCACCCTGTCCTTTGATAATCACATCACCACAGTGGTCAGTAAATCCTTCTACATGGCTCACTTCATCACAAAAGGTTTCTGATCTGGAAAAAAAGAGGTCATTGTTCCCCTCTACTCATCACTCATTAGACCCATTATAGAGTACAATACCCCTTTTGGTATATACCTCACAAGACATCTACAACAACTGGAAAGGCTACAAAAATACCTCACAAAGAGGATTACTGACCTCAAACAGATGCCCTACGCAGACTGTCTCAGAAAACTCCATCTTTACTCCGTCGCATATCGCCTACTCAGAGGCAATCTCTGCCTAACATACAAAGAAAGCCATGTCAAACCCAGAGCTGTTGGACATGCCCCACTTAAAGAAATCCCAATCCCTCAGAGCTACACGCTCTAGGGACCTAAACCTTGTCATTACAATAAACAGAACATGCTTGAGGGATAGATTCCTGTCCCAGAGACTTCCCATACTCTGGAACAGACTACCTATCTATGTCAAACAAAGCTCCTCATTAGCACTCTTCAAGAAAAAGCTCGATGATGGGATGGGAAATAGGAAATTCACCCCAGGGATCACTTCTGTGGCTCTGCTCGACAGGGGCACAGGAAAATAATTTTCTTGGGTGGCGAAAGCCAGGGTACCTTTTTGGCTAGGCTTATATAGGCCCTAGGGCTAATAGTCTAGTACCTACCTATGAACCTATAAATGTAACTGAATATTGTAACAGAGATAAAAGGACTGGAAGTGAGATCTTTTAAAAAGGTAAAAGTAAATTGCATAGAAAAAATGGAAATTGTGGGAACAATACATGCAGAATAATGCTCTGGAGGAGGAGGAATAAGATTTGAGAGAAGGCAGGAACAGAGCAATTTATGTTATGTTGTTTATCGATGGTAGTTATACAAAAAAAAACGTGATATATAATGTGACTTTGTAATTAGTGACATGTTAATATGGTTTGTTTTCATTAATAATAATGTATGTTTGCTTATGTCTTAAGTGATAATTTAATAAAGGTGTTAACAAAAAAATACCAAAACAGAACTGAAATACACCAACAAAGTAATAAATAGAAAAAATTCAGCGTCAGCTCGAGATCCAGTAGAGACTTTTAATAAAACAGCCATTAAAAACACAACAAAACACACTGTGTTAAGTGCTTTTGTCTTAAAACCAAAAAGACATCATCAGAACAGTGTGTGTAGAAAAGTACAGTTGTGTACTCTTACCATAAATGTAAATGTTCGAGTATGTTCACTGTTACAGTCATTACTGTAGGGTTCTTCCTGCTTGCAGCAGCCCTCGATTGGCCAGAGTCCCAAAGTCAGGTCCGACGTCAGCTGAAGTCGCTCCTTCCCTGACGTCAGTGCGCCAGGGGTATAAAGACCTCAGCCGACACCATTTTCTCCAGTTTTTCTTGCCCCAGATGTCAGGTGCCCAAAAATAAAGGCCAAAAGCTTAATCAAAAGAATAAGCAAATATAAACCAGAACATTCCCAAATAACATCAGCAAAAATACCTCAGGAAAAAAGAAGTGCTAAGGAGACACAGACAGCACTCAAAGAACAACAAAAGAGGGGATAGGAGGAAGGGTAACCCAGACTGTAACAGTGAACATACTCGAACATCTACATTTATGGTAAGAGTACACAACTGTACTATGTTCATCGTGGTTCACTGTTACAGTCATTACTGTAGGGTTGAATCCCAAAGCTAAGAAAGGGTGGATGGAGAAGGAACAGAAGGAGCGGCTACAAAACCCTGCAGGACTGCAGAGGCAAAGCCTGCACTAGATTTAGAATAGAGAGGGAGGTTGTAGTGCTTAGAAAAAGTATGCACAGAACTCCAAGTTGCAGCTTCTAAGATCTCCTTGGTAGGAACTCCACTGAGAAAAGCTGCCAAAGTAGCAGTAGCTCTGGTAGAATGTGTTCTAACATTAACAGGAACTGGTTTGCCATGATGAGAGTAACAGAACTTGATTCAGTGGGCAATCCACTTAGAAATACTTTGCTTAGTGATTGCTCTCCCCTGTGAAGTAGAAGCATAAGCTACAAACAATTGGTCAGATTTCCTGAAAATCTTGGTCCTGTCCAGGTAAAAGCGAAGCTGCCTGTGTATATCTAAAGAATGCAAAATTCTTTCCTCTTTACTTTGAGGATTAGGATAAAAGGTAGGTAAATGAATAGTCTGATTCAAGTCTACTTTCGAAACCACCTTAGGCATAAAGGTGGGATTATTCCACAGGGACACCCTGTCCTGATGAAAAATAATAAAGGGTTCCACAGTCATGAGTGCTTGTAATTCCGAAACTCTTCTGGCCGAGGTTATAGCTAAAAGAAAAGCAGTTTTCCATGATAAAAACTTTAAATCTGTGGAAGCTGCAGGTTCAAAAGGAGACAAAGTTAACTTTTCCAAAGCAAAGTTGAGATCCCAAGCATACCTCTCAGCTGTACAGATTTTTGCAGAATGTCCAGTTTTTGCCTCAAATTTTTGGTTCATTTTTCATATAATAGTGGTTTTCTGGCAAATTAGTGTCAAATTCTTGCAAACTAAAGTTAAAAAATAATGACAGACATTTGAATTTCATGATTCATACCCTTCAGAAAATTCATGCTAATGCAAAACCTGTTATTCCATCAACTTTCTAAGTTTGTAAGAGCAATATTTAAAAATTGTCCCTATTTTTGGGCCTTTATCCTACTTTTATTATTGGCTTTGTCCACATTCCTTGCTCTAAGAGGTTGAGAGGTATGATCCCAAGTGGGAACTGGTGCTCTTAAAGGGGGCCTTATATTCTTTGCCCCTCTGAGATATTGTTTAAGTAAAGGATGAGAAATGATTGGGGGATCCGTATTCTAATGTGCAGAAATAGCAGAAGCATGAATTTTGATAGATGAAAAAGATAGGCCCTTATGCAACATCTCTGTTAGGTAATGTAAAATCAGAGGAATGTTTGGAACTGCAGAATCAAAACCCTGGGCCTGATTCCAGGAGCAAAATCTCTTCCATTTACCTGCATAAGATTTCCTGGTGCTGTGCTTTCTAGCTTTAAGGATTACGTCCAGTACCTGTTTGGTAAGGGTAGAGCTGTTTAAAGACCCTGGATCTGCCAGGCTGCTAGATTCAGAGTTTTGACATGGCTGTGCAGGATCTGGCCGTCTTGTTGAGACAGTAGATGTGGAATTTGTGGCAGAATCCAGGGTGGACCCTGAGCCAGGTTCATCAGGGTGGAATACCAGAATTGCCGAGGCCAGTTGGAGCCAGTAAAATCATTTGCGGTCTGTCTTGTTTGATCTTCAGAAGTACCCGTGGTAGAAGAGGTAAAGGAGGAAAAGCATATACTGAGAGGTGTTTCCAACTGAATGAGAGGGCATCCACTTGTCATGCTAGTTTGTGGTAGGTCCTCATGCAGAATGGTTGAAGTTGATGGTTTTGGGGGAATGCAAAAAGATCTATGTCCGGGCACCCCCACGCCTCTGTTATCATCCTGAATATCCGAACATCAGACATCCATTCGTGTGGATCCGAAAGGTTTCTGCTTAGACTGTCTGCCAGAGTGTTGTCCTTTCCTGGCAGGAATTGAGCTTGTAAGTCTACCTTGCTGGCCAGTGCTGTGTTCCACAGAGTCATGGCCAATCTGCACAGGGGGTAAGAGTGAGAGCCTCCCTGCTTGTTTATGTACCACATTGCTGTAGTGTTGTCCGTCTTTATCAGTAATTGCCCCGGTAGAATAAGATCCTTGAAGGCTGTCAGGGCATTCTGTACAGCTAGCATCTCCTTCAAATTTATGTGCAGGTGCATTTGGTCCTCTGTCCAGGCACCCTGAAGACATCTCCCTTGCATGTGGGCTCCCCATGCATAGTCCGAAGCATCCGTCATTATGACTTGATTGGCTGGAGTGGGACAGAAAGGCTTCCCCTTGTCCTGGAGACAGGCCTCGGCCCACCAAAGAAACTCCTGCTGGAGACAAGGCAAAATTGTGATCACTGTTTCCAAACTGTGGCAATGCTGAGACCATACACTCTTGAGGTACCACTGTATTTTCCTCATATGCAGTCTTGCATATGGCATTAACAGAATGCAGGATGCCATGTAACCCAAAGCCTGCAGAATTTTTCTTGCAGTTAGCTGACTCATTGAAGCCAGGTTTTTGAAAGAAGGAGCCAGTTGTACTTTTTTGTCTGGTGTTAAGTAAGCCATCTGGGTTGTAGTGCTCAGAAGAGCACCCAGGAAAGTAATCTGTTGTGTGGGCACTAGGTTTGATTTCTTTAGGTTCACTGTGAACCCTAGGCACCAGAGAAGATGCTGCACAAATCCCAGATGCTGAAGTAAAGTCTCCTTGTTGTCCGCTTGAATGAGACAATCGTCCAGATAAGGGTATATCTGAATTCCCTTCTGTCTGCAAAATGCCATTACTGGTGCCAGGCACTTTGTAAAGACCTTGGGCACAATAGATAAGCCAAAGGGCAGCACAGAGAACTGGTAATGCTTCAAGCCTGCTTTGAATCTCAGGTACCTTCTGCACTCTTGCCTTATGGGAATATGCAGGTAAGCTTCCTTCAAGTCCAAAGTCACCATCCAAGAGTTCTTGCTCAGCATAGGCAGCAGCTGCTGCAGAGTGAGCATCTTGAATTTTGGTATTTCTAGGAAGGTGTTTAATACGGAAAGATCCAGAATTGGTCTCCATGTGTTTTCCTTCCTGGGAACCAGGAAAAGTCTTGAATAAAACCCTTGCCCCATTTCTGAATTTGGTACCAATCCTAGGGCCCTCATATCCATGAGGGACTGAACTTGTTGTGCCTCTGCCCATTTACGCTTTGGCAGATCTGGCCATTCATTTGGTATTGGCAAGGTATGGAAATGAAACTTGTAACCCCTTGAAACTATGTCCAGAACCCATTTGTCTTGGGTTATGCAGCTCCAATTGTTATAAAAAAGATGGATTTTTCCTCCCAAAGGCTCATCCAGGGGGGGAGCCCCTGGAGCTAGTAAGGGAGAGTCATAATGACTGTTTCCTGTAAGGTTGTGACCTATCTTCTCCTCCCTTGGGAGAGGGGGCACTCCACTGCTTATTTCTGAAAGGGGGCTGTGCCTGACCTCTACCTCTGGAACACCTGTATCTGCCTCTCTGAGGTCTGTCCAACCTCGGAAAGGACCAAGGTTTAGCTGGCCAGTTCCTGCTAAATCTAGGGGGTTGTACCTGTAGAAAATCCTTAACCATCTGCATAGATTTGGCTTTGTCTTCCATTTTCTTCAATACCTCCTCAGCTTTGGCCCCAAACAAAACATTGTGCTGCAAAGGGGCATCCAAAAGTTTTGCCTTAACCTGCTCCGGCAAACTTTGCTCCTTTAACCAAGCATACCTTCTAATAACTGCGCCAGTTGCTGCAGCCCTGCAAGAAGCCTCCAAAGAATCAAAACCACAGTGCAGGGTATGTTTACCCATCTGCTCAGTAGCATGCAATAAATCCTGTAATTCCTTATTTTCTGTACCACCAGAAACAGCAGACATCTTTTGTTTTAACACAGACAAAAGGTATTGCTGATATTTCAACATATGAAATTGACAATTCAAAGCTCTAATAGACAAAGTAGCAGAAGTATAAACTTTTTTGCCCCATCTTTCCAAGGCTCTGGACTCTTGGTCAGAGGGAATAGGATTCTTAGCAGAGGCCGCTTTAACACCCTTAGGGCCCTGAGAGATGGTTTCTGGAACAGCTGAAGGGTTCTTAAAAAGAATCTGGAGCCCTATAATACCTATCCGGCTTGACAGGAGCAGGAGGAAAAGAATCAGGAGAGAGAGATGCCTCTGTAAAAACATCATCCACAATGTCCAATACAGGGGGGAATAGCCAGGGGCCTATGCTGTGGGAGCAGAAGAAAATCCCTAAGCCTTTTCTTGGATTCAGAGTATTCCTGCCCTTCCCAGTGAAAATGCTCTCTCGTGTCATGCAAGGTTTCCCCAAATGAATAATCCTCAGGAGGAGAGGCTGAAGGAAGGGATTCTTCAGCATCAGAATCCTCATAAGGAGGGAAGGAATAATCCTGCTCAGAGGAAGAAGCAGAAGAAATTGAAACTTCATCTGAGGAATCATAATCTGGCTCTAGTCTAGGTCTCTTGTCAGGAGGGGGATGGGAACCCCTGATCATAGTTAACAAGTCTTTAGCCATTTTAAGCATCTGTCTTTGAGGTCTAGGGCCCTGATCAGAAGGTGCTTGTGCATGCTGCTTTGTCTTTGCCGGAGCCTTAGTCTTTGTCTTTGTCTTTCACTGCAAAACTGGAGCCATCTTTACATGAAGCTGTGTAGGCCTAAAAACTCCCTCAGAAGCCGGTGCCTGCACAGCAGCTTCGGACCCATCTGAGGGAGCATTATCCGGAGGTCCAATCCCTGGAAATTCTGAAGGCCCCATCGGCTCCATGCGGGAGTCGGTACAGGCAACCGGTTCAAAAGTAGCAGACGACAGGGGCTGCGAAAGTGCCTCACTGACGACCGACGAACCGGCAACTGGCTCTGGTTGAATAATGTCGTCCGCTTTGGACCTCGGAGGCCTGTCTTTATCCTTGCGCCTTTTATACACTCCGGTAGCCGGATAAGAATCTGACGACATATTGTAATTAAATCTTTTTCCAAAATAATGGAAGGCAAAATCGTATCTACGCCTAATAGTGCGTTGATTAAATCTAGCACAAAACCTACAATTAGCTATGTCGTGGTCAGGGCCTAGGCAAGGTATACAGTAAAAGTGAAAATCCTTATGAGATATTTGCTTCCCGCAAGAAATACAGTTATTAACTTTTTCTGACATCAGACTGGAGCAAGAAAAAGGTTTCCCCAATGGGGTACTTAGCTTAAAATAAGAAGTCTTCGATACAAAAGTCACCAAAAGTCAACAGGAGTCGGCCGACCGGCACTTGCGAACTGCTTTGCTACGGGCACCACACGGCAAGAAAGACTGGGGAAAATGGTGTCGGCTGAGGTCTTTATACCCCTGGCGCAGGGAGAGAGAGCAGAGAGCCATTTGACAGATTGGTAATGGTCCGAGAGGTAGCTGCTGAACCAAGCGATAGTTGTTGGGGAGAGGTTAAGTTGAGAAGGTTTTGAGAGAAGGATAGAATGACAGACTGTGTCAAAAGCTTTGGACAGATCTAAGAATAGACAGGAAATGAGTTTATTATTGTCTTTGGCTTGAGAGATAGTACTGGTAAAAGAAATAAGTGCAGTGGAGGTACTATGATGTGGACGAAAGCCATGTTGGGTAGGGGTGATCAGATTGTTGCAGTAGGTGGGCCAGGATTTGGTTATGTATACAGTGTTCAAGGACTTTGGAGAGGGGAGAAAGTATAGCAATTAGTTGGAAGTTTAAGAGTTTAAAGGAGTTTCCACCCTTGTGTATAGGAATAATATAAATTTTTTTCCAGAGAGTTGGAACAGTTGATTCAGTGATAGAACGGTTAATTAAGATGGAAAATGGGTATGCTATGGATGGTGCAGCATGTTTTAGGAAGATAGATGGTAGGTTGTCAGCTGATGAACAGGGTTTTAGCTTAAGGAGGAGTTTTTTATTGTAACTAGTGGAGACTGTTTTTAGGGAGAAGAGAAGGTTAGCCTGAGGTGTTGTTGTTGTAGTTTGTGGGGGATGGGGTTGGGAAAATTTTTGCATACATTGACTTATAGTGTTGATAAAATAGGAGTTAAAGGTGGAGGCAGTTTCAAGGGGTGAATTATTAGTACAAGGGTTAGGTGTTGAAGGGTTTCCTGGGTGGAGAATGTGGTTACTAGTGCTCCAGAACTTTTTAGGGTTACAGGATTGTGATGACTGAGGCTGGTGATAGAAATTCTTTTTATCTTGATTAATCTGCTTTTTAGTGAGATTTCGGAGTTCCCTGTAGGTTTGGAAATGGCTTAGAGATTTCGTTTTGGACTAGAGTTTCCATGCAGAATCTCTTTTCTGCATGAGCGTATGAGTTGCATGTGATAGCCAGGGAGAGTTATGAGAGTTGACTGACGGTATGTAAAGGGGCAAGAGAGTTAAGAATGTTAAGAAAAGTGGAGTTAAAGAAAGATAGCAGCATGTAGGGGTAATGTAAAGAGTGCGGTCCAGTTAATTTTAGAGAGGCTGAGATTAAATGTGTCAGGGTTAAATGTGGATAATTTTCTAATTTCTTTGCATATGTGAGGTTTGGGGATGTGAGGGGGGATTCTGAGGGTTTGTATGGGGCAGTGATCACTGATGGAGTCAGGTAATGTAGCAGTATGAGAGTAGAGGTTGGGATTGGTAACAAGGATCCAGTCAATGGTAGAGCTATAGTTAGTGGACTTGTTAAGGAATGTAGGAGAGGAGATGAGCTAGGTGAAATCATATAGGTTGATACTAGCAGAAGGTGAATTATTGGTGGGGGTAAGCCAACTGATATTAACATCAACCAGTATAATGGTTTCACTGGAGATATGGTCAGATAACCAATTTTAGTATAGGTATATTGTCACCAGGTGGTATATAGATGGCAGCAACTGTTATGGTCTTGTGAGGACTGGGTTTAAAGTTGGCTATAAAAAGATTAGCAGGGAAGAAAGAGGGAGGAGGATTAGGTAGGAGAGTTAAAGTTAGGAAGTTGGAATACAGAATAGCAACTCCATCTCCTTTCTTATGGGTTCATGGGGAATTAAGGAAAACAAGTTTTTGACATCACAGGTTACAAAAAGACAGTCCTCATCAAATTTTACGTCACAGACTTTGTTAAGCAGGTCCCACGAGTCTCGAATATAAAGTGAGTATCAGAGTTGGATTTAGGGTATAAAGAGAATAGATACATGACATTATATACAGGCAGACTGACAACATACAATAAACATGCATTATGTACAACTAAATATCAGTGTTGTCATGCTAAAAGAATCACAATAAACATCAGAATCAGAGCAAGCTATGTAAAGGAAAGTTGGATGGTAAGAGGTTAAGTTATATAATCAGATGGAGAGTAATTGCATTTTTCTTGAGTCTTGTAATCTGCTTTTAGTTGCAATCAGAAAATGGAGTAAAAGGAATGGTCTTTTAAAAAAAGAAGGAAGAGATTGTCACAGTCTAGGACCAAGGACTACAAAGCATAGTTTGTACAGTGAAGCATAGTTTTGGGGGGGGGGCATGGAAGGGAGGACTTGAGTGTTTGTGAGGTACAAAGCCTCCACATCTCTATGCGGGGAGGGGTGTGGTTGCCCTTTGCAATGTTGGTTAACTTGATATAATAAATATAATCAGCTCTGAGGTAGTGAACATTTAAGAAAGGGGAATTTCCCATGAAGTGACCTTATTTGAAAAGAATACTTTTTTGCTCAACCATTGTTGTAAACAAAGCCATTGTCTCATGTCATGACCATAAATTACAAGAGTTCAAATTCTCCCTGAATTCTGAAAAATGGATTTGAAATAAAATCTAAACCCTATAAAAACTACAAGAAACCACAGCCAAGCTAGAGTTTTCACTGTGTGATACCTTGAACCTCATGTAATAGAGACCCATGGGATATATGCAAATGACGCCTTAAGGATATTCTGTGCTTCAGATATATGACTTTTGATTGGCCATTACTTTTTTGCTTTTAACTTTTTAAGTCTTTATGGGTACATTCAGGCCAATAAAGACAAACTTCCCCCTAGCTGTGGACAAACTGGCCATGCATGTTTCAGGCTCTTTAGTGACCTCATCAGCACAGTATAAGTGGATTGTTTGGCTATACTTTTAGAAGCACACAGCTTACAAACAAGCAAGCTTTCCATAAACATTAAGGAACTTTCACAATATTCCAACTTACATCTAAGCCAAAAGGCAAAAGGTTACACAGATGTCTGAATTGTGCTGAGAAATATCAGTGTTATGGCACATAATACATAACTGCATTTTATCAGGCAAAATGACACTAGTGCAATACAGATTTACCACATACCCACCCAGTCCTGAAAACTGCCTACATTGCAGTACTGCTGCTGTTGTATGAATGCCAGCATTTCAGTATCTGACATTTAGTGAGTCGACCTTTCTGAACACTGCCGTACAGAACTCAGCATTACACATTTCCATGCCATGAATCATTTCCTCACGGGAGCTGTTACTCTACTATTAAGCTTCTGTTTTATTTCCACAGATTGTAATGTCACCAGGCAGTCATATACTCAGCTCTGCTCCCTAATGAACAGCTTGTCCTGTATGAACATTTTGTAAATTATGTTCCAACTCTGAACATGCATTTATCTTCCCTCAAACTGAAAATATAGTTTCTGAAGAACTTTACAGATCACCAATTAATAAGCATGTATAGCACAAGTTTGTCATAAGATGGTGATTGCACTCTGCAGATGCTATATTTATGGACAAAGACCTCTTTAAAGCCATGCATCGTGTTGCAAGCTATTATAGTAGTTATTGTGTTTATGCTGTTGTCTCACATAACACCATGAATGATATTACAATGACATTTCACCATGAAGCATTCTCATATATTGCAGGTTATAAAATAAAGCATATTTTTGCATGACAACCCATTAACACACATATGCAATATTTAATGCTGACAAAACATTTACATAATTCAGGTTTTACCTACATACTGTGACATTTTGGTGTGTGTGTGTGTGTGTGTGTGTGTGTGTGTGTGTGTGTGTGTGTGTGTGTGTGTGTGTGTGTGTGTGTGTGTCTCTGAGTGTACAAAATGGTAAATGAGCATTCAAATGCATTTTGGGTCTTAAGTGGTTGTATTAGGTAGAATAATGAGACACTAACTGCCTATATAAGTTGCATAATATGCTGCACTATTTAGCCCAGAAACAGCAAGAGAAAATGTTGTTTCTCAGGTGGAAGGCTTAGCATGGGGTATAGCCGGGCTCTGACTGATGATTTGTAGTTCCTGGAGATGGTTGGCCTGTTCTAGATCTCTGATGGATGTAGCCTGAACAATGTCCACATTAAGGTCTTGTGCAGAGCCGGAGTGAGGACTATGTAAGGCCTACAACGCTGGACTATAACATACAGCCTGGTTGTTGAAGGGTCTGGCTGTGTAGGACTGAACCTCTGAAAAAACTCAAAACTAGTGGAGTTACATCCAAGAATTGACAACTTGTAATAAAGGCAATTTATGAACAGAGTAAATACTAAATGTGAAAAACTAAAGTGGAGTGTTTTTCATTTCACTGGTAAATAAATCTGTTTTTCATCTCTCTGCATCTACTGCATCTATACAGTTCAATATGCATTACTGATAACACAAATTACTGTCATCACTAAAAGCCAGGCTTTAATGAATAGTGGCATACTTTTTATTTTTGCGTACTTTAGAATAATGTATATTAATATGCATGATGCTCTCTTGATTAAAGAGAGAATTTTATGTGAATATGGAAAATATTGGCATGAGACAAAAAAAACTATTACTCCACATTTTTGCATGGAAACTTATGATTAGCCATCTAGTTATGCTGCAGAAACAGCAGGCAAGAAAAATACCAACAGAATATGCAGAGAAAGGGATTGCTTATTGTCTTTAGGGAAGACATGAAACAGTGGTCCACTTAATGGACTCGGCATGGATACAAAGTAATTAAATAATGGTAAGACAATGTCTGCCTTTGCTTGTAGTGTGGATCACCTACTGATTCTGTAGCCATAGTAAATATGTTGCTTATACTGTAGGTGTGCTGCTGAGACATTTTACCTGCTAATAACATATTTATAATAACTGCTGGGAACAGAAGTCATACAGCTTCATAAATTACAAGAGCTATGCTGTTCTTCAGCCTATCTAAAGAAAATATTTATTGCAACAACTTACTTTGCTGTGTAGTTATAAGGCAGTATCAGACATGATTTTGTCATGATTCTGTCTCTTCATTCTTCTCCATTTACCTCTGGAATTGTCCACAGTCACTACTGCCACCCCCACCATCACCACATACACCACTGGGTATTCCCAAAGGTCCACTTTTACCTAAATAAAAAGTCTTTTCTTTAGTGGCTTCTGATATTTAGACTATACAAAATATATTTTGGTCCTTCATCTGCTAGCATTCACTTTATCTCCTCATAAGCATCATACATTCCATCATCAAATATTTTAGTGTTTCATAGGGAGACGACTAATGTATGATTATCAATCCTCTTTTTCCCAGAAGTTGCCATCTCTCATTTTTGTCTTTTGTGATTGTATGTGGTTTATTTGTAGTTTCCTGTAATAACTATAATCCCTTATTTGTCATGAGGTCTGACATGGAATCACGGTCATCTTTTAAAAAACTGTCATCAGCACAGATTTTGTACAAATCACCTAAAGAAGAGATCCGCGGTGGTGGTGCTGCGGTAGCATTGTCACCTCACAGTAAGACGCTGTCTGGTTTGATTCTCAGCTAGAGTGTCTTCTGCATTGAGACATGCATGAATGGGTGTACCTTCGTTGAAGGTTGTGCATCAGGGCTGGTAACTCGGCATGTAAAAATCAACTACCAATCATTAGCAGACCAGAGTTCCGCTGTGGCGACCCCCAACTGGGAAAAGCCAAAAAACACAACAACAACCAAAAGAACAGTAAAAAAGCCTGCACTGGTAGTGTACAGCAATAAACCTCTGATGATGGCACAGGTGACCTACATCTGACTAGTAGCCGGGGTGTTTTACAGGAAAGGCAAAGAGAATGGAGATGTCCATCATGGGAAAAGTGGATGCATCCTTTTGGACTCACCTTTACAGTTGATCCCACATGATGAAGGGAGAGGGACATACAGGGATGTTGTCCATGGGGGTGGGGCAGGGCTGTGACTGACTTGTCTGTGGAGGTATGGATGAGATGCCAGTATACCTTACTGCATATCTTACATGGGACTGTCTGGGTGTTCACAGGCATCAGATTCTTAGCAAAAAAAAAAAAAAATCTCCTTGGCAGCAGTATGATGCTGACCCAAGTGCTTCAATCTTCTCATCAGCCCACAAACACGAGTCAGAGATAGTCCAAGGGAGTTAGGACATTAAGCAGACCTGGTAAACATGGAGAGACCCTAAGAAGAGCTGATGGTCAGCTGCAGAGAGTCAACATGCTATGAAAAAATAAAGTCATCAATACTATGTCAAAGGAGCTAAAATAAGTTGAACAGTATAATGTAGGATGAGAAGCCTGCCTTCCTGCAACCTATCATTTCAATAGACACATTTTAAGGCACTATCACTTTGTGGAGTGGTCAGCCAATTAATTTTTCTCCTTTCTTTAAGACAGCTTCACCATGGAGTTAGCATATTTAAAAAAGTGGGTGTTGGGAAGGCAAATTTGCCTGCACTGCCTACATGAGCATACGGAGACCCAACACTCACACGCAAATCTATACACATGAATCAGAGAATGCATTTAGCAGCAACACTGCCTATCTTTGACATATGGATATTTACCATTAAGTAATTTTTGTAAATTGTGACATATATTTCACAGTTCTTGTTTTGGGTATTCTTCACTCAGCCACGACCTACAAGCCTAACATTTACTTAAGAATGTAGCATTTACTGAAGGCCCACAACCAAACACCATAATCCATCACAGAATATCAGGAAGCATTGTTTGGTGTTGAACAGCATGCTTGTCACTCTAGGCTGACTACAGCACTTATATCAACCCCCATATGCTGACATTGGTGAATGCAGGTAGCAGTCTTTGAGCATTATTACTGTCTCCACGTTCAGCTGAGATGATGAAAAAGATAGAAATTAATTATCAATTATCCTGATGTATTTGGCACACCCAGATTCTATAGTTTACTTATTGCAGTGTCTCCTCATCAATAGAAGAATGTTTCAGATGTCAGATGTCAGCTGTCAGCTATAGATACTAAACTCCCAACTAGCTATACAATGAAAACATCTCCTTTATCAACATCCATCTTTATGGCCTTGTGAAAAACGAATATGGACATTTTAGTTTTAAAGAGCTATTACCCTTTGATGCATAGGACAGTAAACTGGGTGTTTCACTATAAAGCAAAGTAGTCTTGAACATTTTTCATTATTTTGTTTCTGTATTATGAAACTAAGTAGATCATCTAGAACTACTATAATATACAAATGCCTATTTTTTTTTTTGCAAGTTTCCTAACTTAACTCTTTCAGTGGCCCATAATACTGCCAAAGACAATTGTAAAAAGAATTTCTTTTAACAGTATTCTTTTTAGAGAAGGGTTGATCTCTCAATCAAATGTACTATCTCTGAGGTTGCAGCTATGGTAACATACTTCATATTCTTCGAAGAGGTATGGCCTCAAATGTACTATATTTTGAAATCAAAAGTGTGGGGGCAGAGTCCCTTTGTCAAGGGTGTGCATGGAAATGCAACACCCTGTAAGAAAATGACTTCCATTTAACAGCAGCTCAAGATGGTATACTAGGTTGAACTGAGAGTAAGAGAAACTGGGATGATATATCAAACTAGACCTGATGATTTTATCAAGAACTAACATTTTGTTAGTTAATTAGTTAGTTACTTACATCATTCTTTATTTGCCAGTGCATATTTTCTTTCTCACTGACCTTCTAAATTAATTTCCTTACATTTCATGTAAATAATGCTCCACTAGTACATTCTTTACTGCTTACTCCCAGTATGAGAAGAATATATACCTTGGAATGGTATCAGGAGGAAGTTCACTTCAACTTTTTATGTTGATTAGCCATTTTCCTGCTGGAGGAATAAATGTGCAGTGCTATCCAGGAGTCAGCTTGCTGTTTTTCAGATATATGTGTTAAGGACTATGGCTATCCTTCAACAAAGAACAGCAAGCACCTGGTTATTAATCTTCTCAGCTGTGACTAATACCTTGTGACCTACAATGTACTGAGGCCATGTTACTGTTACAGCAGCATGTCAGAAACAGCTCCTCAACTTCATGTATGTTTAAGTTGACAGCTTTCCTTATTTTCATACAGCAAAATTTGTCAAGGGCCAGGTCACCATTTACTTCATCTTTTCAGAAGTTATGGTTATGTTTTTGAATAATCCTCAAGATAGTGAGGATCCTTCTTGCCAACCTTAACCTTGTTAAGGCAGAGACAAACAGTTTTAGATGTTAATCTGCCATAAATAACAGTTTTAGATGTTAATCTGCCATCGCCAAGAATGATACCACAATACAAAGACAACATAGTTGGCTTTAATGATTGGTTATGTAATTTGTACCATTCTAGGAGCTCCTGTATGTGTCAGCATGACAAAGAGATGGCTGAAAGGACAATAGGCTTCGCTAGAAATGTACTGCACCTCTCATGACGTAGATTCTGTATACTGAATAAAATGTCTGCAACTTGCATAGTGCCTCTTTTACACAAAGTCCATCTCCTGGACATACCAACTTAACAAATTCCAGTTTGGCTTACATCAATATGTCACTTCTTAATGCTAGGAGTTTAAAAGAGAACATTGCCTAAATATGAGGCCTTTTTGATCCATAAGCACATCTGAATTGTTACTAAAACCTAGTTCCAGTGTACTGATAAGAATCTCCCTGTACCTGAACTCCATGCTTCAAAGACCAAACAGGAACTGTTGAGGCATCTCTGCAATTATCTGTGATTCACTAAACTCCACATGACATCAACCTTGTGATTTTAACGTCATTGGCATCCTTAGCAAAACTACTGTCATATATTTGCAAATTATAGGTATCCTTCAATGTTTCTGGCCAGTCATGATTTATACCTAAATTACTAAAAAAAAATATCTATCAAATTCAATATTATCCTTCTAGATGATTTCAACTACCCTTCTTTAACTGGGACACCTATACAACCAATAATAATTATGCACAGCAGCTCCTAAAGTCTGAAAATATCAAGTCCCTAAACCAGATAATACACCTTTCCATTAGGGGCACAACCTTCCTGGGCCTTGTCCTTACCTATACTGTCTATGCCTGTGGACTACTATGTGCCATACCTTTTCTGGATAAGACTGACCACCAGACTGTCATCTTGCCCTTCAGAATCAACATCATTACCTCACTGAACCTACAACTTTTACTGTTCTTAGATAACCAAGATACATTTCACTGTGACTCCCTCACCCACATGCCAAATGTCTTGACCAAGCTGCAGTGTTCAGTACCAAATTCTACTCTCATTGTGGCATCTCTTCACATATGTCACAATAGCCATAGCAAATTTAGGAATAAATCCCTACAGTGAAATTTTGACATAAATAAATTGTACAAGTGAAGGAAAAAATACTGATAATATAAAAGATATTATCCTTCCCTACTATAATAGGGATTTAAAACTGGTTAGGAAAAATCTCAAGTATTCTGTTAAAAATGTAAGATTACCTATGAATTAAACGCTGTCACTTCCATCAAAAACTAATGCAAAGCTTTCTACAGCTGCATCAGAAATCTCAGAAGTAATGCCAAGTTCTGCTCAGAACTAATAACCAATGACTTCATTACTCCGATTCTGAGACCATCACCAACATATTTGCTGACAACTATAGCTCCAACTTCACTCCAAGACCCAGTATTTAGTCTACCATTACCTCCTTAAATCCTTCTACTCCTATTATCACTTGCAGTAATTTCTTATCATCTTTATCAAAGACCAAAAATATAACTTCCGTGGGCCGGGACTATGTACGTAGCTATTTTATATTAAGTGACAAATATAGCTTTGGCCAGCCTTCCTTAACCCACTGAATCGCAATATCTCCAGTGGTTAAGTACCTTATGCTTGGCAAATTGCCAGACTGGTTCCACTACTCTAGGATAGTCCTGGTACACATACAGGTAACTGCAGACCCAGAATTCTCAATAGTATCATTTGTAAGGTCATGGAACATATTGCGGTAGATTTCTTAAATGATGGCATAGGGATTCTTCAGTCCCTTGAGCCAAATCTTTTTGTTATGTTAAAGTTGGGGTCTGTCATCTAATCAATTTCTTCAATAGGGTCATAGAAGTCACAGCATCGTATTTCTTATCTGGCCCTAGCCAAGGCATTCAATACAATATCCCATGCTGGCATTAACATCGAACTTATACACCTTAGCTTAACCCTTAAGTAGTGCATGCAGTGTCATAATTACACTCCAAATCCAGGGAAAAGACTGACTTTTTTAAGCCCCTTCTTGACATCATAAAGGTACTTAACAAGCTTTAGTTAAGCATGCCTCACACGTCTTGAATTCAAGTCTTGTGCTGGAGCATTAGCAACAGCCGGGGTTTTTGGAAAAATGAATGAAATGTTGTGCTTACCTGGATTTGAAGTTACACCAGTCTTCTGTGGTGTCTGCTGTACATGTAGCAATGGTAACTGTTACTGCTTTTAAAAGTACAAAGCATCTAATGCTCCTTCACCTTTGACTCTAACTACTGTAGGACATGGGACAAGGTAAAGCTCCATGCACTAAAAACAGTTATGACCAGGTCTTTTCAATCATGACCCAACTTGTTGTCTGTTCATAAGGTGAATTTCGTGACATCCTTTATTTTGATACATAAACTGGTTATGATCAGATATTGGATCGTATTCTTCTATGTTGTCCACTGAGTATAGTAACTGGATCACTGACAAGACTCAAAGTGATGGCAGGGAGTGCCTCTTTCACACAAACACGTCATTAGTGGAGTTCCATAATGATCTGTCTTGGGTATTTTTGGCGTATACTTTACTGATGTTAATGCAGATACTGATTGGGTGTGACTCAGTAATTTTGTTGATGAATGCAAACTGGGTGCCACCATACATTTTCCTAAAGTCATGCACTATTTTCAGTGAGGCCTTGCTCAGACTAATGCTTGGTGCACTAACCATGGGCTTAAGCTTAATGTCAAAAAATGTACTGTGGTTTTATTCAACAAGTTTGAATCCCCAAATTAATTCCCTATCAAGGACATCTCCTCTTAAAATCAACTCAGTCCTCAAGAATCTGAATACCTTCAATGCCAACAAACTATTCTTTGATGATCACGTATCAACAGCAATCTGAAAAGCTTACTTATCACAGTTAATTTTCAAAAGCATATCTTCCAGGAATAAGTAAGCCATAATCCGTCTCATACCTCCATCGTAAAATACAGTACCCTCTTTAGCATGTACCTTTCAAAGTACGTGCCTCTCATCCAACTTGGAAGGCCTCAAATATTTCTGAATTGGAAAATTATTGGTTTAATCTCACTAAGCAACACTGATAGCTCTCCTACTATAACTTGTTTCATATAGACTTCTTCATGGTGATCCGTGCCTGGCCTTACAATTCATGATAGACCTTGATTTTCTACACCTATGAAAAGCAAACTGCACCACAAACACCTCCATCAAAGAACTTAACCATCACTGACATATAAGTAGAGCATGCTGGCATGATAGTTTCCTAGCCTGTTAAATCCTGTACTCATGGAATAAGCTTCCAGTACAAGTCAAGTAATACAAGTCAATGACTATATTCAAAGCTTCCCTGGACAATGGGCTGAACAATCATAAAATCACCCCTGGTATACGTGGCATAGCATTCCTTGACTGGGGAGCCTAACTCATCCAATTCTTCTTGGGTGTAGCTGGCTTGGGTTCTCAATGATCTTTTGTGTGTACATACTTATGAACCTAAACCTAGCATCTGTAGCCAAGTCATAACCCATTTCTGGTACTGTTGTTTCTCCCCCCCCTCCCCCCAGCATAAAGAGGTAAGAAAAATATTTTTATTGCATAGTTCTCTGATTTGATTTAGGCTTTGCCACCTTTCTTAACCAAATTTATTTTTCTGTATACTCTCTGTCACTGGTTTATAAGCCTTCTGTCTCCATCTGAGGCTAGCATGTTTTGTTTTAACCATTTCATCACACTATATAACTTTGCCACTTTATTCCCTCCTTATTGGATAAACAAGTTTTTTTTGTTTATGCAAGACATCTCTTCCTCTACTTTACCTTCTGACCTGTGGTTTACCCTTTTTAGCATAATAGCTAATTTCATAAAAAAGTACTTCTACAAGTATTTTTAATCTTCAGCTACTTTTACCACCATTGCACACATTTCTGGCAGTGCTTCAGATCAGACCTTATAGCCTTAAGCCTATTCTTCTTCACCTTCTCAGGTCACCCTTTTCATTCATTCACTTTGCACCTACCGATCCCTCCAAAAGAATGTTCAAGACAAACATTTCTTTTTTTTACATGTAGTACAAGTCCAAGCCTTTCTTTTAGCATAGACATTACCTTTTCATATGTTATATGCTCCCACTGAAATAATTCACATCCTACAAGTATATTTTTTACATCCCATAAACCTTTCCAAAGCTACACAGCATTTTCTAATAAACTATAGACAGATAATCAACTCACCTTCTAAGCCAGCAAATCTTTTTTACCCAAGTTGCACAGCCTTTACAAGAGATCTTTTCATTAAAGTTCTTCCATTTATGAGAAACAGATTGTAAACCAAGCCAGTTAGTTAGCCACCAAGACTTGTTATAACCATTTTGATTAATTGGTATCTATTTAACCACAACATAAATCAGCACCAAATGGCTAAGTGGAACTTTGCTGATTTTTTTAGGAGTGGTTACCCCCCTGATGCCCCCCTCCCCATGTAGGAGAGACATCCAGCAACCTCCTCCCATATATAAGATGGCCCAAGATGAAAAAATTGCAGAGTAGGTTATAAAGATAGTAACAAAAAAGCTCAGTTCACTCTGTCAACCCATACTGTGTGGGTACCAACTGAATATTGCTATGTGCTACTTAGAAATGTAGAAAAGTTTTCAGTATTGCTCAGCATGTATTTATGGAGACTTCAAGACCTTTTATTTTAACTAGGTCCTCGGCTCAGAAGCATATTTTATTGATAATATAGAGATTGTGAAGCTAAGGCTGATATGACAAAATGTGAAGATGAGTATAAATCACTGAAAGCTTTGCTTTGCATAACACAATCCTTTTATCGTGAGACTACTTGTAGAGTAAGAAACCAAGACAATCATTTTGTCCTTGCAAAAACCTGTGGTCTCAGAAAGGATTGTTTAACATTGGAGAGGGGGTAATCAGTGGAACAACCCTCCTCATCAACATAAAAAGGTAAGAGTCACCACCCCAGTAAAATAAATTAATTTTGGTTGGTCAAAGCAGGATCCAGATTTATTTTTTTAACCATTTGTAGTAAACACATACTCATTTTGCATCTTTCCATTTTTACTTTTAATTTTGCTTAGTACACAGCTTCGCATTTTACAATAAGCATTTTCAAGTACATGACTGCACCCCTTCTGGTGCAAGCCTTTCCACCCATATACCCATGTCAGTTTAACTCGCTGTTGAGAAGGTGGGCATGGTAGCCCTGAATTAATAATTCAACTTCTTCTCTCCCTCCCTCCAGCCACACCCCCTACATGTTTGTACAACTTTTTAGAAGTTTCTACATGCACAACAAATGCTAACATTCTTTCAGTAAGTTTTTCAGACCTGTAAAGCATTAATACATTTCTTCTTGTCATAGACTTCTCTGATTCTATAAATGCTGTGCAAGAAGAATGTTCCAGATTTTCAGTTTCTCTTTCCAACAGTAGCACAGCATACCCCTCAAATGTCCAGATTTTTGCCTCAAAGTTTTGGTCTACTTCTAATAAAATCTGTGGTTTCCTGACAAATCACAGAGAGCTGAAGTCAATATACAATGACAGGCATTTGAAATTCAGACTTCATATCAGAAAATGCACGCTGAAACAAATCATGTTATTCTAGCAACTTTCTCAGTTTGTAAGAGTAATATTTAAAATCTGTCTCTAATGTGGGGCCTTTTCAACATTATTTTGGCTTCGTCCAGATTTCTTGTGCTAACAAACTAAGAGGTATATAACACAGGCACTTTGCTGCCACCTTGTCATAGTCACTAATCTTTGCAGAAATACAGAAATGAGTCCAATGTGTACCTACTGCATTCAGAATTGGACTTTGCAATCAACATTGACTAGTTTTATGCCCAGTTCAGATGTTTATTCATCTGTGCAATTAGTTTAGTCCAGTACAATTAATTTATGAAGTTCCAGTTTAGTACCTATAGTGACAGCCTTTGCAGATATAAAATTATTTTATTTTAGCCACTCAAAAAAATGTTATGCACAGTGCAGTAAAATACTTTTTATTTATTGAGTTAGTTTTTGTTGTCCAGGTGGGTGGGGTAGTCATTATGGGTCTATATTATGTCCACGAAAACTCCTTTTAGTGAATGGCTCTTCGCCGAACTATAACCAGCGAAATGTAACTCCCACAAAATGGCCATTTAAGCACATTTTTTCCTAGGGAAAAAACACTTGACCATCATTGGGAATTTGCCCTTTTCCCCACTGTAGTGTGATCTTGGAGTTGGTATATTTAGTTGGGGGTTTGTGGGGGGCAAAGCCCCCCCACTTTGAAGGGTTTTAAATTTTGTCTGGTTTTAGGTTAGCCAAGCACTTTTTGCCCCTAGGAAACAAATTGCTGGAATGGCCGTTCAAGGGAGTTAGATTTCACTGGTTATCATTCAGCGAACAGTCATTCACTGAAAGGGGTTTTCGCGGACATAATATAGGCCCATTCTTTTTCCCTTTCCCTTTACAGCCATGACCCAACTGCAGAAGGCACAATGGTATAAGCCAAAGAATCAAATACAATATTGCAAAGATTACACAAGTACACAACCTTTAGTTATACAATTTTTGCATACCCTAAAATCCAACAATTTTAAACCATTTAAAGTAAAAAGGATTTATGTGAATACAGAAATACTTCTACAGAAAAGTTCCTTCAGAAGAGAAATTGGAGTCAGGAGATGAAACAGAAGTATGTCCTGAGAAATGAAGACAGAGAAAAAGTTATGAAAGAAGAAATAAAGCAGAGGAAGAGGTAATGGAGTGGGTGTAGCCATTAAATGAATGGAGACAAAGATGTTATTGCAGAACTATTACAGGAAGATGGATTTATAAGTTAAATTTATGTACTGACAATAAAAGGAGGTTCCCCTGTCATGTGATAAGAATTTTTAGGAGTTATGGCTGATGTGCAACGATAGGATGAAGACGGAGAAGTAGTCTGAGAGCAGTGACTCTTTCTATCTGTAGCCACCTTATCAAACCCACACATTTTTATTACAACTCATAAACCAGTAGTATACATACTCTCTCTCTACTTGTCTTCCTTCTTAAAAAGATATAACATGTTATAACTGTCCCTTCTTCCTCAAAATGTAGTCCTTGAAAGAAACTGTCTCAGTTAAGTTCTTTTTTATGCATTAACCTTATTTGTCATCATCTACGGCTTCCTACATGCCCTTTGTACCACTCCATCCCGACTGCAGTCTCTTAATTCATATGATACACCCTAAGGGATACTGCTGTGATGCACCCATACATGAAGGGCCAGCTGCACAGCCATGTAATCTCAGAGCAGTTGCAAATGGAATTTACAATTTACATAGCGACAGAGCAAGAAAGAGCATGTGTTGAGTGACCACCAAATATATGCAGCTGTGCTTTTATCCCATTGGGATCCTTCATTTAAAATATGGAGTATTTTTGTTTTCATTTGTCATCTTTTCAGCCGACCTTCCTGTGCACTCTGGAGTGTGGTATATAAAATCACTGACCTGTTCAAGCTCCAGGTATAAATTAGAGATCATCATATTCAAGAAGTAACCTCTGCGATACAACTGCAAGCAGATGTAAAACAGATTCTTAGATACCCTTTACTTGACTGTCAACAGAAAGCAAGTTACGGCATAAATCAGTGATTCAGATTTTGTAGTTCCTGACCATCAACATACCTTAGTCAGAAGTTTGTACAAATCTTCTGACTGCATTTTTCCAAACCAGTAAACGTTTTTGATGACTACACCATCTTCTTGTCTCGGCTACACTTCCCGGTTTCTTTTCACCTCTTCTTTTATTCTTCTTCCTCTTCATTTTCCTTAGAGTCTGCAGCACGTATGTTTTGATTTATTTTAGCGTGGGACCTGCTTTGTTTTTTTCTATTTCTTTTCCGCCTTTGGTTCCTTAACCACACTCTGACTACCAGGTTTCCTCCTTATTGCCCTCTTAAGACCAAACTTTCATTCTAGGGGTGAAAGTCAACTGATCTATTCATTACTGCCAGCGGTGAGAGCTGAGCATCAACTGTCCTGCCTTCACCCGTGGTGGAGTTTGGGATTTTTCCTATTTGCATGCCTATGCTTTCCTACTATGACTATTACCACTCATGCTGTAGATGACACACCTTCTTACACTTCCATCCTGTTTGTGGTGGTAAGCGCCGACTTGAAAGTACATTAATCATGGTCCTCCTAAATGACCAACTACAGCCCCCCCCCCCAAGGTGGGCAATCTAATGCTTGCTGCTCAGCTTTCACACCCCCATGCCATCTCCCATTGCACCTGAGCTCAGATCAAGTGGGAAAAAGTAAATTCTTCATTCTGTCAGGAGCATATCTCTCTTAATTGCTATGATTTAGACATAGTAGTATGCTTTTTATCTCAGATTTTGCCTTGTCCCCTCCAGTTTTATTATTTATTTATTTTTTTTATTATTTATTGACATTTGCTGACCAACTGCGGTGGTGGTGCTGCGGTAGCGTTGTCGCCTCACAGTTAGACGTTGCACGCTCGATTCTCAGTTAGAGCGTCTTCTGTGTGTCGACATGCGTGAATGGGCATTCCTTCATTGAAGATTGTGCGTTAAGCCCAGCAAGCCAGCACGTATAAATGTACTGCCAATCATTAGTGGACCGGAGTTCCGCTGTGGCGACCCCTAACCAGGAAAAGCCAAAAGACAGTATTGACATTTGCTGACTAGGAAAGTCCACTGGACCAGAAAGTCCAATTTTCAGTGGAGGCCTGGGGAGAAAAGCTCCACAAATTACAGACATTTTTATCAATTAGCTTATACATTACAAAAGTGTATTAGAAGTAAAAAGAAAAGATTAACCAGTAAAAACTCCCAAAAGAATTGTTGACACTCTGTAAATTTTGGAATGAGATATTATATTTTGGAAAGTAATATTATCAATTGTGACATAGTTGAAAATTATTGACATTCTTGTCACTGTTTACTGAATCTTTTCTGCTTTTCCTCAAAAAAAAAAAGATCTGCTCACATGTAAATAATAACTGAAATAAGAATATTCAAAGATTCCTTATCACTAATAATAGGGGGTCTAGCATATAAAGACCTTCTGTGCCAAAAATAAGAAATTGCATCCATTTCAGACTCTCTGCTGTGATTTTTGAAAGGTGAGTGCTATGAATTATAATGGCCAGATTTTGAGAGTTATGGCTAGGAGCCTGGTTACTTCATGTTCTCTGGAAATGTACTCGGTTTGCATCTACCAAGCTGCTGTCTCATCCTCCCTTAAAGTATACTCTTTCCTCTAGAGGGCAGTGTATCTGGTGTCTAGTAAACTACAGTCTCTGCCATTATTCTAAATCTGTCTAAAGTGCCGGCCTACAACCTGACGTGTGTGTATGTGTATGTATACGTGTATAAATATATATATATATATATATATATATATATATATATATATATACACACACATATATATATATATATATATATATATATATACACACACACATATATATATATATATATATATGTATATATATATATATATATATATATATATATATATACACACACACACACACACACACACACACACACACACACACACACACACATATACATACATATATATTACATACATATACATATATATATATATACATACACACACACACACATACATACATATATATATATATATATATATATATATATATACATATACATATATAAATATATATACATACATACATAAATATATATACATACATATACATATATATATATATTCATGCATGTCCCTTCACCCAATCTTGGAAAGTTGTTTGGCATTCCCAAGATCCATAAAGATTTTGTGGATCCACCATTCAGACATATCATTTCCAATAAAAAAACGAAAACTGAAAAGATTGCGGAATACTTGGACTCCATTCTTAACCCTTTAGTCCAGGCTACACCCCACTATCTAAAAGATTCATGGGCATTTCTAAATGAATTGTATCTCAAAAAAGATGATTTATCCAATTGTATTTTAGTGACTTTAGATGTCGAAGGTCTTTACTCTAACATCCCTCATTTGGAAGGCTTATTATTTTTTAGAACATTTTTAAACAAATATACTAATTTCTCCACAACTAAAATTAATACCTTATGCACACTTGTTGATGTAGTGTTAAACAACAATTTCTTTTTCTTCAACAATCGCATTTATAAACAAATTAAAGGTGTAGCTATGGGCTCCATTGTTGCTCCCTCGTTTGCAAACATTGTTCTCAGTACATGGGAAAAAAA
>NC_056749.1:180884897-180977397 GCF_019279795.1 Protopterus annectens
GGTACATAACCTCAAAAAGGGCATAGCAAAATTAATTTAAAATGGGTGGCGAAAGCCAAACACACTCTGGCTAGGCTTATAAATGCCCTAGGGCAGATAGCCTAGTATGAACCTATGAACCTATATACATACATACACACACATGTTTTATATATATATTTTTTTCTGTGATTCCTGCATCAAAAAAAAAAACTAGGATACAATATCTAATTAACATATAGTGAGCATGAAGAATCTAGAAAATTAAAGATAGCAGGTAACAGCAACATGCTATGGATATTCTAGCTGGAAACTGCATTGTATGTATATCCATTAACATATGAAAGAGGGGAACAGATGACCCACTGATTCACAAGTTTGTT
Source organism: Protopterus annectens (assembly GCF_019279795.1). Taxonomy (NCBI): domain Eukaryota; kingdom Metazoa; phylum Chordata; order Ceratodontiformes; family Protopteridae; genus Protopterus; species Protopterus annectens. The sequence goes on from NC_056749.1 coordinate 180,885,260, forward strand.
TTGTTTCTCAAACTGTTAGAAGAAAGTAATGTGAAACTACATAAAAAAATAAGCATTCTTCAACTTATTACCTAACAGCCCCCTTAATGACTAATAACTATCAATCTTTTAACAGCTAGCCAGGATAACATTAAACACACAGGAGTGATTCAGAAAGTCTGTTAAGGGGACATGGCTGTAAGTTTCTTGTCAATCTCCCACCGCATTCTGATATGATTCTGTTCACAGCTGAAGAAAGCATTAAAGCTTTTAAAATTATGCAGATTTTAGTTTGGATGGATCGGGTTTTGTACAGTTTCAGTACTTTTGCCTGACTGTGGTACATCATCTGTAGAATATTATTTATCTGCCATTCTGAAAACATTATAGTGCTGTGTCATATGTTGCTCTTACAATTTTTGTCTTACTAGAGGTGTGGCTTTATGCCAGTCTATAAATCATACACATCACTAGTTGTCACTCTGTTCACCCAGCGACAGCGCATGCCAGCTGGACCCCACACTGTTAACATGATGAAGGACCAAGGGTACAAAATGATAGTTATTACCACGTAATTCCATTGAGATGCTTCAGCTGGCAGCCTAACTCCTGCTATCTCAAACCTCCAACAGCTGCTGCAGTTATGTATCCATCCACATACTCCCAGACACACATATCGTCACAGCCAAAACCATATTCAACACACTTAGCTTGAAGAACAGTAAGGTCCTGGGTATTTAAATGGAAACAGCATGAAAAACAGCTTACAAATCCAACAGGGACATTAACAGCAAACTTAGATTAAACACTTGCCTAGGTATCTTGGCTGGAGCTCATGGCTATCTTAATCTTTCCTTTTGCAAATTACTCTGCAATAAGGGCAATACATTTTTTTTAATATGGAGTATGTGATGATATGCAAATTAACACCCCTCTTTCTTTAAAATTGCCTTGTTAAGATCTCATTGCAGTATTTTTTTCTGCAATCTGATGTACTTTTGGGGAAGTAGTTGCCATCAGTGCTAATAAAAGAAATGAGATGGACATAGCCTTTGTCATTATGAAGTAGAGATGACTGTACTGTACTGTATGAGTGAGATAATGAAAAGTGCAGGTTTGCTGCTGAATCTGGATAATCCAAGTGATTTCATATTGTACTGCTGTACAGTTGCCATGCTCTGAGAATGCCTTAGTGCTTGTGAACTGTTTTGAGATTAAATTGCAATAAGTAAGTGAAATACTCTTTTATCATTTCCCCTAGGGATCATACATGCCTTACATAACTACAGTTCATGGGTTCTGCAAAAGGCATTCACTATGACTAGAGCTTGGAAATGTAATGAGTTATAATTTAGTTCTCCGGAGTTTAAATGCAAAGCCCTGTCTCTCTCTGAGTTCACAAACATGCTTCTACATGATAACATACCATCACAAAACAATGCTTTGGATAGTGCTGTTCAGACTTATTCTACAATCTTTATTACCTGAAACCGAACACTGAAAACCTAGTCAAAGTTATCTTTTATTTAATGTCTGCAGAGTAGAGTCCTGGACACACTGTTGCACTATTCATATGATCATACCACAACAGCACTTTACGTTTCGAGTACTAACAGGCTTAAGGGCGCACACAGAGTTGCTGTTATGTACATGGTTCTGGCTGTTTTGTATAGATTGTGTGTAGTAGACTAAAGTTTTGTATATATGTTTGCAGCTGCAAATTAATGGCATACATCAAGAAAATAAGTTTATCGCCAAATGGATAGAAGATTCATGAATAATGTTTGTATTCCTGCTGATGGATATGGGTAAACACTCTTACAGTCTGGTTAATGTATAGGCAATATTTAAATTTATGACATTCAACAAACCTTCCTTTGGTAACTGGGGAGAGAAATTCATGACCATACAAAGCCATATGTGTAAGATGAATACAATAGATTATATGTCATACCTGACTCTGAACTACTAAGGTAAAAATGGGTATAAAACAAGTCAAGCAGTAAGAAAAAAATGTTAACTTCAATTTGAGGCCACTGTCAATGCAGTTAATAAAACTACATGATTATTTCCCTTTACTCTTACCATTTCTGGTTCTTAAGGTTATATGTATTAACAAAGCTGTAGGTACGTACTGTCTATATAAATCGAATAAATGATCATATGATTATGAAAAAATCCTTATAAACTATTTTAATATTTAAAAAAAACTTGCCACTAAAGATAAAGCAGCTATTCTTTTTTTTAAATAAAGCAGCTATTCTATCAGCTATTAATAAAAGTGAGAAATAAAGGATAATGTACGACTAGAAAGAATGGCACATACAATTAATGCGTCCATGTGTTGGCAGGAAGCTACATTATCTGTCAAAACTACAAAGGGGTAATTACTGCAGTTAATCTCTGATGGCTGTTCACTGTTTGTTATATTGTACTGTAGAATGCGGTTAAAACATCATCAGTAATCATTCTTATCTGAAACAATGTGCTTTCTGCTCAGATGCATACCAATCACCGATATTTTAGCACTGGCTCTTAGCCTGCTAATACACCTTTAGAATGGTGAGAGAAGCTAGAAACTGGTGAGAACTCATACTAGCTTGTAAACTCTACAAATAAAGCAACCAGCTGAGACTCAAACTAAAATTCCACAAGTGGGTATAGTGTAAAATTTATTAAGGAAACGCTTGCCTAGGAAATTGCTTGCAAACCTGGCATCTCTATCACTTTGAAGCAGCTGTTTGAAAAATGTTTTGTGAAAATGTGTTAAGGTGCATTCTAACATTCATAGCTTCATAGGTAATTATTAGGCAAGCTGCCCTTGTGGGCTATTATAAGCCTAGCTAATTTCCCTTTTTGTGTTTGAAATAACCTATCTTGTGGTTATAAATTCATCTATTTGCTTTCCAAATATCATTAAGAGGAAACGTTTCTACTGAACCTAATCTGATGTGCTATATGAAAAAGAAGGGGAAGAACGGGACAAAGAACCTTAAGAACCCAGATGCACAGTTTGCAATGTTTAATGCAACGAAACAGCAGGCACTTTACAACCTAGCATAAAAGGAAGTGTTAATGATGATTTTCGTGTTACTGATTCACTGTAGATGGCAAATAAATAAATACTGAGGTATGGCATCCTTGATTCTTCACTGTGGCCCTAAAAATGACTTCACATGCCCTTCACACTCAGCAGATAGGAGATTTGTTCCCCTATGCTGGACCATAAGGGAAGGAAGAAAAACAAAGAAAAAACAGCTGTCTAGTTCTTCTAGAAGTGAACTCCCCCCAACGTAACATTTAAATTAACACTGAATATTACTTTTCCTTGTCAATGATCAGAACTTCAAAGCTTACATATTCCAGTGGAAGTAATTCACTACCAAAATATTATACATAGGAGAAAAAAAATATCTATTTCAATTGATTGACAAATGACAATGTCAAATCCCACATGACTGAGACCACATGATTGATAATGCAGTTTACTGTTCAATGGAAACAGCACAAAAAAATAACATTTTTGCAGGGCAGAAGGCATGCACTCCAACACCCCTTGCTAATTATGTGTAACAACTCTGAGATCACACTATAGGGGAGAAAAGGGTACATTGCTCAGTTCCCACTGTACTGTGCTCATAGTCAAAATGGTTGACAAATGGCTTTGTAAATGATGTGGTCTCCAACATGTGGGTTTTGACAATGTCGTTCGTCGACCAAGTGAAAAAGACCCCAAAAAAATGCTCTACAAAAACAACATTGCAAACGTAAGTGAAAAGAAAGGACAGGACCTTAATCAAAGCATTTTATAACTGAATATTTGAAGAAACTTTAGAAAGTTTTTTTTTTTAAAGTGATGAAAGTTCCTTGCTGTTCCAGCTCAGACTTCTGTAATATGTATATTTTACACTGATAGCCTGAGACCAAAGAAATGAAAATAACACAAGTTTGATAATGTAGGCATTACCGTCTCAGCTAGAACTGCCTTTCTGAACATACACACACCAAAATGACAAATCTCTAGTAATTTGCTTTGCATGTTGGCAACATTCATTCATTCATTCAGACTATTTCCACACTTGATGTCCATAGGTACTCCTGAGTTGTCCCTGAAAAGAGATTCCTTAAAGGTTTACCTGGTTAACAAATAAGTAAAAATAAAATGACAATGTTAAAAGGACTGTGAGTAGGTAAGGAGCTAGTGTATTAAGGATTTAGGCCCATATTTCTGTAATTCTTGATGAGCTGCAGATGTTTCTGGCTCTTAAGACTTTCTTACATAAACTTATAGTAAATGTATTCTGTAATGAGATGAAAGTTTATGGAGCAAATATTGTTGTCTTACTGTGAAGGAATTTAAATGTCTTTTCTAAAATGTACTCACTAACTTCTTAATGCAGATTAAAATCTGAAATCCAAAACACTAGAAAAGTTATATGTAAGGCTATTGCCACAATAAACTTGCAATGCATTCCAGTGAACAGTGACACATATATTTAATAGGATCTACTTTACTTACCCGAAAAACCACATCGCTCGCATTCACTTCACTGAGACAAATATACAGACAAACCAGAAGACCGACATCCAAAACACCAACATTCCGACCCGAGGTAAGTAACCGCTTGGCTGTCCCCAAAAAAAAAAAAAAAAAAAAATTAAGCCCACCCCCCCTAACTAAATATACCAACTCCAAGATCGCACTACCACCGGGGTAAGGGGTAAAGTTCAACAAGACCCATTTAACTATACCTTTATAGTGAAGATGACTTCAGTGAATGAGAAACATATGCTATTGCAAAAGGAGAAATTTCTGCAAATCAAAGTCAAAATAAGTGCCTGTAAAAATATCTATTATCATACATATATGATATACTAGCCAATAGGACTAAACTCTGCCCTGAAATAATAAAGACTTTTGGAATAAGACCTACTTCATCTTCCCACCTGGCTCAAATAACATGTCATAACTCCCACAACTTCTATCCTATAACCAAATTAACCTTAGCACACAAACTAGTATATCAATCTGAAAAACCTCTGTCCTTCTAAATATTCTCCAGCCCCATACCACAAATTAAAGTCTTCGGTCAACAAATAAATCTCTACTATGTGTCCAAACCCACTAATACAACAGGGGACTCCCCATTTTCTCATCATGCAGCAACAAGATGGAATTCACTACCTCACAGCATCAGAACCAACACAAATACCAACCAATTCAAAAAGATTCTTAAAAATGATCTTAATGACATCTGGCTTTGCTTCAGTACTACTCCAGGCTAACTAGTTTTAATACTTTCTGGTCATAATTTTTCTTCTTCCCTGACCACCTCATAACCTATGCTCTCTCTCATGTCTAGATAACCTCTCACCTCATCTTTTTCTATCCAATTTCTGGCCTACAAACCCTTCCTCAGCTTACTTTGAGAAACTACAATGTCTACACCACAGTAAGGAATTATATCAGATGATTGTATAATACAAATGTCAGCTATAAGAGCATAGAATGTAATTTATGGTGGTCTTGTATATGTTTGTATAATTTCTTGTATAAGTTTTGTATACTCTATATGTGGAGCTTTTCTCCCTGGGCCTCTGCTGAAAATGGGTCTTATCCCAGTCAGACTTTCCCAGTAAACAAATGTGAAATAAATAAACAAATATGTCATTGTCATCATCATCTTCTTTCGGCTGTTCCCATTAGGGGTCACCACAGTGGATCATCTGTTTCCATTTCTTCCTGTCCTCTGCATCTTGCTCTGTTACACCAACCACCTGCATGTCCTCTCTCACCACATCCATAAAACTTATCTTAGGCCTTCCTCTTTTCCAGTTACCTGGTAGCTTCATTCTTAGCATCTTTTTCCCAATATACTCAGCATCCCTCCTCAGCACATGTCCAAACCAATGTAATCTTGCCTCTCTGGCTTTGTCTCCAAACCTTCCAACCTGGGCTGACCCTCTAATATACTTATTCCTAATTCTGTCTAACCTCGTCACACCCAGTGCAAATCTTAACATCTTTAACTCTGCCACATCCAGCTCAAACTCCTGCCTTTTTGTCAGTGTCACTAAATCCAACCCATATAACATAGCTGGTCTCACTACCCTCTTGTAGACCTTCCCTTTCACTCTTACTGGTACTCGTCTGTCACAAATCACTCCTGACACTCTTCTCCACCCACTCCATCCTGCCTGTACTCTCTTCTTTACCTCTCGTCCACACTCACCATTACTCTGAACTACTGATCCCAAGTATTTAAACTCATCCACCTTCGTCACCTCTACTCCTTGCATCCTCACCATTCCTCTATCCTCCCTCTCATTCACACACATATATTCTGTCTTAGTCCTGCTGACCTTCATTCCTCTCCTCTCTAGAGTATATCTCCATCTCTCCAGGGTCTCCTCCACCTGTTCCCTACTCGCACTACAGATCAAAATGTCATCTGCAAACATCATAATCTATGGGGACTCCTGTCTGATCTCGTCTGTCAACCTGTCCATCACCATTGCAAATAAAAAAGGGCTCAGAGCTGATCCTTGATGTAACCTCACCTCCACCTTAAATGCATCCGTCACTCCCACCGCAGACCTCACCGCTGTCACACTACCCTCGTACATATCCTGTACCACTCTTACATACTTTTCTGACACTCCTGACTTCCTCATACAATACCACAACTCCTCTCTAGGCACCCTGTCATATACTTTCTCTAAGTCTACAAAAACACAATGAACCTCCTTCTGACCTTCTCTGTACTTCTCCATCAACACTCTCAGAGCAAACATCACATCTGTAGTGCACTTTCCCAGCATGAAACCATCCTGCTGATCACTAATCATCAAGTCCCTTCTTAACCTAGCTTCCACTACTCATTCCCATAACTTCATGCTATGACTGATCAATTTAATCCCTCTGTAGATACTACAGCTCTGCACATCATCCTTATTCCTAAAAATCAGTACCAAAACAATTTTTCTCCATTCCTCAGGTATCTTCTCACTTTCCAAGATTTCATTAAACAATCTGGTTAAAAACTCCACTGCCATTTCACCTAAACACCTCCATACTTCCACAGGTATGTCATCTAGACCAACAGCCTTTCCATTCTTCATCCTCTTCATAGCTATCCTTACTTCCTCCTTGCTAATGCATTGCACTTCATGATTCACTATCAGCACATCATCCAACCTTCTCTCCCTCTCATTATCTTCATTCATCGACCCCTCAAAGTACTCTTTCCATCTCCTCAACACACTCTCCACACTTGTGAGTATGTTTCCCTCATTATCCTTTATCACCTTTACCTGCTGCACATCTTTACTAGCTCAGTCCCTCTGTCTAGCCAATTGGTACAGGTACTTTTCTCCCTCCTTAGTGTCCAACCTTTCATACAACTCTTCATATGCCTTATCCTTGGCCTTTGCCACCTCTCTCTTTGCCATGCACCTCATCTCCTTATACTCCTGTCTACTTTCTTCAGCTCTCTGACAATCCCACTTCTTCTTTGCCAACCTCTTTCTCTGTATACTCTCCTGTACTTCCTCATTCCACCACCATGTCTCCTTGTCATCCTTCCTCTGTCCAGATGTTACACCAAGCACCTTTCTAGCAGTCTCCCTTACTAGCTCTGCTGTAGTTACCCAGCTATTTGGTAACTCTTCACTGCCACCCAGTGCCTGTCTTAACTCATCCCTGAACTCCACCTCACAATTATCCTTTTTCAATTTCCACCATTTGATCCTTGGTGCTGCCCTCACACTCTTATTCCTCTTCTTGATCACCAACATCATCCTACAAATCACCATCCTATGCTGTCTAACTACACTTTCCCTGGTCACCACTTTACAGTCTCCAATCTCCTTCAAACTGGCCCTCCTGCATAAGATATAATCCACCTGTGTGCATCTTCCTCCACTCTTGTATGTCACACTATGCTCCTCCCTCTTGTTAAAATATGTATTCACTACAGCCATGTCCATCCTTTTCGCAAAATTCACTACCATCTGACCTTCTGCATTCCTTTGTTTAACACCATACCTACCCATCACTTCCTCATTCCCTCTGTTCCCTTCACCAACATACCCATTGAAATCTGCTCCAATCACCACTCTCTCACCCTTGGGTGCAGTCATCACCACTTCATCCAACTCACTCCAAAATGTTTCTTTCTCATCCATCGCACACCCAACTTGTGGAGCATATGCACTAACGACATTCATCATTACACCATCAATTTCCAGCTTCATAAACATCACTCTATCTGACACTCTTTTCACCTCCAAAACACTCTTAGCATACTGTTCCTTCAGGATAACTCCTACGCCATTTCTCCTCCCATCCACACCATGATAAAACAATTTGAACCCCCCTCTGATACACCTAGCCTTACTCCCCTTCCATCTGGTCTCTTGCACACACAATATACCAACCTTCCTTCTGTCCATCATATCAGCTAGCTCTCTCCCTTTACCAGTCATACTGCCAGCATTCAAAGTTCTGACCCTCACTACCACAGTCCTAGCCTTTCTCTTCTCTTCCTGCCTTCGGCCATGCCTTCCACCTCTTCTCCTCAGTAGCCCAATTTCTGCCAGCACCCTGTTGGCTAACAGTACTGGTGGCGGTCGTTCTGGTATGGAAATATTTACTGGAGTCCGCATGAATTATTTGGTGAAGTTCTACACCGGATGCCCTTCCTGACGCAACCCTCCCCATTTATCCAGGCTTGGGACCGGCACAAAGAAATGCACTGGCTTGCATTGTATTAGTTGTTAACATTCAAAATATTAGTCCCACTATTTTTATTGTTATTATAACTAATTTTTATTTGACTGTTATGTACTTTGAGTAGGTATTCATGGTCATCATATTACTTATTAGTCTGCTAAATGTTGGTTAAAGCATTTTATGTCGTCCTCTAACCTGAGTCAATGAAGACACCAATCTGACATTGTGACCATTTATTGAATGAAATAGACAACATTATTGATGCCACAAAATTTAACCTTGGAACCACACCATAACCCATTTGTAGCTTTACCCTTATGCTAGTTGGTATAACCAAGCCCATTCTAGCTAAAGTTTAAAGTCCAAGTGTGTAACCCAAGATGCCTCAGACCTGATTATGGAGATCCTTAGGACTTGCCTCTCAGCCAAAACTTCACTTGCCTTGTCCAAGGATAATCTTGAAACCACACTGCCCACAATGAAGAGGCTAGCGAAATACAATTGGGGGGAAAAGAAAGGGGTGAAAACTGCAAGGCACCTGTTGGCTGCACACCCTCAGGAAAAACAAAAACCTTGAAACGAGGGATGGAGGTAGGATCTCATGAGCTGCTGCCAAGACTGTGCCCAAATGCAAGTGGTGCTTCCATAAATAGGACAAGGAACTTTCTGTTCCACCCCCGTTCAGCTCACAGGCAAACAGACTTATGAGTAAGCCTTCTTGTCCTCTAAGCTAAGTTACTGAAGACACCAATCTGACATTGTCACCATTAATTGAATAAAATAGACAACATTACTGATGCCACAGGATTTAACCTTGTAGCCACATCATAACACATTTGTAACTTTACCCTTATGCCTGTTAGTGTAACCAAACATTTGTAACTTTATCCTTATGCCTGTTGGTGTAACCAAGCCTCTTCCAGCTGAAGTTTAAGGTCTGCCCACAATGAAGAGGCCAGCATGGACACTGTGCCATTCTCCCCCAAAAGCCTCTCACCCAGGACTAACTGACCTCCCAGATTACTTGTCATACCAGAACACAACAGTAAAACAAACTTTCATCTGTTAACATAATGTCAAATTAAATAAGAAAAAGCCTAGATTGTTCAGATGCTGTTCATCCTGGCTTTAAAAGTCTGTATCCAGTTTATCCAAATCCCTTTGTTCAGTCACTTGGAAACCAATTTGCCTGGCTGCACAAGCTACTCTCTGGTCAATAAAATGTCTGGATATTTTGATAGCTGCTCTTCTTTTGGCTCCTTGCCATTGACGTCTCAGAATAACTGAAGACCAGAACAAAACATTTTTAGAGTACAATGAACAAAGTCTGTGAAAATCAGACAAAATGCTGGCTAAAAAGAATCCTTTTAGGCACTAAAGTTAATTTATTTTCCCAAAATAAATAACCAAAGCCTCGGGTAACCTTTTATGTTCTGAAACTTGGTGCCAGACCTCACAAAACTGAAACCATGACAACCTCGAAAAAGCAAAATGCTGGACTAACCAGTGACTGCATTCTAAAGACCTGTTATATGCAATCGACCGAGCCAAGGCTTGAAAAGCTGCTCTTCTGAAGGAGTATCTCAAAATCCAGATAAATTTCTTTCATGTAACACAAATTCATGGCATTAAGGCCTAATATAAGATAAAAAGGCCTTAGACAGCCACCTTCCCACTCTTTTTAGCAATTTGGTAAAATACCCTTCCATCGTTAGATCGGTAGAATGCCCTTCCATCATTACATCATTAGAATGCCCTTCCATTGTTAGATCAGATGTATGCCCTTCCATCATTAGATTGGATGTATGCCCTATCAGAAAGGAATTAGATGAGTGCCCATGTGAATCCACACCTGGACATGAAAAAGCTTTAACTAATTCTATGTTAGTCTCTACTAACTTAAAAGGCCTGCCCTTCCATGAGGTAAAAATAAGACCTACTTGGGCTGCTCTAAGGATTGTCTTACACAGCAAGTTAAACCAGTGAACAGGCAAACCACTAGAAGTCTTGCTTTGTCTAGCCAGACTTACTGACCCTTACCAGCCTGATCAGTCTTAGACTTTCCCAGCCAAATCAAAAGGAATTCATTATGAAAAACTACTTCTTCCCAACAAAAAGAGTTCAACAATTCAAAACATGGAAAGCCCCAGCATAAAGACATGGAAACAAAGTTGTCCAAATGGTAAAAGAATAAAAATCGACAGCTGAAATAACCAGACCCTTGAAAATTATTGCCAGGAGGTGGCACTCTATAGGCCTTCTGATATCTTTTGAGGCCTCTCTAGTATTTTCCCAACTTTTAAGTATTCGAATTGCTAACCAGTGGCCCGAGTAACCCTTAAGCTACAGGAGGTGTGCTAACCAGCCTAGCATTGCCAAATGTATGCAGCGTATATTAGGAGAATCACCCTTGCAACATCTGTGCAATAAAAATTGCATAACCAAAGACAAACCCACCTTCTATGACTCTAGGGTAATGAAATATAAAAAATCTTAAAGGATTGCGCTGATGACGAATTAGCCCATTTAGTATTCTGAGCCCAGGAATTTGCCATTAGTGATCCAGCTATCCTTCAATTAACCACACTTCTAGGGGAATGAAGATTCCATGAGGCTCTACATCCTGGGCCAGCTAACAAACCTGACATACTGAAAATGGGACAGACTGTCAACTATTCCATTAGCACAACCCTGTACATAAATGCTTGAAAAAGTTAAATTGATTTGCAAAAACAACCAAACCAGCAGCCTAATAATGGTGTGCAACCATTTGAATTAAGATTAGCATTTATTCTTGGCATGGACCACTGCAAGACTGTCAAAAACCAACTACCTTGAAAATACCCACCCATACCAACACCAGCTGCAGCATCCGTAAAAAGATGCAGCTCATTGGATGAAACCCAAGGCGAATGCCAAATAGCCACACCATTAAACTGGTTAAAATAAGTAAGCCACAAGATAGGTCCTCCTTAATTCTATAGGTTACTCAAACTTTAAAGTACTTAGGTTTATTACCTTTTAGGACATTAGAGATGGCCCAAAAAAAGGTCCTGCCTGGGGGCAATGGCCCTACAAGCAAAGTTCAATAACCCATGGACCTGCATGACGTCTCTGATACTAGCCTTATGGGATCCAAGATATTTCAAAATTCTGCATCTGTGTTGATCAAATTTGTCTGTCAGAAGCTTGAAAGATCTTGAAGTAATATCTACTGCTAAGCCTAGATATGCCAGTTCCTGACTCAGACTCTCCGACTTATCCTTGGCCACAGGTGCCCCCAAATCAGCACAAAGATTCACAAATATGGTCATCACCCTCAGTATCCCCCTCTTTGTCTTCCACAACTATCAAAAAAATCATCTAGATAGTAAACTGGTGATTACCAGGATGATCTTTGCTGTCAACACCAATGAATGTCTGTGCTGAATACTTCAAAGGTCACACAAGCTACTGAGCACTCTGTAGGTATCATTGGGTCAAAAAAGGACTTACTTTTAAGTTGAAAGCCTAACAGGGATCAGTCGTCTTGGCTGACTGGCACCAGTAAAGGTCAATTGGATATCTAGCTTACAGATCTAGGGATCCAAGTACTTCAAAATATCTTCAGCTGCTTGCTGCAGAGAAGAGCAGTGCATTTTAGCTTGTTCGTTGTCAATGAAATCAGACAGATGCACCCACAGGATGAGAAAGGTGGTGAATCAATCAAAACTTCCCTTCCTTCTTGAAGGGTAGCAAGCCTACAGGGGAAATGTTAAAGGTAGACCAGGGAGGGTGCAAGAATAGGCCCAATATTCTACCCACTAGGACATCCTTTTCAGTTACTCTGGATGCAATGCCCTCGTGGCCTTTGATAGATGCAAGAGTACTAACTGGTCTAGAATTTAAAGGGGTCAAAGAAACAGTGTTAAAACCATTTTCAAAACCTTCAATAAGAAAAACACAGAGCTTTAACTTTGGGGTAAAATGCCAGCTTCTGAACCAGTTTATCTAGCTTCACTGGGGAATGAGAATAATTGACAGCCAGTCCTGCCCTTGATATATCAGATCTTTGGCTATGAAAAATCTCTTTACGTCTGACTGAGTTATTCTGGGAAAAGCAGCACTATTCTCATAATAAGGAGATACATTATTATATACAGAGTGGCCTGCCTACATCCAGCATGTAACAGATGGATGACCTTTTCCGCAGGAAGAGAATAATTGGGTAAGCTTACATGCAGACCAAAAACACTTGCCATTATTAAACACTCAACAAAATTTAGCCTCCACTTGACCTCAACATGAAGCTTCATTCTCAAGGATATTAGGCTTATCCAACATAACACTCATCCAAACATCAGGATGCCTTTGTTTCCACTCCTACTAACCATGTGTGGTTTACTTCTGAATCTATTTATTATGGCATATGACTAACCAAATGAACATACAAAGTATAACAATGTAATTTCCATTTATCTTTTACTCCCACATCATTCCAATACATTCAGCCTATTATTCCATCATGCTACAACTGTCATTAAACATTTCACCTAGACTACCTATCAAGAAAATCAACAGCATTACCAGATCTCAAGCATTTTATTTTTTCAATATATTTGAAAGATTACAAAAGTCAACCCAAATTTGATTTCTGTGTCATCTTTCTAGTCATGACAGTTATACCAAATCTAGCACAGCTGCTGTCCACTCATTGCCATCCATCTCTTCATTTTACATAGTTTTTTTCAGGATTATCATACAAGCACCTAGTGCTCTCTTAACTAGGCCTCCAAATCCTATAAGACTTCATTCTTTTTACTGCAAACAGTAAGTAAGTAAAAACAAACAGCTTAAATAGGCTTTTAAGTATCAAATAAATGCTAGAGACCGAGCGTTTAGGTGGAATTAGCAATATATAGCAAGAAACAAGCCAAAAAAGTACTAAATCAATCCAAAGTCTCTCTTTTCTCCTTCTGCTGCTGTAGGACTCTGCAGGACACCTGGGCAGGATCTTGCTGAGCTGATACAAGTGCAAAAAATGCACAAATACAGGTTTTTATAGCAGAAAGATGAAAGAGATAGAAATTAGCCCAAAATGGCCAATAAACTACACAGTCTGAGCTGAAAACCACTCCTCCAGGGACAGATAGGCTGTTCAAAGCTCTCCACTCTCACTGGTGAACAGAGAAGCTTCCTTTTATCCAAGCAAATTATGGGCAACACAGAAACTACAATACAGCCCTGGATTCAGCAAACTCTGAAAACTGGGCTCTACTAGCTTCAGAAAGTTGGGAAACAAGTCTAGAATTTTTTTTTTTGGCTTGTTTTTTTGCTTTTTTAAGAAGTTAAGGCAAATACAGCAAAACAATCACTTTAAAGCACAGTAAAACGGCTATCGCACTTGAGTGTGTAGCCTACAACAGTTAAAACAGTTTAAATGCTCACAGAAACAATTTTAAAAGTGCAAACTTTTTTAGGCAAGGCCCAAAAGAAAAACTCACCACCGTAAGAACTACAGGTGACAAAAAACTGAGGGCAATGCTGCTCACTGCTAGGAGTCTAAACCTCAAAATGCACTCACTCGAGGCACTCCTCAAAATGGAGAACATTGATATCTGTGCAGTGACTGAGACCTGGTTCAAGGACTCCCCAAGAGCACCCCAGCACTACCAGACAATAATTCATACCACACTTTCCGGCCACAAAACCCAGACTGAAACATGAAGGGCAGAGGTGTGTCCATATTCATCAAGGACACCCACACCTCCAGACTAGTCGCACAACACGATGCCTCTGAGATCATCCAAGTGCAACTAACCCTGGGCAAAAATGCATTCCAAATTGTAGCTTGTTATAGATCCCCCACCATGACCCAGGACACATACTCCTCGTTCCTGGAGACATTGGAAAAAATGGGGGTCCAACCAAATACCATAATAATGGGTGATTTCAACTACCCTAACATAAACTGGGAAAACTACTCTTGTACTAATCCCCTTGCTCAACGATTCCTGGAATTTATAAACTCTAATACCCTGGATCAACTTGTCAACAGCCTCACCAGGGGCAACAATATTCTAGACCTGGTCATTACCAACATGGGTGATCGGTGCTCAACTCCCGAGATCAACTCCTTGCTTGTTATATCTGACCATAAACTAATCACCCTAGATATCCACATCCCAACCCCACCTCCACACAAGGAAACCATCGTAAAAACTTTTTCCAAAGCTAACTTCACGCTACTCAAAACTGAGGTGGCTAACTTCGCAACGCCCCTGCAGATGGACAATACAGTCATGACTCTGAATCCTACACAAATGCACTCTACAAGCACCTGCATGAGTGCATGGACCGTGCTATCCCCAACAAAACCAAGACACTATCCTCCAAAAAAAGGAAGTCAATCTGGTAGTCCCCTGCCATTAACAAACTCTACAACAGAAGGAAGAAACTGCTGCAAAAGAGAGTAAAACCCATGAATGGAGGAGTTCCCTGACAGGCCTCAGTAAGAAGCTAAGATCCCTCATAAAATCCTCCAAAGCAAATTTTGAAAGAAAAATTGCCACAGATTCCAAAGACAACCACAAGGCATTCTTTAGCTACGTCAAGAATCTCCATGGCAACACCCAGATCTGCAGTGAGCTACAACAGAATGGTGCAAAATATACAGAGCCAACCGATATTGCCAACATCTTGGGAGATGGATTCAGTACAAACTTTACTCCCTTCTCACTCCTCAAAGGGCCTATAACTATACCAAATGATAGTAGAGACCCATTAATCACAAACACACAGGTAAAAGCAGCTCTCTCTAAAGCCAAAAACACAGCATCCATGAGACCAGACAACATCCCAGGCTGCGTCTTACATGAACTCCAAAATGAAAGAAAGGCTCATCCAGACTCTGCTACACTTTGCTGTGAAGGAAAGGTTAGTTTGCTTTTATTTTTTGTATTTTGTATATTTTAAATACTGTAGTTTGTTTTCTTTACCTTGTGTTTTACCTGCATTCTGCTTTAACAGCATATTAAAACTTCAAAAGAGACCACAGCTCTCTCTCTCTTCTGAGTCAGGCAGAATTTTTCCTGCCCTCCCACCCAGTCATAGTTGTCTTGTTAAATACCATTGTCTTTCTAGTTGCCTGCCTCTTATGTTAATCTGACCATATATCTCATTTCCTCTCTACTTTCAGTGGCTTGTGTGAGTAATCACTAAATCAAAAACCCCTCCCCTTCAACTATTTAAATTTATTGGCCATCCTACTGTATTCCATAGTACCAGAATTCAAAAGTGACCACCCCTTTCAACCCATCTTGCTGTTTTAAAAATAGTAACTGTCCACTAAACCTTAACTTTTTAAACAGGTAAAACTTAAGTTACCTACTTTCACGTTTACCTTCTGTAGTGCACACTGCAGTGTGCATTTTTTTTCATCTTACTTTTAAGCATCCCTTTGACTAGCACTTTCTCTAATACCTGCTGGAAAGCACTAGGAAGCCTTAAACTGATACAAGCACTCAACTCTCCTTGTTAATAAGGAGAAATTAATAGTAGGCACTAAACAGCCTATAACTGCAAAGTACCTTGCTAAGGTAAGGGAAAACAGCTCCTGTACTTTACAAAAAAAAAAAAAAAAAAAAGCATCAAACCAGGCATGTCCAAGGGTCAGCTTCCGGTGATTTCTCCTGTCCACCTGGTGAATCTGGGCATACTGGGGCAATGCAGCAATTGCCTCATGTACACAGACAACCCTCTCCTCCTACCACCCAACACTACAACCTGTGAGAAATAAACCTACATAGCCAAAATGGAAGCAAAGCTCTCTCCACCCAAGATTGTGCTAGACAGTCAAGAGGAGAAGGTTAACACCCACACTATGCCTCAAGCAACACATAGCCCTTCTAAACCCACACCACCAACACCCACATATAGCAACACTAAATCCACATCTGCAGAGGCCCTTAACTGTAACCTGCCCAAGGAACAAGGACCTCTGAAGCTGAAACGCAAACAAACACCAATCACAACCAAAGTGTCACATAGTTCAAAACACCTGTGTGCCACCCAGCAACAGCCCCTAAGGCAAGACAATGTACCTAACACTTTAGTCATAGGTGACTCTATAGTCCGGTACACTGATGTCCCTCTCACCAAGTTGAACAAGGAGAAAATTACAGTCAGCTGCCTGTCGGGTGCCAGGATCTGCCATATAACGCATGCACTCAAGTCACTCCACAACAAGTACAAATATGACTCTGTCATTGTCCATGTTGGAGTGAATGACTTGAGACGTACCTCCTTGGACTACATGAAAAGAGAGATGGAAGAGCTCTCGGATCATGTGGCCCAGGCAGGTATGACCCTAGCCCTGAGTAGCATCCTGCCTTCGCCCAGAATTATACCACAATATAAGGACAAAATGATTGACTTCAACAATTGGCTAAGCTTCTGGTGTCATTCAAAGGGGATCCAGTATCTGTCTGCCTGGGATGACATGACTGACAGACCACGATGCTTTGCCAGAGATGGTCTGCACCTGTCGCCTCTGGGATTCAGGTTACTGGCTAAGGTTCTTGCCACCCCTATAGTGCCTTTATTAGGCAAAGTTCAAAGAACAAAACCACCACCGTAACAGGTACAAGCATGCAAAATCTGAAGGTAATGCTACTCAATGCTAGAAGTCTAAACCTCAAAATGCACTCTCTCGAGGCACTCCTAAAAATGGAGAACATTGATATCTGTGCAGTAACTGAGACCTGGTTCAAGGCTCCAGAGAGCACCCCTGCAATACCAGGCTACAACTCTTACCACACTTTTCGGCCACCAAAGCAGGACCGAAACACTAAAGGTGGAGGAGTGTCAATATTCACCAAGGATATTCACACCACCAGGCTAGTTGCCCAACACAATGCATCTGAAATTCTCCAGGTGCAACTAACACTAGGTAAGACTGCAATCCAAATTGTAGCTTGCTACAGATCCCCCACCATACCCCAAGATTCTCACTACACCTTTCTAAACATACTGGAAAATATTAAGATAGAACCAAACACCCTAATACTGGGTGATTTTAAGTACCCTGCCATTAACTGGGAAAGCTACTCATGTACCAACACCTTTGCCCAACGGTTCTTGGAATTCATAAATTCCAACGCCCTGGATCAACTAATCCATAGTCCCACCAGGGGCTCCAATATCCTAGACCTGGTCATTACCAACATGGGAAATCGATGCTCCACACCTATGGTCACCCCCTCGTTAATCACATCTGACCATAAGCTAATCACCCTTAACATCCACATCCCGCCCCCACCCCCAGTAAGGAAACCTCCATAAAAAACTTCTCCAAAGCTAACTTCATGCTACTCAAGTCAGAAGTGACAAACTTCATGACACACATGCAGACGGGAGCTGAAAGTTCAACTGCTGAATCCTACACTAAGGCACTGTACGAGCACATCCACTCATGCATAAATTGTGCCATCCCAAATAGAACCAAGATGCTCTCATCCAAAAAAAAGAAGCCAATCTGGTGGTCCCCTGCCATAAACAAACTTTACAACAAAAGGAAGAAACTGTTGCAGAAAAGAGGAAAATCCCAGGATGCAAAAAACTTCCTTACCAGCCTCAGTAAGAAACTGAGATCCCTCATAAATTCCTCCAAAGCTAGTTACGAAAATAAAATTGCCAAAGATTCCAAAGACAACAACAAGGCATTCTATAACTATGTCAAGAATCTAAATGGCAATGCTCAGATCTGCTCTGAGCTAAAACAGAATGGCATTAAATATACTGATCCCAAGGATATTGCCAATATCCTGGCAGATTGATTCAGTGCCAACTTCACCCCCCTCTCACCCCTAAATGGCCCATCTCAATACCGGAAGATTGCCAAATTCCGGTAATAACAGCCACACAGGTAAAAAATGCACTCTCCAAAGCTAAGAATACAGCATCCATGGGACCAGATGACATCCCGGGCTGTGTACTACATGAACTACAATATGAACTGGCACGTCACCTAAGTGTCATGTTTAATCATAGCCTCACCTCAGGTTTCATGCCCACTGAGTGGTCACAGCTACAGTTATCCCACTCCACAAGGGGGGATCCACCTTGGATCCCGGAAACTACCGTCCCATCAGTCTGACAAGCCTTATCTGCAAGGCCATGGAGCGTATTATCATGGAACTTATAAACAAAGACATTGGCAACCTTCAAACACTGGACCCCACCCAGTTTGGGTTTGTGAAGGGCCGATCATGTCTCCTAAACTTGATTGATTCAGTCTCCAGAGCCATGGACAAGGGTAAAGTGGTCCACACAGCCTATCTAGACCTTGCCAAGGCCTTTGACACCATCCCCCACTCTGGAATCATAGATAAACTTACTAAGCTGGGCATTAATCCCTACGTCACCCAATGGGTTGCTAACTGGCTTACTGATAGAACCCACACAGTAAAAGTAGCCGACTCCAAATCCAGCTCCAGACAAGTGACAAGTGGAGTACCTCAGGGTTCAGTCCTGGGATCGCTCTTGTTTGGCATCTACTTCTCTGAAGTACAGGCCAACACTAAGGGACTCTGGATAACAAAGTTTGCAGATGACTGCAAACTGGGAGCCATTATTGAATCCCCAAATGATGTAGATACTCTACAAAAGGGCCTTACAGAAACAGATGCTTGGTGCCAGAGCCATGGGCTCAAGCTCAATGCCAAGAAATGTATAGTTATCCCTTTGGGAAAAAACATGTATCCATGAATTACCATATAGGTGGCAGTACACTAAACACCAAAAGTTTGATAAGAGACTTAGGGACACAGGTGGACAGTGGTCTCACCTTCGATAACCACATCGCCACAACAGTCAGGAAATCCTTCTATGTGGCACACCTCATCACTAAGGGCTTTTCATCCAGAAAAAGGAGGTCATTGTCCCACTGTACTCACCCCTCATTAAACCCATTATAGAATACAATGCCCAGTTTGGTATGTACCTCTCAAGACATCTGCAACAACTGGAAAGGCCACAGAAATACCTCACTAAAAGAATCACAGGCCTAAAGCAGATGCCCCACGCTGACCGCCTTAAAACCTCCAGCTATACTCTGTCGCATATCGTCTACTCAGAGGCGATCTTTGCTTAACATACAAGGCCATGTCAAACCCAGAGCTGTTGGACATGCTACACTTAAAGAAATCCCAATCCCTCAGAGCCACACGCTCCAGGGATCTAAACCTTGTCATCACAATAAACAAAACATGCTGGAGGGATAGGTTCCTGACCCAGAGACTCCCCAGACTCTGGAATAGATTGCCCATACATGTCAAGCAGAGTGCCTCTTTGGTCCTCTTCAAAAGGAACCTTGACGATTGGATGGGAGAAAGGAAATTCACCCCGGGGATCATGTCAGTCACCCTGCTAGACAGGGGTCCAGGGAAGTAAATAGTGTGGGAAGAAATAGCCAGGGAATTGTTATGGCTAGGCTTTTATAGGCCCTAGGGCTGATAGCCTAGTACCAACCTATGAACCTATGAACTAGCCCCCCCCATCTAAACTCCATGTTCAACCACAGCCTCACCACAGGCTATGTGCCCACTGAATGATGCACAGCAACGGTTATCCCACTCTGCAAAAGAGGAACCACCACAGACCTCGGGAACTATTGACCTATTAGCCTGACAAGCCTGGTCTGCAAGGCCATGGAGTGTATCATCATGGAACTCATAAACAAAGACATTGGTAACCTCCAAACTTTGGATGCTACCCAATTCAGATTTGTAAAGGGTAGATCATGTCTCCTAAACCTGGTAGACTTATTTGAAACAGTTACCAAGGCCATAGACGAGGGCAAGGTGGTCCACACAGCCTACCTGGACCTCACAAAACCTTCAACACTATCCCCCACTCAGAATCATAGATAAACTCATCAACCTTAACATAAACACTTACATCATGAGATGGGTGGCTAACTGGCTCATGGACAGAACCCACACAGTGAAAGTTGCATACTCCAGATCCGACTCCAAACCAGTGACAAGTGGAGTACCCCAGGGTTCAGTCTTGGGACCTCTCCTGTTCGGTATATACTTCTCCAAAATGCAAGCAAACACCGAGGGTCTATGGCTAACCAAGTTCACAAATGACTGCAAACTGGGTGCCATAACTGATTCCCCTGCTGATGTAGGCATCCAGCAAAAGGGCCTCACCAAGACAGACACCTGTTGCCAAAATCATGGCCTCAAGCTAAATGCCAAAAAGTGCATTGTCATCTCCTTTGGTAAAACACAGTACCCATATGAATTACCAAATGGGGGAAGTTCACGTAACACAGAAAGTGTGATAAGAGACCTTGGGATCCAAGTGGATAGCAACTTCTCCTTTGATAATCACATTGCCACAGTGGTCAGAAAATCTTTCTACATGGCCCAGGGTTCACATCTAGAAAAAAATATATCATTGTTACCCTTTACTCATCACTTATCAAACCCCTCATTGAGTACAACGCCCCATTTGGGATGTACCTCAAAAGACACATACAACAACTGGAGAGGCCCCAAAAGTACCTCACCAAAAGGATTGCTGGCCTCAACAGTTGCCCTATGCTGACCGGCTCAAGAAACTACAACTCTACTCGGCCGCATAACAATTACTCTGAGGAGCCCTCTGTCTAACATACAAAGCTATGTCAAACCTGGAATTGATGGACATGCTCTACTTAAAGAAATCCCAATCTCCCTGATACATGTGCTAGGGACCTAAACCTCACCACAACAATAAATAGGACATGCTGGAGGGATAGATTCTTGTCGCAGAGACTTCCCGTGCTGTGGAACAAAATTCCCATCTACGTCAAGTAGAACCCATCATTAGCACTCTTCAAGAAAAACCTCAATAAGTGGATGGGTAATAGGGAATTCCCCCCTGGGATCACGTCTAGGGCCCTGCTTGATAGAGGGGCAGGAATTTAATGCTACATGGGTGGTGAAAGCTAAGACACTGTTGGCTAGGCTTCCTTTGGCCATCAGGCCGATAGCCTAGTACCTACCTATGAACCTATAAGTTTCCTAAGAGTGACTTTAGCCATTCTCCATCTAGATGCATTACATTGTAAAATCATGGCTGAAGTCTCTTATTCCCCTCTTTATAATAATATCACAAGATATATCTGATTCCACACCACTAGTGTCCTCAATAATATTACCAATTATCACATTGGCACCACATTCATGTCAAGTTGATTTTTCATCTTCAAACAGTTAAACTAAACTTGTGACACAAGAATTACATAATTAACATTGCATTGTTGAGTTAATAGGTATATAGTATATACTGCTGCAATAATTTCACAATGTCTGTAAAACACAGACTTTATGGGAAAACTACATCTTATAACAATTTCAAGAAAAGGCACATACTTACAAACAAATAAGTATAGGCTAGGTGAGGTAAACAAAATTCTGTAACATAAATTAGCAATTCACATTTCAGAATTTAATGCATGCATACTTTCATACATACATGTCCCTGCTGGTTATCTCTTCCAGTCCCAATCTATCTTTATCTTTAGTTTTATTAAATGATATTTGAATAAACCAAACAGGGAAAAAGCATTACTAAAATTCAGTTACTATCTTGTTAAAGATATCTCTATTGCATCCATTTATTTATAAACCTTTGTCTTGATCACTACGCCACAGTCCCTCTAATTTGACAAGATTTGAAATTACATTATCAAAACATCCAGTTACAAAGATTCTATTTAACAACTTAGACATTTTGTTCGGAGTTAGATCTGCCAGAGTTTAAACATTCATATTGCATTACTATTGCATGGTATATGGAATGTATCAAACCGCAGAGTTTAAACATTCATATCACATTACTATTGCGTGGTATATGGAATGTATCAAACCGCAGAGTTTAAACATTCATATCACATTACTATTGCATGGTATATGCAATGTATCAAACCGCAGAGTTTAAACATTCATATCACATTACCATTGCATGGTATATGGAATGTATCAAACCGCAGAGTTTAAACATTCATATCAAATTACTATTGCGTGGTATATGGAATGTATCAAACCGCAGAGTTTAAACATTCATATCACATTACTATTGCATGGTATATGGAATGCATCAAACCACAGAGTTTAAACATTCATATCACATTACTATTGCGTGGTATATGGAATGTATCAAACCGAACAGCTGACTAATCCAAGACGTATCAATACTTCCTTGATACACACTCTGAGCTAAATATGTAGCTCAGACCTCATACTACTGCTCATACTTCAGTTTTTCTCAAAGTATGCATAGCAATCATTATGGTACTAACATCTCAGTATTTTCTTTACATAAAATTTCAGTTGTGAACACTCCTATTAACTATGATTTAGGTAAACGTTTGTTAGAAGTTAAGCCATCTAGTATTCCAGACCACTAATTATATATTATTTTTCACTATTTATTGATGTATTATAACAAATGAGCTTTTTCATTGTATGTAAAATACATTAGATTTCAAAGAAAAAAAACAATAAAATATATAATAAATATTTTCCACCA
Source organism: Protopterus annectens (assembly GCF_019279795.1). NCBI lineage: Eukaryota > Metazoa > Chordata > Ceratodontiformes > Protopteridae > Protopterus > Protopterus annectens. The sequence goes on from NC_056749.1 coordinate 180,908,535, forward strand.
TTATCATCTTCATAGTTATGTCCATGGCTCCTCTGTACAGCCCATTTTCTGTACTCAGCATCAGCTCAACTCTTCAGCTGCATGAAAGATGGTTGCCTAATTTATTTTAGTTTATAAGTAGTTGTACTAATTGTTGGCAATCTGACTAATCTCGATCCACACACACCATCTGATACACCACAGTAAATTTTCTACTCAGCTTCCATGATTGACATAACACCTGCTCTTTCCAATATCATCATAAACTGCACCAAAATAACTCTAGATTTACTGTATGACCTCTCTGATATGGTTAACCCCAACCAGCATCTTCAGCTTCACTAATGACTTCATAAAACATTTCTACTACTCCAATGTAGTTTTTATAAACTCCAATAAGTCTAGTCCTTCTTCTCTTTCCATACTCCAGTCTCAAATTCTTTCTATATGTCTTATCTTCCATTACAACAAACTGCAGATCAACATATTTGTAGTCCACCTAATTCCTCCATACCTTTTCACACTTCAACTACTTGTGGTTTAGTCAACATCATGGCAATGTGTTGTTCATGCAGAAACTCAATATTGTCAATTTACTTACTTGTAATCTTCTTTGTGTCCTGTGCAGTACAGAAATATGCCAAAAAGAAAAGTTTCACTTCTAAACTTCTCATTGTTTCTTTAACATTCAGACAAATTCATATTTTAATATTCATGGAAACCTGCAATGGTGGCAACCACTAGTCTCAATTTTTCCATTGCCAGTTTTTTTTTCTGTAAAATTACATTTTCAGCTACAGTTTCCATTTTTTCTGACAACATTTGAAAGTCAAGACTTTTATAGTCTATAATTCTCTTGTTCACATCAACTAGCCTTATCCAATCACATAAAAACTTAATTAGCCACAACATACACAGCAAACAGAGGAGGTAAGTAACTTCAAGTAATATAAGACTTTCCTCTGTAATAGATTCAGTCTTGAAATGTTCAGCAAAATAATTTATTACAAACTAGATAACAAAATCTAATTTTATACATATTCAGAGACTGTATTGTTAAATCATTAATAATAATAAAAAAATCTGAACAAAAAATTACAATGACAATCTTTGTTTAAATACAGAAATATTTTTATAACTAGTTTACAAGCAGATATTAACTTTTAAAATCACTTTAATTCTAATCAGAATTCCTCAAGCATAACAGTTCAAGTTATAATTTACTTGTATCATTTTTTCTTGACACATATATAGAAGAGATCATAGTGCTCTTATGTTAATTCTTAGCATGTGGTCTAATCTTGCAGTCTCCAACAGAAAGAGTGAGAGATGTTTCACACTGCCTGATAGGTATCACTCTTTCCCATAAAAGAAATGCAACCTGTGTAGGGTGGAAGGAAAGTCATATGGGGACAGAACATGATGGGGAGACTACAATAATCAAGAATCCTTTTTCTAAGTTTTTTGCCAACGGGGAAATACTTAAGAGGCATGAGCAATCAGTGGTACAAAATGGAGACCTCATTTAATTATTTATAGTTTGTTACCATGTTGACTAAGTTGATCCAAAGACCTCTTTCAGTCATATCCTGAGCCCTGAGGCAAAGACAAGTATATGCATAAGAGCTGACAATCCATTTAGTAGTAAGCATAATTACCAATTTAAGTGCAATACAGAATCTGCAACTGTGTCTTCTACATACAAAGTATGCTACAAACAGGGAGCATGCTGAATAATAAGACAGAAAACAGTGTTTACAACTTTCTACTAAATGCATATAATTTCAATCTAGTACGTGGTTTGACTCATTCCGTCCAATGGAGCTCTGGAAGTTTCAGCGTAACTTCCAATAGGTGGCATCTAAACTTTTTGTTAGAATCAAATTATGTCCTCACATTTTGAACGAATATTCATATCTCTGGAAGCAAAGGGGTTACTAAGGAAGTGCAAATCATAAACTTTTCATCACAAACTCTTTTTACAGTGGTAATATTCTTTAGGTTGTAGGTTTTACACTGGATGTTGTAAGTCATGACAAACATAGCAACTATGTAATATTATGTGAACAACTTACAATAATAATCAGCCACTCAAATTACACATACTGTCAGCAATATTTTGCTCATCTAGCTGACAGCTTTCACATAAGGCTAATCTGGTCAGTCTGTGCTATTTGGTTGATGTGATATGTAGAAAAGCATGAATCTTATTATGATATAAAATAAATATTATATAAACAACAATTAATATCTCTCTACTTGCAATAGACAGAGGTCAGATATCAATGAAGTTGTGTTTGTAGTTTTGTAAGTTTGAGATGAGATATTTTAACACTTGGTATGTTGCATTGTTTTGGAACTATTGATACAAATATAAATAATCATTATTTGACATCTGGAAGCATCAAGTAGGATGTAACTGCAGAAACAACTGGATGCATCACTTGGATGTAATGAGTTAAACAGATACAGCAAGGAGGTATGAGTGTTGGTCATGTTGTAAAATGGTCCCATTCAGATAACATATAATCAGTATATAAATTAATAGCCTAGTATAGACCTATGAATCTATGAACCTTAGGTTCTGACACAGAATGATCTTTCTACATGACTATCAATCAGATGATACTTGGGATAGGAAAGTTTAATGTGACACAGACTGAATTTATGTGAGAACCACTTCTTGATTTGTTGGTATCTATGGTAGAACCAAGAAAATGGAGAGCAGTTGATTCTGTATGAATCCACAATGGAGTGCTATGAGAAAGATCCCAATATCTACAGGCTGACTGGTCTAATTTCAAATGTAGGTCAAAACACTCTCCCTTTGATAGTCAAATGAGAAAAGTATTTTTATGCTTATGAAAATCATATCAGTCAGGCCATATTAGGATAGAATTACGAGAGCATAACATTGATTTAGCATGGCTGGAATTTGTTGAGTATTTTGACATAGTCCATCAGGACAAACAGAAACAATGATTTTTCTGCTACAGTGTAGTGAACACATGGCCAATTTTAGAGTCAGTGGGGCCCAGGAAGTCCCTGAGAATGAGGCTTCTTAAGATGCCTGAGAAAAAATATGCTTAGATAGCTGTGAATCTGTGAGATAATGTGTCATCTGAAGCTGTGAGTGTCTAAAGATATTCTGTGATCTATTTGTCTCATTTTTTAAAGATAATTATATAACTAATCTATTTACTGTGCGTGTTCAGATAAATTAAATGATGAGTTTAATATGCATAAATTACAGCTGCAACAGATGGTCAGTTTCATTCACAGACAGGCCCTGCACCAAACAGTTATAGACATTTTGCTGACTCTGGCTATCATGATATAAGAATGGCCATAGTAATGCATTCCAACTTTACATCACATAAGCAGATAGCAGTCCTTCCAACACTATCATTATCTAAAGCTATCCACAATAATGTATTTCAAACTTGTTCCACTCAGCTGCACAGTTGTTATAACATTATATTCCAATTAGCTTCACACAAATGTACATTAGACATGCAAACTAGAATAATTACTGTTTAACATGATCAAATGATAGCAGGATCAGTCAATTTCATTCACAGAGACAACTCTGAAATCAAGCAGTTATAGATATTTGTTGACTGTGTACACATTAGATCTTTAATTGTGATGAAAATAATGGCCACAGTAATGCATTTCACCCTTTCACACAGATGTCCTGTAAAGCCCAGTGCTACCTAATAATAACCATATTAATAGCTTTCAGCATTGTTTCACAGAAATATACAGTAGCCATAGTAAACTATTTCAACTTACTTCATGCAGATCCAGATTAGTCCTACAATGCCTTAAATCAATCAAATGTCAGCAGAGTGAGTCACTTTCATCTAAACAGTGGGCATAGTAAAGTTTTCCAACTTGTTTCGCATAAGTGCACATCAGTCCAGATTAATGCCTATTTACCTTAATTAAATGACATCAGGATCTCTTAATTTTATTCACAGACAGCCTTTGCAGCCTCAATTATAGTCACTTTTTGATAGCATAAATATCCACAATAATGTTTCCACTTTGCTTCACACAAATATACAGTATCCCAGCTAAACCTAACACCATCTAATAATGGTTACTGTAACATATGTGTAACATATTTCAACACACAGTAGTCAAAATATTTTTACTTAAATATAATTTGCTCTTTTTTCCCATTTCTTTTCCAGTTACTACTTTATATGTTGTAGGAATGTAAGACAGCCAAAGCTTACCCTGGTACTTGATTCCAGAACCACATCACCACAGCAATCTATTCAAATTTTGAAAACATGTTCTTATTTGCGTTTACAAAGTAACCACAAACTCAGGTAATTGAAAATAACATTAGTATAATCAATGTTTTTGCTGCTGTCCACTTCATGCTTCATTAAGAAGCACCATTTGTGCCTGCTAATAATTATTTGTTAGTTGCTTGGGGCCTCACAGAGGTTGGAAGTCCATGCAGTTGCCAAGTTTACACATCAACACTATCTCTGGGTGAATATCATGTGACATGATGTCTGAAAAAAGTCTTCGCAATAGGAGGCAAACCATGATGATAGATTGTATCAAGTTCGGGTAAAGTTATTAATGTATCTATTTTAAATTTGTTGACTGGATAAGTAGCTAGCCAGTTGAACTCATTTTGCTATGGCCTCAGCCATATGGAAAATTCAAACCTAGAGTAATAATATAAATGTACAATGTATAAATGCACAATTTTACAAACCCATTATACGTGCAAAGTTTTATAAAATATAATGTAAAAGAAATAGAAGACACACTTATAAATCAGTTGATAATAAGACTGATAATTTCAAAGTGACATAGCTTATGGAAGGTATTATAAATAGTCTCATTGACAGAATTAGTCTATAACTATACCTAAAACCCACTTGCATATACCGAAATAAGTATTTCTGTAGAAATCCACTCCTGAACCCTTCATATGACAGCAAATTCCTCCTCCACCTTCTTAGCTTACATATACTAATTCCATTGTCATGCAAGTGGGGAAAGGAGAAACTCTTCAAAAACAGTGCACAGAAACTGCACACAAACAGCTGTACCTCTGGGCCTAAGTCTCTAAGGTATGATCTGTGATCAAAACTGAATTCAGCCAGTTGTATTTGTAAAGTTAGAACCCAGTCAACTGGCTGTCATTCACATGTAGGTAAGATGGAATTCTAGTGCAGGGATGATGGCAATTGCAGCAATACAGACATGTAGACACACAGACATGCACACATGTGTGCACCTATACACACACACAGACACACACACACACACACACACACACACACACACACACACACACACACACACACACACACACACACACACAGAAAACCGTCCCCCCTGCTCATTGAATGGCCATACTGGCAGCATAAACATACATTGAAATGCAGCCATGATCACTCTGTCACTGAAAGCATGTTTATGAATCTGTTTGGTTTCCCTGTCTGTCTGCCAAGTACTGCAGACATGAGAGGTGAAAATCAGAAGACACCTAGTGTTTCCTAAGCACTTTAACATCTTTCTTTGATCTTTGGCTTATAATGTAACATTTCATGTTATGGGTGGTGAGGAAATATTCCACAAGTTACTCATCATCATCATCACTGTCTAAACTTCATTGCCATCTATCCAACCATGCCACCCCACAGGCAGGCAGGTAGAGGATGCATATATACCAGTTAACAAATGTTACTTGCTGTCTGTTCTGCTAAACATGGAAAACCTTTGTAACCTCTTTTCATATTTCAGTCTACAGACCTTTAATTCTACTTGAAAAGTATAGTTATAAGGGCTCAGAAACTTAAATGAATAAGGGTTTATCTGTATTTAAGAGTGGCACTGACTAAATTATTGAAACTTAATTTTAGAAGTGCTATGCATGGGAGTGATTGCTTCATCTATGCTACATATTCATGAGTTGACTAGTACAACAGAGGTGTGTGTCAACCACTGTAGTTGTCTGCACCCTGGATCTATAAATGTCAGGAAGCTGTGTGTTGATCATTCACCATAAATTCAGGAAATCGTTATTCACACTTTAGTGTGATGGCTATATTTCTTTGACTGCTATGTTTGTAATTTAAATATGGTGCTTATGGGGCCATATATTTTGGCAGCAAGTTTACAATCTATTGGCATATGAGGTGTTTGACTGCCATTATCCTTTATTGGACTTTTCTGATGCCTGTGTACTTTTTAGTGTTGGTGTTTCTAAATACTTTCACAGTGTGACTGTTTCTGAATATCTTTAGTGTGGTGCATATTATTTTGACTGGTAATCTATTCCGAAGTGATGACAATAACTGAATAATGTATCCATCCATTTTTTCTTTTATGCAAGCTAATTTTATTGGATCTTGTGTTGCTTGTGCTCATTGTACATTATTGGTGCAAATTTTAAAACAGAACTAGGAAAGACGCCATTTTATTCATTAAGCATCTTTCCAAAAAAATCTGTAGTATCTGTAGAACAGAGTAGGATCCTATAGTCTATGAGAAGTCTATCAGAATAAATACTGTTTTCCAGTTTTTAATCCCTTATATTTTCTTTAAGCATATCTGACGTTTTTCAAATTGCGTCATATGGCTTGTTTTTGTCTGCATAATGTGACATTATATTATATAACTATCTTGACAAATGATGCATAGAGAGGATCCAATGGCTTCCTGAGATCTAGTGGTTATATCTTTTAAGCATGAAATATACTACAGAGTAAGTCCTTCTGGTACTGGTTGCCAACACACTGATCAAAACTCAGTTGATTGTAACGATTCCCAGATCTTTTACTTCATTGTCTCCTTCTAGTTATTCACTAGTAATTTTATAATCAAGACTGTGTATTTGTTTCACAAAATTTAACAACATAGTATTAAATGGCATTTGAAAGGTGGCTACTGTCGCTGCACCATTTATTTTTGTTCTTACTCTCTTGAATTATTTATACATCATTCATATATGTAATTACCAGCCACAGTTTGCAGACATCTGCATATCTTGCTAACTATAATTGTTACCTGTATTCATATCTAAAAAAGAAACCAACAAGGAGTGATTATAAGGACTGCATTGGATATCTCATTATGCTTAGGCAGCCAAACTGTTATTCTTGTGTTTTGTGTTCTCCCTTTCAACTATTTTTCACCTGGTGCACAATATTAATGTCATCACTGAGCTAAACAATTTTATCTATAATGACTTTATGGGGATACTGTCGAATTGTTTTGCAAAATTTGTAAGATCTAGGTATATAGCATATGTGACCAATTCCTCATCAGTAGTAAGTCTCAAAACACATCAGATTTAAAAAATAGTCTGAGTCAAGTGATTTCATTTGTGCCTTTTGGAATAAGTCTAACTGCTGTCCATTATATATCTCGCTGGGTATTCTTTAGGTTATGTAGGAAACTGCAGAGAAAAGGGTCAAGTTCCATGAAATTAGTATTCTAAAGCTTTTGCATTGGTATGGATATAATTTTATTTGTACTGTTGAAGAGTTACACTAAGTGGACACGGGTACGATTCTTGCATTGTTGCATTCTATGATGTGGCTCAGAATCAGTCTATCTGGGTATCGCCAATTAAGTGAGGAGCAAATATTACTACACTACTTATCAAATGTTTACTATATTCACTACTATATAATTAAATAACACATTGTTGTTGTTGTCTTCGATTTTAGATTTTATCATACTTTCATAAGTTCAACAAGTTTGATCAGTGTAGAAAGTTCTTTCTGCATTTTTAAGCTGGATTTCTTTGTCTTTACCATCTCTTAGAATTCCTTCGTGAACCTTGGAGTTTCCCAATAAGTCTATGAGATAAGAAGGTGTCATCCTGTGTCTGATGACTCCCACTGTATCCATGATGAGTGACTATTACAAATAATTTTAGGTGCATATGCAAAAAAAACATGTTGAGTTTTCCTTTCAGCAAATCATACATGCATTGAGGCAACCATCTTATCTACTGGTACCAAGGTTGTTAGCTTGTCTACTGTAAACAGGGCAGTCACATTTCAGTATCTTTTGTCCCACTGACCCACAAAAGCAAAAATAACAGGTTTTGCATTACCGTGAATTTATTAAAGAACACTAAGCATGAAAACATTAACATCTGGCATTACTGACATTCCTGGCCACTACATGGCATCTCTTGCTTTTTCTTTACACTTTACTATTCCTTTGCAATGATTCATGTGTTCTTTCAAGTGGTTGTCTTCATGAGCACATTTTATTTCTTCCCTTAGTCATGATTGTTTGTTGAGGCCTTCATACGGTCAAAAAGTTGGAAAAAATGTCTAAAATGCATCTCAGAGTATCTAGATCCCTGTGGCCTATGGGGACTTGGCAGCCATCCAGACCCCCCAGCATAATTAACTTATTTCTCCCATTTATTAAAGTAAGACTTAACCACACCCCTGTGTCCCGCTCTGGACATCTAAAAAGGTGGTAACCCTAACTGGTACCAGCTCAAATTGTAAGGTCCCCAACTAGAAGCTTGCATGTATCCCCACACCAATCAAAGACACCCTCCAAAGGGCAAATACTAATTATCAGTTTATTTTCAAATATCACATTGTATGTAGATGTAAGACATCTGCATTTCAGTCAGATGTACAAGTTTTGGCTCCATCCCCAGTAGTGCAGTGACATTCCACATAATAAGGGTTACTTATTCTATCTATCCTGCTTCATTTTGCCACTTGAAGTTTATGAGACAACATCCCAACTCCATGCAGTTTTTTTGACTGAGATACCCGGAAGAGTATGGCTAGGAGGAATAAATTTTCTGATCTGAGCCTGAATGGTGAACTGCTACTGGGATAGCTGCTCTAGTCATATATCATTCATAATGAATACCATATTCAAGCACAAGGCACCTTAACTCAAAGGTAGATGATGACTGACATTGCAAGTTGTCATCAGACTTGAAGCTGTATGCTGTGAACACTTAACATTAAAAAAGATGTTGCACTATTAGCTGATCTCTGCTTAGTAATGAGACAGCTAAGATGGCAGCCAGACAGATCCAGGAAATCCAAACTCCTAGAAAGGATGTCTGAGAATAGAATGCCTAACAGATGCTTTAAGAGAGATCAGGTACATGGAGAGTCTGAAAGGATCCTATTCAAGACCTCAGGAGCTGTGGAGGCAGCAAAAGAGCTGTAACCAAATATATACAAAGCAACAACATTTCATGTAATAAGGTCATAATTATAACCCAATATAAAAACACATGAAGTTGGGCATTGCTTTAATAGTCATTCTAATAAAAAGCCTTCATAAGTAAAAAAAAAAGAAAAAAACAAAACAAAATTAATGCAGAAATTTAGTTATGACAGTTTGGAAAGCAATCTCTACTACTTTAACATAAGAAATATGTCTCAGAAATATACTAACTTAACCATACATAAGTATAGTAACTAATGTGTCTGATAGAAGAAGAAACACTGAATCAACCCCTTTCAGTGCTCAGTGGAATAAGTTCAAAATGAACTTATTAATTAATAAACTAAATGTCCTAGTCTGCCCTCCATAAACAGCAGAATACCCCAGATCAGCAAATCGTATTTCTTCAGTAAGGGTCCAACAATCCATAAATGATTCAAACTTCAAAATATCTTACAAAAATGAAAATAAACAATTGCTTTCCCCGTATCAGCCTCACTTAAGGTGGGGTGTAGGGTAAAACATGGTGTATACTCCATACTAAAGCACTGATTGCAAATAAGGACAGGCTTTATCATGATCGCCTATTCTTTCCAGCATAATCTGTCTTAAAACTTAAACAATTCAAACATTATTGCTTGTTTTGAATTATGCTTTTTCTGCTTAAAGTCAGCATTTTTTGACTGCTGTTAGTTGAAAATTGCTTTTATGCTGTTCATTAATACTCTGCCTTTGCAAAGCTAGAATGAATACTATTTGTATTTTCATATTGCTCTAAAATATTACAGAGCAAGTCCTTGAAAAACAAAAGTCCTGGACTTGGGAGTGAAAAACAAAGAACACCAAAAGAACTGAATGCAAAAAAAAAAAAAAAAAAAAATATATATATATATATATATATATATATATATATATATATATATATACCTGTTGCTATGACCTTGGAGTCAGAGCAGTAAAGCCCTGTTTACAAAGGGTCTTCTGCTTTTTACTTTTCCTGAATTAGAAATGTACCAGTTTTACTTCTGGCTTATGGCAGATCACATTTGGTTATAGGACGTTAGTTCACCGCCTTCTTTTTGTTTTGCATCCTTAATCTGCTCTTAGTGTGTACTTTGAGCATCTAGAACACCCTGAAACAACATTGTGTCGAATTATTTAGCAGTTCCTCTCTCTCCATGATATATGAAGCAAGTTATTCTGTGTTCTATCAGAGGAAGTTTATTGTGCAAGGAGACACAGGAATGTGTGCATGTCTGCTTGTATAAGGTATACTGCCTGTAGTCAGTAATCTATTCTTCATTGTTTTACCAAAAAAAAAAAAAAAAAAAAAGTGAAAAATGCATGATATAGTAGCAGTCTCTATAGGTAGTGTGAGAAAACGTGTCCCAGGTACATTATATTGCCACTGTGAATCATTACATCAGTTTGTCTCACTTAGTACTGCTATTTGAGCAAGTGACACGGTCATCTGTTAGACTGAAAAATTAATTCTATATTTTTGTTATAAGAAACATCCTTGGAATCCTGAGGTTTCCTTTCCTAAAATGTCAGTTTTATTTTTATGTAACTTATCTTACAAACTCCACTGATCTTCCTTAAAAAAATGTTGACATAAAGTGAAGCTTTTTACAGTTCCTCCCATGTGAAACACTCTCTGCCTGGCGTTCCTTTTTAATATCAGCTATGCAAAATTAACTCCTTTTCCACTGATGCCAGACTTAATTATGATTACCCTGCTCTTCTTAATGAGCTTATCTTTACTCAGCTAATTTTGCCAGTGCTTCTGCAGTATGTTACCATTTAAAGGTCACATCTGTTCTTGCCTTTAGCACTTAAAGTGTAATGTTTTCTTCTTTTTACAGGACCATTTTTTGTTAAATGTCCGTATGGCAGTTTTATCTTGTTCTCTGAATACCTAATACCTGTTGTATGAATTGTGTAATGACTGCAACTTCTAGGAAACTACAACATTTAACCTTTTAATAACTGGCTTTCCTTTAACATATGTGCATGACTTAAGGAGATATATTCATCAGTGCATTCTCCCAAGAGTTTCCACATAATTGTGGGATTTACACAGTTCTAGCTATGTTTTATACAAGAGGTCACTGAGGTAGACACACACTATTTTTTAATTCTAATTGATAAAATGAGAGTGGTACAGAGGCACGGTGAATAGTACCGCTGCCTCACAGCAACAGGGTCTCCAGTTCAGTTCTTTGTAGGGGTGCCTTCTGTGCTGAGCATGCATGCCCTCTTTTTGTCTGCATAGGATTTCTACAGGTGTTTAGTTTACTATCACCTCTAAAAGACATATATTAGGTCAACTGGTGATCTTCTAGACTGCCTGTAGCAGTTCATGTAGTGTATGAGTGAGTGTTGGTGTGCATTCTATGATAGGAAAACACCCTGTAGAGGGTGAGCTTTGATGCCTTGCATCTAATGGCTACTGGGAAAGCCTCCAGTGTTCCCATGGCCCTATAAAGAATAGGAAGAGTTTTTTCAAAAATGGATGGATATGTAAAATAAGCAGGCACCCCCTTGAAGTACTGTTTAGGTAACCCTCATTGCTGGAAGTTACTATGTTGTTTATTCTCGGCTGTCTTCTTTTAGTATAGTAACTTTATGCATTTGCATTGTGTCACTAGTAAATTGAGTATATAGTGTACTTTAGTGTCTGTGATATATGCACTTGCCGAGTGTATTACTAAAACTAGCTCCTACCCAAAACAATTAAACTGATATACAAATACATATACAAATGAATGCATCAGTATGCATAGACATCTTAACAAGAGAAGACTATGATACCATTTACTGACTCCAACAAAAGAAAGCCAAACTAACAGAACTGCACATTGAAATTAACCTATTTCGCATGTAAGGTAAAGCACAACAAAACAAATTAATCCAAACATAGACAAAGAACATAAAACAACAAATAAAACATAAGTCAAATAATTAAGTAAGTGAACGAGGGGCTATGGTCCTCTGAACACTTCTTAACTAAACATAAAATCTCCAGTAACCTGAAAAGTCCACCTAGATGAAAACACAAACTGGAAGAAATATTATACCCAACAGTTAGACTGACTACAATTTCCTCTGCCTTCAGGTAGTCAAAACTATTGCAACTGAAGTTTAAACTTCCTCATGAAACAAATGATTGAAATCTGTCTTAAATTACAACTGTTATATGTCATAAATGAAGAAAAAACTTATTACATTGCATTTGCATGGAGCATCACAGTGAAGCAGAGGTTTATATTGCTAGCACATATTACTTGGTTCCCAGTTTGGGTCTTGGCTGGGTTACCTTTTCTGCAGAGTCGGCATGTCTTCCTTTTGTTAGGATGTTTTTTTTCCAGGCAGAAGACAGTCTTTTAACTGTGATTTACAAAATAAATGAAATCCAGCACCAAGGAGTAGTTGCAAAAATAGTGTTTTATTCCAAACCCTCAGAGACCCAAAACAAAAGATTTTGTCAGATGGCTTTGTCAGTTAAACTACAGACACATCTCCGTGCTTAAGTAACATCATTGTGTCATGTCGTTACTAAATGTGAATACATATTAAAAGATATATATGATGTCTGTATTCAGCCTGTAAATGTACTTATTCTGTCAGGCACAGTTGCATGACTGCATTGGTACATTTCCATTGTGACTTTACTGCAGTAATTTAAGTCACAGTGAGTTTCACTGCAGTGTACTGTATTTTGTGAGCTGACTGTGCACATTTTAGGGGTTTTCCCCCTTTCTTCACTGTAGTGCAACAATGGAGTTGGTATATGTAATTTCAGGGTGGGTGGGGACTTGCCTCCCTGCAAAAAAAATATTTTTGTGTGTATTTTATGTTTTTTTTTGGTTCATCATTTTTGGCATATGATTTAAGAAGAACAGTAAGCCGAAAAACTGTGCTTCACATTTGCATAGTGAAACCCATTCTGTAATTTATAGCAGACCGATATTTCTGCTAAGGAAATAATGTTGTGACTTTGTAGCTTATGAATTAATAGAAAAACAGACACATATAAGTAATATTGAGAGTAAAATAATTTTATTTCCAATGTTTTGGTTACTGTGGTGCTCAAATGAATTCATTACAACCATATATAATATTCAAACACTGATTAAATAATCAAAAATATACAGAAATAGTAACAGTATATGAGTATACATAATATTCTAAATAAAATATACAAGGTGAATCAAAAATGCTCATTTAGCCCCAGGGTAAAAGGTGCTCCCATGATCACTCTCCAGAGACAGTGCCTTCCGTCTAATATATTGTGACATCCGTTCTTACTAAGCTCCACAGAGCTACAGATGTTTATCTCAACATCTGTTCCTATGATTAAAATGCATCACCCTCCTTTCTACACTTTTATTGCACAGATTTTCTTTGATTCTAAACTGAAGGGGTGAGGAGTGTATCTAATATAAAAGGAACCTTATACATGTTGTAATAAATAAATTACCCATTCGGTACTAGATGTTATTTAATTGTCTGTTCTCATAACGTTTTTCATGTTCTCTGTAAAAATAAAAAAAAAAAAACCCTCATTTCAGGTATTGTGATAATCTCCATAAAATAGGAGACATTTTGCCTCTCCTGAGTCTACAATCCTTAAGTAGAATAGAACCTGAAGTTCTATATTCCCAACAGTTTGTCTTTCGGCTTTTCTTGGTAAGGGGTCGCCACAGCGGAACTCCGGTCCGCTAATGATTGGCAGTAGAGTTTTACGAAACGCCGAGGTGCCAGCTCGACGCTCAACCTTCAACGAAGGCACGCCCATTTACGCACGCATGTCTTTCGAATGCTACCCAACCTCGGGGAGGACATGTAGACTCCACACAGAAGGCACTCCCAAGCCCAGCCGTGAATCGAACGGGAGAACCTCTTGCTGTGAGGTAACAACGCTAGTGCAGTACCACCGTGGCAATTCTATATTACACTCAAATTCAGCCTTATTGCTTTTAAACATTCTACTTTAAAACTTGGATATAAAATTTATAAAAATACGTTTTAAATCAAGTTGACAGTCACAGATTAGTAGTGAATAAACATGCAGTTTGGTCTGACACCTTGGGGGTTTGTGGGGATTATAGGTGTGCTGTTCAATACAACACAGGGAAGGGAACATATACCCAGCAGGGTATGGTGGGTAGGTGAGGAAAAGACTGTTCCTCATAGAATCAAGTTGCACATTAGATGATAAGCACATATTATGAAGCAGCCTGGAGAAGAACTGGAATTCATTTTAACTAAAATATGTCCTTCAAACACCTTTGTTACTATTTCAGACCCTATATTAGCTCTCCTTTTCAGAACCAATTCATTATAGGAGTCAAAGTGCTCCATTTTTAATAAGATCTTTTGTTAGTGTTAATTTTAGGAGTGAAATAGTTATGGAAAGGAATGCTATTAGGAGATGCAAGGTGTAAAGCTGAGATAACCACCTATCATATATTGTTATGAACTAAATGCTGCTGGACATTAAAGACTTAACTGTTATTTTGGATAATGACAATGCAGGCACCATAAAACTATGCATTGTGTTCACCCTTACTGTGGTTTTTAAAACTCCCTTCATTCTAGATTCAGTACTGATTGGCTATAGTTCAGATTTAGGAACTCATCCTCTATCCCTGTACTAAATCAGCATCTAAATTTCTAATGATCTGAAAGGTAACAAAAAGAGGTGGAAGGGTGATGCAACAATGCAATGGGGATAACCTGTCTAATGATTGCAAACAATTTTTGAGAACAGGCTTATGTATTGTAAGATTCACATATTTATTGGCACAGAAATGTATAACGTATCTATCTAAGATAGTGGGCATGCGTGCACGTGAGTGTGTTAGTCGGAAGTCTAGTTCCACACTCAACCAGCCCATAATACTAGAAAAGAACAAAGAGTGGAGGGAATCATTGTAACAGCATAAGGAAACACTATTTCAGTATAGGAGACACAAAGTTGATGTGAATACACTGCATACTATATAAACATTATGAGAAAGTGAAACAAGAAATATTAAGGCACATCTTCCAGCCTAATGTCACTCTGTCTTAAGTCTGCCATAACATTTCTACAGGATCTATTGTACTCTAGCTTGGTTAATGTCTATGTCCCAGAGCTAAACTGAGATATCTCACCTTGGTTTATCCTACAGTCTCTTGGCAGGTTCAGTCTGAGGGGGAGAAACAGGTTCAGACATATATTTTTTGAAGTTAAATAAAGATGTAATATCTAAGGAACATAATTAATGGCTAGTCAATGGATAATGAAGTGCATTCATCATGACCTCTCTGACTTTAGAAATGGGGAGACAGATGACCCAGGAACAGGAAATTTAAGAATGTGTACTCAGGAATAGTGGCCTATTTCAGAACAACCTGGCAGAAATAACTTAATCCAGAAGCACATTCAGAGTACCCCTAGTAAAACGGTACATTTGAAAACATATCACATACCAGAATCCAAATGTCAAGCAGTTAAGGAAGAAATACAGAAAATGTTTAAGCTTAGGGCTCATAAAGTAATCACAGAGAGTGGAATATTCCCTTTGTACTAATTTCTAACCCTCATGGAACTAAACTATTTTAGAAACATGTTTCTACCATTAAACTATATTATAATTTATTAATAAATTACGTATGCTTGCTGAGTTCACTGCATAACCCTGTATAAAATGTATCTGAGGAAATAAACCTCAGCTTTACACAATTACCGAATGTTAGAGGTATGTTCCATTGTCTCCGAACTAATTAACTAAGAAAATAACTGAGCATGACTTGTCTATACACCTCCAGCTGCAAAATGATGCTAATTCAGCTAAATGGTGGGAAAAGTGTAATAGAATTTAAATGTTACTTAAGTGCAGTTACAGAATAATTAAAGCATTCATTATTAACATATTTCAGTGAATGAATAAGTGAGGCCATAGAACAGAAGCCTAGACATGTGTTATTAGGGTAATCACTTGCTTTGATCAGTAAGTTACTATTAATTCGTTAATAGTGTTACTCCAACTTCACCTGCATTGCAAGCATTTTACTTTTTAAACACCTTTATTGAATTATTACTTGTGGCATGGGCAAATTTACATTTATATAAAAGTAATCAAATTGTATTAACAAGTTCACATTTACAAACATTATACTTCACATATATTGCTATATATCATACATCCCAAGCAACATTACATAAATTATTCAATTCCGGCCCTTTTTTTAAACATGAAACATCTTTATTAAACTATCACTTATGACATAGGCAATCATACATTAATATAAATGAAAACAAAGCACACCAACACAATAGTTCCAGACACATTGTTAATTTCTGGTAAGTTAAGCAATCAGTCATGTATACTGTTCTACATATAAAAGGCATTTTACATTACATTTAAGAGCATCATTAGAAATAAATAAGCCCAACAGATAAGCACCTTTTTATTTGTAAATGCTTTACAAAGTATGTACATATACTATAAATAAAAGATTTCTAAACTTAAAAAAATGAAATAGCATCCACTTCTCATTTGATGATAATTTAAGGTAAATAGTTCTTTCACTTGGATGATTATTATATAACTTCCACAGGAAAAGTTAAATGGAAGCTGTATATGTATAAATACTTGCAAAAGCACATAATGTGATGTGAGTTGTGTGTTGATACATAACCTGCTAACTATATTCTAAAACACAATGTATGTTTTACTCCTGGTCTTTCTGTTATCAGAACATAGCCCATGTCTCAAACTGTGTTATTGTACAGGTTTGACAGTGGTACGCTTAAATGCACATGCAACTAACTGCTGCTGTTCTTCAAAAGATATAAGTAATATTTGGTTTTATCTAGGGAATGCATAAGGTTGGACAGCTAATCCATGCAGTTGTACTCCTCTCTGTATTTTACCATACCTTATTAATATTAGAGGCACACTTTCCACATCTGGATCTTGACTGCAGTGTTAAATAGGCAACAGTACTTAGATTGTAGCCAGCCTTTTTGGGTTCAGGAGACATAACAGTTCTTTGTTTTATGCCACATCTATGGGGCTGTCTTCCTGCTTCTTGCAAATTTATGGGGTCCAAGATGATGGGCGCAACAACAATCAAAGCAGATGATGTAAAGGCCCTGAAGACAAGTATAGGTACAGTCACCTCTTTGCTCTAGACAGTCATACAGGATGCACAGCAAATTAAATCAGTGTTGGGAAGCCATGAGCAGAAGGTGGTTCAATCAAGAAAAAAACTATTACACAGAACCAGACTGAGGTGGGATAACTGGGAAACACAGCAGCTTGTTACCCACAAGACATACAAGATGTCCAGGACTTCTGTATTAAGCTCAAAAATATTCTATAAGACATTCAGAAATGGACTAGTAGCAGCAACCTAAAGTTAAATAGGCCCCCCAGAGGAGAACTGAAGGAGAATAACCAGTAAGGTTTATTACTGTAGAGCTGGAGAAATTTCTGGGTAGCAACAATAACTTGATCATTGGAAGGGTACACAGAATCAACCCGCAAGTAAGAAACATTAATGTACTCAGACATCTTATTATACAATGTCTTTACAATGACAGAAATTATTTTAAAGGAAATTAGAGAATCTGAGGGGCTTTCTTGTTATATGAGACCACAAAATAAGGGTGACATAAGACTACAGAACTTCCCTATATCTTAAAAGGAAAGCATTTTTACCCACAATATGGCAATGCATGGAGCTTGGTCTTTCAATGCAGCTAATATTTCCTACTGTTGTTTGAGCACAAATTCAAGGTCATAATTATTTGTTTTATATGCAGCTGAAGCAGAAACAATCATTGAAAACATGGTAAACATAACAGTGAAGAAGTTATTTGCTAGTCCCAAAAGTCCAGTGTACATGGAACATAAAGAGAGAGAGAGAAGTTGGTATTATCTTCCCCAATTAAGTCACCCTTAAGTAAGAAGGGCAGGGAGCTTACAGGCAAGGTCCCCACTTTTCAGTCTTAGAAAATTGCATAGGGCTTCCCACTTATAATTGCGTTGCACTATTGAAAAGAGACAAGAGTGAGTTACTTCAGCATTTCTGACACTTTGATAATTGGATCAGACACTTGCTGAGCTTGCTTGCCTAGACAAAACAGGAAGTTCCAACCCAGTATGATGTAGGCATTGAGTCAAGCCTTGCCTTATTCCCTAAGGGGTTGCAGTTGCATTCTGCATGTGTATGAGGTTTCGTGTAGCCTGCTATGGAATCATCTGGAATTTTTCTAGTTTTTTTCTTCTTCCTTTTCCTGTCTTCAGCTGAGGACATAGTTTAACTACATATGAATTGGTCTTTCTAACTTCAATACATAGGCTCTAAATTCGTGATTCAAAAGGGGGAATGTTTTCTGTTATTTGTTGCATCCAGGATAAGTTGTGATGGGTACAGAGTACAGGAAGGTGATCTACACAGGAATGACATTTAAGAGAGTTTTTCTTTTTTGTTATAGGCTGAAAACTGTGCGAAACTCATACAGAGATGTGACTAAGTTCTACTGGTATGTCTGGTTTATGAGTCTCAATGAAACTGGGGAGGGGGCAACTTGTGAGCTGTTGGCAAAGTAGAAACTTTTCTAGATTCTTTCTGCTCGACATTCATGCCTACAGTGTGTAAAACTATACTGGAGAACTGTTGCAAACTAGTTAAGGTATGAAAGTTTTCTTTTTGGGTATTTTTGATTCCAGTTTCCTCTTTTTTGTACAGCACTACTGTTACATTCAGTACAAGTGATCTAGAGTGTGTGGGTAATAATTTAAGATTCATTTGCTCTAGCTGGACTCTAGTCTACTCTATAGCAATATGACCTATTTTTTTTTTGTCTTTCTCAGTGTTCAGTTTTAGATTAGTGGGATAGAAGGGGACTAAACAGAAAAAAATGCAAACACCACCAAGAGGGAAGGTATATTCAGAAGAAGCACGAGGAATGGACTGTCAGGAAATGTTGGGACAATTAAAGCTTATAACTGGAATGTTAGAGGTTTGGGCACTCTGTATAAAAGGAAGGAGGTAATGGCTAACCCAGTCAGAACTAAAGCTAAAATTGTACTACTGTAAGAAACCAAACTGAAGAAGGAAAAAGGCAGATGGAATCATGAGGTTATGGAAAGGTAAGGGAAGAACTAGTGGTTCTAACTCCTCTGAATGGGGGTGGGGTTGGCAACTTTGATTCATAAACAACTAGAGTGGCTGCTATTAGAAGACAAGGACATCAAGAGAGGATGGTCAGTCCTAAAGGTCAGAGCAATGGATACCACAGTCGTTATAGGGAACCTTTATGGTCTGATTACAGACCATTTCAACAGATTTTCAGGGCTTTGCAACATATGAGGGAGGCTAGGTCCAGAATTATAATTAGAGGATATTTTAACATTGTTTTAAACCCATATATTAACAGGCTACTCACAGCTAGGTTCAGGCTGCCAGAGCTATGGATTTGTTCCCCTTGGATATTTGTAGAGCTAGTCATCCCAAGAGGAAGGACTTTATGTTTTATAGGAAACTGGTTAAGATAGCCAGCAGAATCAATTTCTAGCCATTAGACAGGAGCCTTTAGGCAAGGATGTGGCAATACCACTGTCTGCACTTGATTTTTGGACTGGAGTTGTTCATTTAAGGTTTGGGTACTTCCATTTTTTATCTTTACTGTTATATTACTTTTTCTTTTGTTTTAGTTTTTGTTCTTTTTTTAGTTTTAAGAGGTCTTGGTTAGGGTCATTCCTGTTGTAGTATTAAACTTGGTGGCTTTTGAATTGCCTGCCTATAAATCTGACTTTGGACACTCCTAGTCTCATATCAAGCCATTCTACTGAGCACAGAGATCAACTGGGAAGGTCCCCTCCCCTTAGTCTCGTAAACCTAAATTATCTTCTGTTTTCTACCTTCCTATTTACTCAAAAAGACTGCACTTTATTCTAATGCTTTTATGGGATTTATGTTTATTTCTACTTAATTTAGCTTTTTGCCGCACATTCTTAAAGTGTTCAACTGCATTTAATCTGCTGCATTTATTACTGCTTTTTAGCTGTCTGATTACATTGTATTTGTTATTCTAAGCCTCTTAGTTCTGATTAAAGCACTTGGGCTCCAAACTAGTTATTTTACATTAAGAAGGTTTGTGGCCTACACTATTGTGGAAGGAGGGAGGGAGTAGTTTCCAACTTTTTGAGCTGGGAATTGCTGGTGAAGGCTTATTATGCCTGTTATTCTAAGTGTCTTTGTTCTGGTTTGTGCACTCTGGCTCCAAACCAGTTATTTTACATTAAGAAGATTTGTAGTCCACAATCTTGTGGCAGGAGAGGATAGTATACACCCTTCTGCACTGGGAATTAGGTTCATAGGTAGGTACTAGGCTATCTGCCCAAAGGCATTTATAAGCCTAGCTGAAATGTGTTGGCTTTCGTCGCCCCCTTAGATTAGTTCCCTGTGCCTCTGTCCAGCAGAGCCATTGAAGTGATCCCTGGGGTAAACTTTGTTTCCCATCCACTTGTCAAGGTTTCTCTTGAAGAGGGTTAGAGAGGAGCTCTGCCTAATTTAGATTGGCATCTTGTTCCAGAGTATGGGAAGTCTCTGGGACAGGAATCTATCCTTCCAGCACGTCCTATTTATTGTTGTGGTGAGGTTTAGATCCCTGGAGCATGTGGCTCGAGGGGATATGGTTTTCTTTAGGTGGAGCATGTCCATCAATTCTGGGTTGGACATGGCCTTGTATGTCAGGCAGAGATCACCTCTGAGTAGGCGTTATGCAACTGAGTACAGCTGGAGTTTCTTCAGTCGAGCTGCATAGGGCATCTGCTTGAGGCCAGTGATCTTCTTGGTGAGGTACTTCTGTGGTCTTTCCAGTTGTTGTAGGTGTCTTGTAAGGTACATCCCAAATGGGTCATTGTACTCTATGATGGGTCTGATGAGTGATGCGTAGAGGGGCCCAATGACCTCTTTAAATTTTGATGCAAACCCTTTTGTGATTAGGTGGGCCACATAGAAGGATTTTCTAACCACTTTGGCAATGTGATTATCAAAGGAGAGGTCACTATCTACTTGGGTTCCCAGATCCCTTATTACGTCTTCCGTATTTAGGGGGTTACCACCTATGTGGTAGTTTGTGGGTACTTTGTTTTTTCCAAAGGGGATGACTATGCACTTTTTGGCATTTAGCTTGAGGCCATGGTTTTAACACCAGGTATCTGTCTCATTGAGAACCTTTTGGAGGATGTCTGTGTCAGCCGGAGAGTCAATTATAGCCCCTAGTTTGTAGTTGTCTGCGAACTTGGTCAGCCATAGTTCTCCTGTGCTTGCCTGTACCTCTGAGAAGTATATGCTGAACAGGAGGGGTCCTAGGACTGAGCCCTGGGGAACACCACTTGTAACCGGTTTAGAGTCAGACCTAGCTCCTGCAACTCTTACCATGTGGGTTCTGTCTGTGAGCAAGTTGGCAACCCATCTCTTGACGTAGGGGTTTATGTTCAGGCTGGTGAGCTTGCCTATAATACCTGAGTGAGGAATGGTGTTGAAGGCCTTTGCGAGGTCTAGGTAGGCTGTGTGGACCACCTTTCCCTTGTCTATAGCCTTGGTAACTGTCTCAAAGAAGTCCACCAAGTTTAGGAGCATGTAGGCATTAGTCTTATTGTGTCTTTATTTGATTGTTTTAAGGGCTAGTTTGTTTAAAATTTGAATCTTTGTGCCTGAGGTGTTTGGCAAATTTAGCAGAGTGTTGCTGGTTTCTGGTAACTCTCTAAAAGCTAAGACTTACATTACCATATCCACTGTTTCAGCAGTTGTTTTTCACTGCATTATTTAATTGTTTCTATGTTGACTATCTGCACTTTCTGACCTTTTTTTATAGGCTTTACTTAGAATTGTCTTGGTTCCACTTTAGAGAGAGTAGAGGAGGCCAGAGTCATTTTTTTGGTCTGGGATTGCATAAAGTAATGAAGAGTGTGCTTCTTTTGATTGGCCACAGGGCCTTGCTTGTGTTTTTTTTAATCAAATCTATTCAAGAGTTGCAACTGCAAAATGCTTAGCTCATAACCTACATGCTCTAAGGTGTTTGGCAACATTTGGTGAACACGCTACTTGAGAAGAAGAGCATTGATGGTTTCTGATAAACTGCAAAAGCTAAGACTTACATTACTATATCCACTGTTTTGGCACTTCTTTTTCAGATTGTTTTTGTCACAGCTGCATTAATTGAGGGTTTCTGTGTTGAATAGCTGCACTTTGTGACTTTTTTTTTTACAGTTTTTAGTTAGAGCTGTCTTGGTTTCACTTTAGTGAGAGAAGAGGGAAACTGGGTCATTGTCTGGCCCGGGACTGTGTAAAGCAAAGAAGAGTGCACTGTTTTGCAAGGGGCCATGTTTGCGTTTTTTTTTAACTAAATCTCCTCTTAAGCATCGCTGTTGCACAGCGCTTAGCACATAACCTACAAGCAAGCCAAGACTGACATTACCATATCTATTGTTTCAGCACTTGTTTTTCCCATTGTTTCTGTAACAGCTGCATTAACCGAGTGCTCCTATGTTGAATATCTGCACTTCTTGAACTGTTTTCCAGTCTTTAGTTAGAACTGCTGCTCTCAGTGCAGTGGCACCTTGCAGTGATCTGGATACATGTCGACCTCTCACTGTGTAAATTTCCTTTAAAATACCCTTACTGTCTAGACAGATTTTTTTTTTATCTAATTAAGCATCTTGTTTGTGCATAGCTGAGTGTTGCTCATGAAGTTCCTTGTGTTACTGACTTTGTCAATATTTAAATTTCCTTCATTCCTCCCTAATAGATCAGTAGCCATGCATATGCATTTCCTGACTCTCTTTGTTGACAGTTTGGTTGAGATGAGTATTTTGAGGCATAGTAACTCTTGCTTCATGTACAATCACAGCCCCACTCATTCTTAATAAAGGTGATAAATTAAGTGAGAGGTATGAATACACTAACAGTGGAGGCAAGACTCTCTCATACAACCAAAACTTACCCTACAGAAGTTGTCAATGACACTTGGACCTCGCCTACTGAGCAAGGTAAAGACCCTATGCATAAAACTACTTTTTGTGAGGCATTTACAGATAACCTTCCTAAAACACTAAAACCTCCAGCACAGCACAATCAAAAAACAGGTCCTCATCCATCACATCAACACTCCATTAAAGCAACACCCACACAGTAACACTGTATCTAATGTCTCTACTTCTAAGCCCTTAAGGCAAACCAGTACAGAGCCAAATTTTCTGCTCATTGGTGATTCTATGGTGAGGCACACCGATGTCCTCCTCACCACATTGAGTAAGGAGAGAGTCATGGTTAACTCCTTTTCTGGGGCTAGGTTCTGTCAAGTCATACAGGCACTCAGGTCATTGAACCACAGGTACCAGTATGACTCTGTCATAGTCCATGTGGGTGTTAATAACCTGACATGTACCTCCCTTGACTATACAAAGTGAGACATGACCGCTGATTATGTGTCTCAGGCAGGTATGAGCCTAGCACTGAGCAGCATACTGCCTTCTCCAAGGATGATGTCACACTACCAAAATGATTGACTTTAACAATTGGCTTAGCTTCTGGTGTCAGTTGAAGGGGGTACAATATTTGACAGCTTGGGAGGATATGGTTGACTGGCCATGCTGCTTTGTCAGGGATGGTCAGCACTTATCCCCTCTAGGGTTTTGATATTGGCAAAGACTTCTTAAAACACAAAAAACAAAAAAGATGCCACCAGTGAAGCAGTAACCTGAATAATAAACTTTTGCCCAACATGTAGTTTATTATTCAGGTTACTGCTTTATCTGCAGTCAGTTATTTTTGCCCAAGGAATAGAAAATGACTGCTGTCATTCCCCTGCATAAAGGAGGCCCAACCACCAATCCGGGTAACTACAGGCCCCAATGTGTTACCAGCATCATATGTAAGGCCATGGAAAGAATCACCATGGACGTGATAAATAAGGACATAGATAACCTGCAAACACTGGACTTATTGCAGTTCATCTTTGTTAGAGGAAAGTCATGTCTATTAAATCTGGTGGAGTTCTTTGAGAGGGTCAACAAAGCAATGGATGAGGGCAAGACTGTTCACATAGCTTACCTCGAGCTGGCCATGGCTCTTGATACAAACCCCCACTTAGGCATTATAGACAAGTTCAGTAAATTAGGTATAAACCCTTTTATCACCCACTGGATAGCCAACTGGCTCACTGACAGGACCCAGAAGGTTAAAATAGGTGATGCCTCCTCCACCAAGAAGCCAGTCACTAGAGGAGTTTTCAGGGCTGCATACTGGGCACCATCCTTTTTGGCAACTATTTCTCTGAAGATGAGACAAATGCTGAAGGTTTGTGGATGACTACATTTTCAGATGATTGCAAGTTGGGGGTTATCACAGACTCCCCTGCAGACACTGGCATTCTTCAGGAAGGCCTATCGACTAACAAATGGTATCAAAGCCAAGGTCTTAAACTCACTGCTAAGAAATGCATAATTGCAGCCTTTTGGAGAGCAACCATCCTGGCTAATTACCATGTTGATAATACACCCCTAAGAGACGACCCAGTGGTTAGAGATCTGGATACTCACATAGACACTAGCCTTACCTTCAACCACCATGTAGCCACAGTGGTGAGGAAATCCTTTTATTTTGTGCAGTATATAAGTAAAGGCATGGCATCTAGGTTCAAAGAGGTCATTATCCCACTGTACTCTGCCCTTATCAGACCATTCCGAGAGTACAATGCTCCCTTCAGTATATTCCTGACCAGGGATATGCAGCAAATAAAGCAACCTCAGAAGTTTCTTACAAAAAGAATACCAGGCATAAGAAACATGCTGTATGCAGAGTGCCTTAAAGCACTTTCCCTTTACTCACTCTCCTATAGATTGCTGAGGGGTAATCTATATCTGGCTTACAAGGCATCCACAGACCCCACATTTATGAGTCTTCTGTGTATTCATAAGTCAAACAGTACCAAAAATACAAGGTCCAAGGACCTGAATTTTGTCTATGACTTAAATAGAACAAGCTGGAGAGACAGATATGTGTCCCAGAGACTGCCTCTCCTAAGGAACAGGCTTCCCACATCCAAGTGAAGCTGAGTTTGTCTATTACCCAATTTAAGCACAACCAAGACCAGCAGATGGGGAATAGGAAATTTTCCCTGGGTATGGCACCCATGTCCATTATGAACAGAGGTGTCTTATAAATGCCTGACTCTCAATGTCCTATTTGGATACAGGAAGTCATTATACTTTCAGGAAAACTTGGCTAGGCTTGGAAAGACCCTCTAGGTCATTAACATAGTAACAATCTATGACTCTGTAAATATATGAAGCATTCAGGCAACTTTTCTGACCACTTTATTGTTTCACCGGAGATCACAAGATTAGACACCCACTGATTCACCACAGTCTGGAGGGCTGACCTCTCCTTTTTAAAGATCATAGTAAAGCTATAGATCATTGTGATGACTCCTCTCTGAGCCAGTGATCAAGGAGCCTCAATCCTCACCACTGACACCTGTGGGGAATGTTCACTTTCAGAGAATTAGATACATACAGTATTTCCAGATGCAGCTCTCTGCACCAGGTACAACTTCCCTTAAGATAATACAAGGAATACAATCAGCCCAGGGTCTGGATTTCTTTAATCTGTCTCTCTCCAGGGCCCTAGTAAGGCTTCCCACTAGCACAGCTACAGGGCTAAGTCCTAAGCTCAGCACCCAGGCCAAGTCCATCAGCACCCTCTCTGTGAAACCAGTGCTTCGTGTCCTTGCTCCAAGTAGCCGACACAGACACACACTGTGAGATGTGATTTTTCACACACACACACACACACACACACACACACACACACACACACACACACACACACACACACACACACACACACACCTGGGAAAGGCTGGCACAAATTTACCTGCTGTGCCCCCTTCTGCCCAGAGTATAAGGTAGTTATCACTTCCACCAGATACTCCACAATCAGCTACTCTAAGAGCCTTAACAAAGGGTCTGCAATTATACTGTGTAAATATTAATACTAATACAAATGGTAGTAGCTGTAGTATTTTTCTTAAAGTAAGAAGTAAGCTAGCCATTTAACCCCTTATCTTCCAGTGTCCTTAGCTAATTTATATACACACAGTCTCACATGTATATTCCTTCTTTGTCCAGCAGGACACACTGTTGATACATTTTTTAACACTAGCAACTTTTCAAACACATTTGATTTTCAAATGCCATGCAATTCTAATACATTTGTAAGCATCTGTACAAAGCAGTTTGATATTCAAATGCCATATAGTTTTAATACATTTGCAACATAAGCATTTGTGCAAATCAGTTTGATATTCAAATGCCATACAGTTCTAACACATTTGTAACACAAGCATCTAGTATAAATCAGTCTGATAGTCAAAGGACGTATTCTTTACAGAACTCCAGCTGGCTATGCTAGAACTAGCCCATATCATCACAACCATCAGAAATGGAGAATGGGCTAGTGTGGTTCTATTTACAATGATAGGAGAGTGACATGACAATAAGTGGGAATACATCAAAATAAGCAAGATTTAGAAGTGTTAGAAGAGTAAGAGGAAAAACAAAAACGGGCACAAGATTCTGTCCTCACTGGTATTTAGCATAGAACAAAAGGAGAGAAAACATAAGATGAGTGGCTACAATAGCAGAATTCATAGAGGAAATAGAAAGCAATCATTACAAGAACATAAGGCTATTCAATTTGATTGGTGGGAAAGGATACAGATTTTCTTTTGGACAAGAGGGATTGCATTGTCTAAATATTATCCAGGAGACTAATGGAGAAAAGAAAAGAAGCCTAGATGCACTTAAAGTGAAGAACTAGGATTAGACCTACAAACCAGAAGGAATTAATCAGATTATACAGGCAAAGATGGCTAATATATGTAGCACCATGGTCAATACCACCGTAGACAATTTAAGGACATCTGCTGCTATGGATCCCTTCCCACAGGTCACAGACAGGGATCTTCTCAAGAAATCTATCCCATATGGCCAGAAGTCTGGGTGACCACAGACTCTGTTAATTCAGGGAAAGCACCTTGACCAGATGGCCAACACCAGAGTTGTTTAAGATGTATAAGAAGCAGCCGGTCCCTATACTACCTCTATAGGGAAGTGGAAGACAGGATGAAGATGCCAGATTTGACTACAAACGCAGTAGTACGATTATTACCTAAAGCAGGCAATGATAGCACAGCCCATGGTACATATAGATTAATTTCACTCCTTACTATGTGGGTCCCATTCTCTTTATTGAAATTACACTCACCTGAAATGCTAAACACTGAGATGATTTTTTCGAAAGACGAACAGTGAGAAAATATGGATTACCAAAATTTTACACAGGGAAAACAACCACTTGGCCACCATGGTTAAACTTGCCCTTTTCCCCAGTGTAGTGTGATCTCAGAGTCAGTATATTTAGTTAGGGAGGGGTGTGCAGCCTCCACATTCAAGGGTGTGGGGTGCGAAGCCCCCCACTTGGGTGTGTTTAAATATGTTCAATTTTATTATTATGATGTGGTGGTCAAGTTGTTTTCCCTATGTAAAATGTAATTTATCTGTGGTTTTACATACTTCACCTTTTGAAGAAGTCATCTCAGTGTTTAGCATTTCGGGTAAGTGTCATTTCCATAAATGAAAGTAGGCCCATACATATATACATATATATCAAAATCCTGACACACAGGCTGGAAAAGATAATTCACTACTTAGTTAGGAATAGACAGCAGAGGTTTGTAAAGGGTCATATGCCGGGGTCCAAATCTGAAGAGATCCTGGTCAAATTTATAACAAAGCAGCAAAAACATAGTAGAAACTAGAGCAGTCTTGCTATTAGACTTTAAAAGTGCAATTCATGTGGAAAGTTCTAACAGGATATAATTTTTCAGAGGAATTTATCAAGAGGTTACAGATTTTATATCAGTCCTATAAAGCATCAGTTAGTATGAATGGTATTCAGATCTCTCAGTCTAGAGGAACTAGACAGGGATTCTGACTCTCTCCCCCATTATGTCTAGTGATTGAATCTTTAGCAACCATTTTAGAATAAGAGAAAACACAATATTCAATACATAGCAAATTTCATAAGCTCATCTTAACTTCATGATTTGTGGATGATGGGATAGTATGACTGAAAAAAACAGATTAAGTTATGGCAGTTCTGGAATGGCTTTTGTTTTTTTCTGGGCTCAGGATGAATCTGAGCAAGACAGTATTGTTTCCCTTCAGTAAGGCCCGCATAAATGAGTCTAATCAGACTAGCCATATGGAGCAATACAGTTAGTTACAGAGGCCAATTATCTTGGCATTACTGACTTTTACCCCCTACGGGCTAGGTTAGAAAGGAATTTTGTACTTAACCATGAGGGACAAGATCCATGGATTATCACAACCTGAAATTCCAGTTTCAGCTCAGATCACAGACAATTAAAATGATTTTACCTCCCAAAGTTCTTTTTTTTTTCTTTTTACATATGGCATTTATCACATATGGCTTTGACGAACTGGACAGAAAAAAAAATGTATAGACTTCTTCTGGGAGAAACAAGCCCCTAGAATAAACAGGAGGAAATTGATGTTGTATACAAATATGGGGGACATCCTGAATATGAAACTATACACCATAGCCTTGGTGGAATGACAAATACTTAGAGCAAGGAGAAAAATGAGACCCATTTGGTTTTGGGTAGAACTGGAAATCATACAAAGAGGATATAGCACAGGAAGGTATATTAACTCCAACAGAGTATTGGACCTGAGGAAGTCTGGAGAGATGGTAGTTTAAGCAACTGGGTCAGGAAGAGAAGAGAAGAGAAGAGAAGAGAAGAGGTCTTCTCTAGATAGAATCTGATGATAGTACATCTGAGTGGGAATATTGAATTATGGACAATATTATTTATCTGTTAGAGGTAAAAGACAAACATTTTAACTTATTGAGCAATTCTAAGATGGTACAGTGGTGATGATACAGGGTCTATATCATTTTGTCGAACAAACCAAACATAGAATATCTCTTTGTCGAACTTATATGCATCGAAATTAAATCCATCGAATGCTCATTTAAGTGAATTTTTTCAAAGGGTGAAAAACTAGTTGTCCATCATTAGGAGTTTGCCCTTTTCCCCACTGTAGTCTGATCTTGGAGTTGGTATATTTAGCTGGGGGGACTATGGGGGGATGCAGCCCCCTACCTGGGTGGATTTTAAATTATGTGTTTTTTGTGATGCTCAGTACTTTCTTATTTGCAATGGTGATGAACAGGTTGACAGATGAGATCAGACAGGAGTCCCCCGTGGACTATGATGTTTGCCAATGACATTGTGATCTGTAGTGGAGTAGGGAGCAGGAGACCCTGGGGAGGTGGAGATGTGCTCTAGAAAGGAGAGGAATGAGGGTCAGCAGGACCAAGACAGAATATATATGTGTGTGAATGAGAGGGAGGCTAGAGGAATGGTGAGGATGCAGGGAATAGAGTTAGTGAAGGCGAATGAATTTAAATTCTTGGGATCAACAGTTCAGAGTAATGGTGAGTGTGGAAGAGATGTGAAGAAGAGAGTACAGGCAGGGTAGAATGGGTAGAGGAGAGTGTCAGGAGTGATTTGTGACAGACGGGTACCAGTAACAGTGAAAGAGAAGACCTACAAGAGGGTAGTGAGACCAGCTATGTTATATGGGTTGGAGACAGTGGCATTGACAAAAAGGCAGGAGTCAGAGCTGGAGGTAGTAGAGTTAAAGATGTTAAGATTTGCATTGGGTGTAATGAGGATGGACAGGATTAGGAATCTGTATATTAGAGGGTCAGCTCATGTTGGACGGTTTGGAGACAAAGCCAGAGAGGAAAGATTGCAGTGGTTTGGACATGTGCTGAGGAGGGATGCTGGGTAAATTGGAAAAGGATGCCAATGATGGAGCTGCCAGGTAAGAGGAAAACTGGAAGGCCTAAGATGTGGTTTATAGATGTGGTGAAAGAGGACATGCAGGTGGTTGGTGTGACAGAGCAAGATGCACAGGACAGGAAGAAATGGAAACAGATGATCCACTGTGGTGACCCCTAACAGGAAAAAGAAGACATTTTTTGTGATGGTCGCTAGGTTGGCTGACTAATTTTTCTCCATGGGAAATAATTCACTTAAATGAGCATTCAACAGATTTAGTTTCAATGGATAAAGTTCAACAAACAGGTATTTGATGTTTATTTTGTTCGGTGAAATGATATACGCCCAATAATGCATCCAACTATCCTCTTTGCTAAGGAGAGGTAAAGTAGCACGTTTATTAATAATTAAATAAATGACAAGGGACACAGAACACTAAAAAATGATATAGCAAGTAAGACTAGTATTGGTTGGATTTACAGACTATCTAATTCTATAACCAGTGTATAATTGCCCCAATGTAGCCACCATATGGGCTAAGGAAACCAGGATAAAAAAATAGGATGCTTTTTTTGAGAGATATTAGTATGAAATAATACACCTAACCTTCCACCTTTGGCATTGCTCACCTTCTTCAAATTACTTAACACTTGGCATTCACCTGACAGACTCTGGCACAGAGAACATCAGCAGGAGTCACCAAGGTGCTTGAAATTTCTGGAGCCTAGAGTGGACTATCATCATATGAACTGGGACTGCTTGACAGCTACAGAGCTAATTTTTATCACTCAGTGAACTGGGGAGGACAAGTATACTGTGCCAATCTTGTCCGATGACACCTCTTGGCTACCTGGTGTCAGTAAAGACAATTTGATAAGGCAAGTGGTAGCCATAAGTTTTGCTTTCATCATTAAATACTGGAAACAACTTATGGCAGAATGGATCAAGGAAATGTATTGCTATATGTAAAAACCTTTTTTGCATGTTAAACGTTATAAGATTAGTAAGGATACATAGTAGTTTTGGCCCATATTTATGCAAGGCTGGCCAATTTTCTCATCTTCTGCATAGCAGATTTTCCTGCACTGTTGAAACTTGGGGATGCTTGCCATTAATACTAGATATGCTTTCATCTTCACAGAACTATTAATATAAATCTTGTATGGTTGTTTATTTGTATATTCATGTAGGGTTGACATGCTGTTACTGAGAGTGCTGGCTTAATTGTTTTTGATTTGTTTTTAGTTTGAATGATAGAACTTAATACACTTTCTGAAAAAATGTATACTATTTAAAAATTAATAACCGCAATTATTAATCATCATCATCTTCTTTTGGCTGTTCCTGTTAGGGGTCACCACAGCGGATCATTTGTTTCCATTTCTTCCTGTCCTCTGAGTCATGCTCTTTCACACCAACCGCCTGCATGTCCTCTCTCACCACATCCATAAACCTTATCTTAGGATTTCCTCTTTTCCTCTTACCTGGCAGCTCCATCCTTTGCATCTTTTCCCAATATACCCAGCATCCCTCCTCAGCACATGTCCAAACCAACGCAATCTCACCTCTCTGGCTTTGTCTCTAAACTGTCCAACCTGAACTGACCTTCTAATATACAGATTCCTAATCCTGTCCATTCTAGTCACACCCAGTGCAAATCTTAACATCTTTAACTCTGCCACATCCAGCTTTGCCTCCTGCCTTTTTGTCAATGCCACCGTCTCCAAACCATATAACATAGCTGGTCTCACTACCCTCTTGTAGACCTTCCCTTTCACTCTTACTGGTACCCATCCATCACAAATCACTCCTGACACTCTTTTCCACCCATTCCACCCTGACTTTACTCTCTTCTTCACATCTCTTCCACACTCACCATTACTCTGAACTGTTGATCCCAAGTACTTAAACTCCTCCACCTTTACTAACTCTATTCCCTGCATCCTCACCATTCCTCTACCCTCCCTCTCATTTACACACATATATTCTGTTTTAGCCCTGCTGACCTTCATTTCTCTCCTCTCTAAAGCATATATCCACCTCTCCAGGGTCTCCTCAACCTGTTCCCCACTCTCACTACATATCACAATGTCATCTGCAAACATCATAGTCCATGGGGCCTCCTGTCTGATTTCATCTGTCAACCTGTCCATCACCACTGCAAATAAGAAAGGGCTCAGAGCTGATCCTTGATGTAATCCCACCTCCACCTTAAATGTATCTGTCACACCCACCACAATCCTCACCAATGTCACACTACCCTCGTACATATCCTGTACCACTCTTACATACTTCTCTGCCACTCTCGACTTCCTCATACAATACCACAACTCCTCTCTAGGCACCCTAACATATGCTTTCTCTAAGACCACAAACACACAATGCAACTCCTTCTGACCATCTCTGTATTTCTCCAACAACACTCTCAGAGCAAACATTGCATCTGTAGTGCTCTTTCCTGACATGAAACCATACTGCCGATAACTAATCATCACCTCCTTTCTTAACCTAGCTTTCATTACTCTTTCCCATAACTTCAAGCTGTGACTGATCAATTTTATCCCTCTGTAGTTAATGCAGCTCTGCACATCACTCTTATTCTTAAAGATAGGTACCAAAACACTTTCTCCACTCCTCAGGCATCCTCTGACTTTCCAAAATTTCATTAAACATTCTGGTTAAAAATTCCACTGCCATTTCTCCTAAGCACCTCCATGCTTCCACTGGTATGTCATCTGGGCCAACAGCCTTTCCATTCTTCATCCTCTTTATAGCTGTCCTGACTTCCTCCTTGCTAATCAGTTTCACTTCCTGATTCACTGTCCCCACATCATCCAACCTTCACTCTCTCTCATTCTCTTAATTCATTAGCCCTTCACAGTACTCTTTCCATCTGCTCAGCACACTGTCCTCACTTGTGAGTACATTTCCCTCACTATCCTTTATCACCCTTACCTGCTGCACATCTTTCCCAGCTCTGTCCCTCTGTCCAGCCAATGGGTACAGGTCCTTTTCTGCCTCTTTAGTGTCCAATTTCTCATACAACTCTCCATATGCCTTATCCTTAGCCTTCGCCACCTCTCTCTTTGCCATGCGCCTCATCTTCTTATACTCATGTCTACTTTCGTCATCCCTTTGACAATCCCACTTCTTCTTCGCCAGCCTCTTCCTCTGTATACTCTCCTGTACTTCCTCATTTCACCACCAGGTCTCCTTGTCCTCCTTCCTCTGTCCAGATGTCACACCAAGCACCTTTCTAGCAGTCTCCCTTACTAGCTCTGCTGTACTTACCCAGCTATTCAGTAACTCTTCACTGCATCCCAGTGTCTGTCTTAACTCTTCCCTGAACTCCACCTCACAATCACCCTTTTTTAACTTCCACCATTTATTCCTTGGCCCTGCTTTCACACTTCTCCTCCTCTTCTTGATCACCAACGTCATCCTACAGACCACCATTCTATGCTGCTTAACTACACTTTCCCCGATAACCACTTTACAGTTTCCAATCTCCTTCAGACTGGCCCTCCTACATAGGATATAATCCACCTTTGTGCATCTTCCTCCACTCTTGTACGTCACCCTATGCTCCTCCCTCTTCTTAAAATACGTATTCACCACAGCCATGTCCATCCTTTTCACAAAATCCACAATCATCTGACCATCTGCATTCGTCTCCTTAACACCATACCTACCCATCACTTCCTCATCCCCTCTGTTCACTTCACCAACATGCCCATTGAAGTCCACCCCAATCACTAGTCTCTCACCATTGGGTACACTCACCACCACTTCATCCAACTCACTCCAAAATATTTCTTTCTCATCCATCACACACCCTACTTGTGGAGCATATGCACTAACATTCATCATTACACCATCAATTTCAAGCTTCATAAACATCACTCTGTCAGACACTCTTCACCTCCGAAACACTCTTGGTATACTGTTCCTTTAGAATAACCCCTACCCCATTTCTCCTGTCATCCACACCATGATAGAACAATTTGAACCTGCCTCCTATACACCTGACCTTACTTCCCTTCCATCTGGTCTCTTGCACGCACAATATATCAACCTTCCTTCTCTCCATCATATCAGCTAGCTCTCTCCCTATACCAGCCATACTGCCAACATTCAAAGTTCCGACCCTCACTACCACAGTCCTAGCCTTTCTGCTCTCTTCCTGCCTTCAGACATGCCTTCCCCCTCCTCTTCTCCTTCAGCCAACAGTAGCCCAATTTCTGCCAGCACCCTGTTGGCTAACAGTACTGGTGGCAGTCGTTGTTAACCCAGGCCTCGACCGATCCGGTATGGAAATATGAAATGTTCTCCACGTAAGTCATTTGGCAGAGGTTTTATGCCAGATGCCCTTCCTGACACAACCCTTCCCATTTATCCTGGCCTCAGATTGGCACAAAGAAATGCACTGGCTTGTGCATCCCCAGTGGCTGGGTTAACCGCAAGTATTAATAATTTGAATCATGTCTCATAAATATGTTTTAGACATCTATCATACATTAATTGTATTGTTCATTGTCTTGTTACTTCCTGCTATTATTCACTAATGTCAGTAACTAATGCTTTAAATGAAACCCAGAACAGAGATACGATTAATGATTTTCCTTAAATGTAAAGTTCAAAGAGCCCCAGGAAAATAAATCCAGCATTAAGTAAAACTTCACATTATCAGATATACCTAAGATAAGCTATTTATGGATTTGTTATGATCAAAATTTGCAGATGACTACTAAGCCAGTAGAATATTCAGGGTCCAAAGAAAAGGCCAAGGGAGATGGGGAAGGGGACTAAGAAGAACAAGGGGAAGAAAAGCATAGGAATACCCTTAAAAAAAGAAGTGAGGGCATTAAGTGGTGTAGATTTTTTTTCCCTTGCAGATCACTATTTCTGGTTTCAGACTATTGGAACCTACAAACCAATAATTTTAAAATAAAACATACCTTTAATAAAACATACAGCTAAAATAATTTAATATTTCTGACCTAGTCTTCATTTTCATGCTGCTGCAAATGTTTGAATCTGTCTTTTTTCATTTTGATAAGGAATATGTTCTGGGCTCTGCTTATAAAATTTAACTGGGGAAAAAGAAACAGCATAGTAGGGATATGACTAACAAGTGCCTTTCTATACTAAATAATATTCTCCTGGCTGTATTTCACTTGAAAGAATATATTTTTATTTGACATGCTTTAGCACACAGCAACATAACTAGTCATTTCAAGAAAAAAAAATGGTTACCATGGCATAGAGGGATAATACCTTTACTATGGCCCAGGTGACCAGTGGCTCAGACACCTGAGGTACTGACAGGGAAGGATGGGCGTGCCCATCCTGGAGACAGAGGTGGAGGGAGGTGTGTGCACTGGAGACACACTAGTGTAGTTCAGTGAAGTTCATGACAAACAACTATAAAGTGCTGCCTAAGCATGGGTGGGGCATTCTACGGACATCAACCCCTTGTGAAAGTGAGGGGTAGTCCAGGTCTGATGCTCACTTACCTGTCCGAGTTTCCACCCTCAGGGTATTACTGTGCATATGTAAGGGCAGGAAAAAAGTATCAAAACCCTTCCAAGTATAAGTTTGATGCTCCATCAGAATTCTCAAGGTCTTTGCTGGCTCCAGATATGGATTTGGAATTAGCTCAGGGAAGGCTAAGGGAGGTCCAGTAAACCCGATGGATAAGAATAGAAAATTGAAGCAGCTGATAATCACCTGCAGGAATCCAAAGAAAAGGACCAAAAAACAAAGTGATAATAAGGAATACTGTGCAATTGTCAAAATAGGTCTTACAATTAAAATATTATTTTTAAATATCAAGTTATAGGAAGCTGCATATTAAGTAAGTATGAATAATTCAACATGCATGTTGCATGCATTTCACTTCATGGCTTTCCACACAACTTAATAAGCTCATACTTCCTTATCTACCTGATTATAGCATCAGGTTGTAATGCTATCATACATAAAGCTATGGAAAGAAAGCTTCTCAAGCTTCTGTGTTTGGAAGTTCGGTCACAGGCTAAAATTTTCATTGCATATTTTGGTTCATAGGTTAATACTAGGCTAACTGCCATTGTGCGCTGTTTTAAGCCTAGTATATTATCCCATGTGAGAATCAAACCCTGCACCTTGTGTCTGTAAGGTAAACACATTCACCATTATGACAAGTATATAGGCTAAAAGTAATGTGCATAGGTAAGTACTATACTATCTGCCCTTGTGGGCCATTTTGAGTCTAGTTAATTTCCCTTTCAAATGTACCGAATAAAAAACAAAAAAGTCAAACCAAGAAGTAAAAACGGCAACTGTGAAAGAACACCAACAATGTAGGAAAACCTTTTATTAGATTTAGCTCTTTCATTCGGCAAATGGCTGGACTTCCTCAGAGGAAGTCCAGCCATTTGGCGAACGAAAGCGCTAAATCTAATAAAAGGTTACAATGTAGGAAAACCTTTTATTAGATTTAGTGCTTTCATTCGCCAAATGGCTGGACTTCCTCAGAGGAAGTCCAGCCATTTGGCGAATGAAAGAGCTAAATCTAATAAAAGGTTTTCCTACATTGTTGGTGTTCTTTCACAGTTGCCGTTTTTACTTCTCTTTCAAATGTGATAATCAAACCCTGTACCTTATGACTGTGAAGTAAAGACTTTAACCATTACACCAACCCCCAAAACACTTTACAAAAACAGAAAAAATACAACCAGGTCTTTTATGAGTTTTTATATGCCGTTTCACCTCAGGATATGCCATAATTCTTAGATCTGGGAACAAATGACCTGGTGGAGAAAGTAGCAGAGATAGCAACGTGAACAAAGCTTGCAGCAATTCAGTGTAGAATGGTGGCATGTTTATCAGCAATGTTGTGAGTCTTTTTAGTGACCTGCTTTAGTAGGCCAAGAAAATAAATAATAATGAAATTTAAATGGTGAATGACAAAGTGGTATTTGTAGAAAAGATTTGACTTTTTTTGTAATAATGTGGAAAGAACTAAGATGTGCATGGCATTTTTCTCCATCTAAGTAACACTGGCATTACATGCTGAAAAGAGGATTGGAAAATTATAGAAAACCAAGGTGCCTTCGATGTAAACTGAGAGAATAGAAGAGATAGTATCATTATGCAGGAAAAAAAGAAGAAAAGGAACATATGGGTTAGAGTGATGATAGTGGGAAACAATGAGGGTAAAGACAAATTGATGGGCTGTTATGCTAATGGTCCACAGAGGATAGACAGTGGGACATTGTGCTATCAGAGCATGCAAAGGTCATGGTGATAAATGCAGGATGTAGCTGTATAGGCGAACAATTAGATGAGGGAATGAATGGAGGGGATAAGGAGACTGTGGTATAAATGTTGCCTCTGAAAAGGAAAATTGTAGCAAGATGTCCTAGTCATTTTTTACCATGTAGAGGTCAACAGATGCAAGAAAAAAAAAAGAGAATTACAAAAAATAAACTATGAGGAGAATTACAAAAGGGCAAAATAAATCAAGAGAGATGATCATGCAGAACCTTAAACTTCTACCAGCAAATTTTATGTCCATAATTCCAAACGTAGAAGAGTAAGTCAATGTTGACAGATATATGCCTTGATTGGAGTGCAAAAGGTGCCAGCAAGTAATGGCATTCTGATAGGCCTGTCTCTCATGAGGGAGAGAGAGATCTGTGTTAGGTCTCTCATCTTATATGAACTATTGTACATAACACTTACTGTATTATATCTGTTTTAGCTTTCTTAAGCAATATTATGCTCACTGTTACCTTTCTTAAGTGCTTTGATCTCTGAAATGTAATAACTACCTGTTTTATTTGGTTTACTAATCCTATATTTACCATGTAACAATATTTTTTTTATACTTTTTATACCTTTGTATATCTGTGTGGAGCTTTTCTCCTCGGGCCTCTACTGAAAATGGACATACATCCAGCTAGACTAGCCCGGTCAACAAATGTAAAATAAATAAATAAATAAAATAAAGACAGAGATGTGCAAGTGCTGAATTCATCCTATTACCAGTGGCGGCTGGTGACTTCAAATCAAAGGGGGGGCTGCAGGAGACAGCTGGATGGGTGGGGTCAATGGGAAGGGGTGTGGCCAACTAGAAAGGGGAGGGGCTATGCTCAAAACCACAAAAACTAAATATACTGCCCTGGGTGCCAAACTGTCATTATGAGAGTCCAATCAAGACAAAATGAAGTGTAGAAGAATAAAAATATTTCAATGCATTGGCTGCATGACAGCTTAATATCTAGATGGAAACAAAAAAGGTTGTGAGGCATGAAAAAATAAATTACTTTTTTTAAATACATTAATGGAATGCCAGTCAAAATCAAGTATAAGAAAAACAAGCAGCACTCAACTCAAACCACTTCTTGCACTGCTGTTCTAATTATAATTTATATTCAGCTTTATTAAAGTACCAAGTAACATGCTGAAAGTAGAAATCTCTGATGCCCCCACTTGTAAAAATGTCCCTTATCCAAAAAAAGACCTGCTGCCTGACATCTACTTGTTTCATGGGGAAAACATGATCAAAGTAAAAAATGAAAAGCAAACAAGAAATAAGCTCAAGATACATTGCTTAAAAGGATTACTGTACAGGTTATGGACCACACTAAAAGGATTACTGTACAGGTTATGGACCACACGATTGGCATTCTGTTTACTGGTAAAGCCTGCAGAGATGACTGGAAGTCTCCAAGTGTAATGAGACTCTTAAAATAATGCAATCCTGTCCTTTATTACAAATACTGGCATATGCATTTCAATACCCAAGGCTTATACATTATCTAGTTAAGTATTCTCTACATAGCAACAGAAAGGCTTTCAGTGTTGGCAATTCTTTAACAGTATGCTTATTAAAGCTTACTTGCATCTTGCAATCTCAGCCAAGCTTACCTAATGGTCATTAAAGTATTGCTACTTAAACACAGAGCAACAGGCACTTTGAGTAATAAGCATAAATCAACAGTACAAAAAATATGACAGAAACCAGACCATTCTGTAAAAATGAAGGACAGATGAAAAGCCACTGTAGTACTTGTGTCTACCTTGGATGGGGGGGGGGGGTACTCTGCACATTTACACTGCATAACTACTCCTTGCCTTGCTTCGACACATCCAGAGTCACTACATGGGGGAGTGGGGTGCAACAAGTATGTCACAGTTTGAAATGTCTCTGGTTGACTTGTGATGGCCCTGACACATTAGTCATACCTCTCAACCTCAGAGCAAGAAATCTGGACAAAGCCATACAAAGAAATGGGACAAAGGCCCAAAAATAAGGACAATTTTTAAAATATTGCTCTTATAAATTTAGAAAGATAATAGAGGTCTTGCATTAGTATAAATTTTCTGAATGGTATGAAATCTGAAACTCAAATGTCTGTCATTATTTTCTAACTTCAGTCTTTAATGATTTGTCACTAATTTGCCAAAAAAACACAATTTTATGAAAAATGGACCAAAATGTGATGTAAAAATATAAAATAGCAACACAATACAGCTGGAAACCTGTCAAAGAAGGGATACTTTAATATTAGTACTGCTAACTTGAGCAGCTGACAAAATAAAAGAATCTACATGCATTTCTGAAATAAAAGTAATCTAACTGATTATTACAGTTATTTCTTAATAATAAACCCTCCAAGTTTTCTTCTAAAATTGCTATTTTGCGGAGGGATCATTAGGGGAAGAGCAACATTTTGAACCAAAATCAGGGACAGTTGAGAGGTTTGGCTATGCCTAATTCTATAAAGCAATTTATTTGCATGTACCTTTCAACCTGTTAATGCAATAAATCTGGACAAGGCCAAATATACTGGGGGAACATATAAACAGTACTAAAAATTGCTCTTGTATAAACTGAGACAGTTGATAGAACAGGTCTTACTTTAGCATGCATTTTTCTGAAGGTTATGAAGTCTGAAACTCAGTGTGTCATTATTTAGTGACTTAATTCCTAAATGATTTGCCAGAAAACCACAAATTTTATGAGGAACAAACCAAAAATAAGAAGCAAAAAATCTATTCATTCTTTGAAAAATTGGACAGTTGGAAGGTATGGTTCAGCTGGGGCTGCCTAAGTTTGCTGCCCTTCCCCCTCACAAAACCATGGTCGAATGGAGCCTCCCCCTGCAGCCATTCCAATGATCCATTACTTGGCTATTTCACTCCATTTACCATAAACACTAACGTGCATACTGATTTACTTCTATGATGATTTGAACTTCATTTGAAAGTTTTATTTTGCATTTTACAGCACAAACACTAAGACATCTGCTAAACAAACTTGGCATTAAAACTTCTCTGCCATTGAAACTCACATTTATTGAAACAACGTTGAAACCCACATTCAAAGAAAATACATTTTATCCGTGGCAGATAATGATTAATTCTGGGCTGTTTTCAAATCATAGGCCCCTTGCATATGAAACATACATGTGCTCTTTGATACACCTTCCTATTGCTTTGAACATTTTTCCAGTAAACAATGAAACAAAATACATGCACCAATGACAAAACTGCCCAATTCAGAACATTTCCATCATAAAAGTCTACTCAAACTTCTACAGTCC
The DNA here is from genome assembly GCF_019279795.1 of Protopterus annectens. Lineage (NCBI taxonomy): Eukaryota > Metazoa > Chordata > Ceratodontiformes > Protopteridae > Protopterus > Protopterus annectens. The sequence continues at coordinate 180,949,254 of NC_056749.1, forward strand.
ACTATTATCAGTAAATATGCACAATTCTACAGTCCACCATTATCAGTAAATATGCACAATCTCTAAAGTAGTAAAAAAGTCATCTAAATAATTCCACATTAAATAAATCTGTAATGAAGAAGTTGCTGCTAGCAATCACCTTTATATTTCATGGTTTCATCGAAAAATAAAGTGTCTGATGCTCCTGAGGAATAAATTGCCTAAATTACATTAAAAATAAGCTAGTAATATTGCAATAGGAAATGGATGGCAAACTGATAACAGGCTCATAGTTAGTATCTTAACTTTCAGTACGGCAGCATTCACCCCTTATGGGAGTAGAACCAACAACCTTCTGCATCAAAAACAAATACACAACCTGTTGTGCTATTAGCAATGCGAGCTGACTTAGCATAATCAGCACTAAACTTCTCTTCCCCTGCAGCTCTCAGCTCCTTGTAAAATCTACTCAATACTCAACTGCATCTCAACTTCGCAGCACAAGAAATCTGGAAAAAGCCAAATTTATTGGGGTGGGTCAAAAGGGCAAAAACCAGGGACACATTAAACATTGCTTGTATAATCTTGGAAAGCTGCTAGAATAAAATGCTGTGTTACCACCATAAATTTTACTGCCAAGGTCCCTGTGCAAAAGAGTCAAAACAACATACCACTATGCCAAATCAGCTGCTTTGTGAAAGAGAGGAAGACTGAAACTTAAATGGCTATCATTTAATGAATTCAGTTGTCACCATAGCTGTCAACCTCTTAGCACAAAACACCTGGACAAACCCAGTAATGAGGGAATAAAGCCCTCAAACAGATTCAGTGAATTCAGTTCTTGCCATAGCTGTCAACCTTAGCACAAAAAACCTGGACAAAGCCAATAACAGGGTAACACAGTCCCAAAAATAAGGACAAATTTCAAATAGTCATCTTATAAACTTAGAAAATTGCTATAATAAAAGGTTGTGTTACTATATATTTATTGCTAGAATAAAAAGTTGTTTTACTATGTATTTTCTGAAGAATATGAAGTCTGAAATTCAAATGCCTGTCAATTTTACTTCTGACGGAACAAAAACAATTTTCAGCAGAGGCCCAGGGAGAAATACTGTAGACACATGTCTTTGTAAAATGGCAGGACACCAGAGCAAATCTACACAAACACAGGGATAAGATGCAGACTCCACACAGAAGGCACCCCAGCCAAGAATCAAACCAGAAAACCTATAGCTGTGAGGCAACAATACTGCCACTGCACCATCAAATATGTAAGGAATAAAACATTCAGAAACCTGAAGTCTGAAATTCAAACGCCTGTCAATTTTATTTAACATTTGTTAATCAGGACAGTCTGACTTGGAACAAAAAAACAATTTTCAGCAGAGGCCCAGGAAGAAATAATGCAGACATGTCTTTGTAACATGGGAGGACACAAAAGCAAACCCACATAAACACAGGGAGAAGATACAGACCCCACAAAGACGGCACCCCAGCCAAGAATCAAACCTGAGAACCTGCAGCTGTGAGGCAACAATGCTACCACTGCACCATCAAATATCAAGCATTGCAACATTTACAAACCACAGATATTATGAGGAACAGATCAGATCAAATATGAGGCAAAAACCTGCAATTTTATTACAAATGGTGGTGGGTAGGGAATTCACTTCTTTAACACCTGCATACAAGGTACAGGGTTCAAGCCTGAGGTATTCCCTACCACACCACCATATGAGTCTAACCACCAGTATATTGCACCTGGGGTATTTACACACACACACACACACACACACACACACACACACACACACACACACACCTTAGCAAAAACCACCATAAATCCAAATCCCTGTCTGAGTAAAGTACGAAATCCTGCCCGCGCACATCCAGACCCTGCCCGTCGCGAGATCTTCCCCCAACGAGACGGCAGCCAACTCCAATCCAGACCCTGCCTGACCGAAGAGACTGCAGCAAATTCCAGACTGCTGACGTTACAGTCCAACCCCGACATGAGTTCCAGGAGAGTCTATGCAGTTTAAAACTGCATAGACTTCTGGGAGCTCCGTTCTTCATGTTTCCCAGTCAGGACTGCTGCTGAGACAATCTGTGCATGCTCCAGACTGTCTCAGCAGCAGTCCGGAATAGTGCGCATGCGCGAAAGTCCGCAATTTTTAAAATTTTTTTTTTCTTTTTATTTCTTTATTTTTTCTTATTTTACAGTTGAGGGGGCAGCAGTCCAATAGCACGGGCCGCCCCTGCCTATTACTGAATTACCAGACTAGTGGCCAAACATAGCAAATGTACACACCACTTCAAGTAACTCTACATTGACAAAGTCTTAGGAGCAGATAACAATGGCTGTAGGTATATTTGGCATATAAATCTGCAGGTCAGAGGTCAAGGAGGTGAACTATAAACATTATTACAACATTACTGCAAGCGATTTAGTAGCATGTACAATAGCAGAAGTACAGTAGCAGAACAATATTTCTGTAAACAGACATTATAAAGACAGTATATTAGGTGACACTTTACTCTGTACCACTGTTCAGTTTATACTACTGTAAATTTCACTTATATTTCCACATACTTATTCTTTGTACCTTTTTTTGATTTTTGTATTGCAAACTGTTTTTTGCACATTTTCTTTCTTGGTATTCATTGCACTTAACTATGTATTGCAAATTGTTAATTTCTTGTACTGTGGAGCTTTTCTCCCTGGGCTTCCACTGAAAATGGGTTTTCTATGGCCCAGTGGACTTTCCTGGTTAGCAAAATGCAAATGCATAAAATAAATAAATAACAAAATGTGACCTATACTGCTATTAACATAGATTTCCAAAATTTCCTAAGACTTTGAAAGGATTTTAAGACTTTAGCTCTGAAATTACCTTATTGCTAAACGGTACATTTCCCATTTGATCATTAGGATGAATGAAAGCAGCTGTTGCTGTTATTGTTTCTGGGGGTCATGAAGCCATAATATAGTCTTTATGGTGGACCTGTACTATACAGGAGGTGATAGCCTAAGCTACTTTATAATCTAAAAATCATTCTGTTTTTACAACTACTAAAATATGAAGATAACTATATCACTTTTTAAAGATCTACAGCAATGGTTAGTTGTTGTACAAGGAGAAACTTAGACCTCTCTAACTGTACATACTATAAGCAACCATCACCTGTTCTCACCTCTGGTACAAATCAGAAGCTTAACAATGATAAATGCTCATTTAAACTTGCTGTGACAACATTAGGAGTAGTCAAGAGAAACAGTTTAGGTTTTCATATATCACTTGACAAATAATTTTAAATAATTGCCATGTAGAAGGATTCAGGTTCAACATGGCAAACACAATTGTGGTTTCTCAGAAAGCCTGTCATCAGCAGTATGGGTTTGAAAACTGCTCTGCATTCTGGTAAGATTGGTTGCTTAGTATCTAAGGACACTGTCAAGGATCCTAAACTACTTTGGGAAAGTGAGAGGAGTAACGGTTACTCCCCTGCTGTCTGAGCCAGAAATATAAGCTACAGTTTAGAAACAGTGAGCAAACTAATATAATAGCAATAACATTTAGAAACAATTAATATGACCTATTGCATGCACCATTTCCAATCATTTACGTTAAAACTACATTTTACAATCCACACTGCCACCATAGGAAACAATGAAGTTTACATCTCATGGGATCATCCATTACCAACAGTTCAAAAGATAGATGCTAGAACACCAGATATAGTGGTCCAAAAAAAAGAAGACAAAAGTAGCACTGATCATTGAAATCACCACACCCAGTGACTACAGTGTCCTGCATACAGAGAGACACAAAGTCATAAAATATCAGGATTTGCAAGCAGAAATGAGAGCAATGTGGAAGAAAGATACCCAGATAGTTCCAATAGTAATAGGAGCAATGGGTCTTATAAAAAAGAGTTTACAGTCATATTTAGATATGCTACTAATACATGCAACTCCACACAAATTGTAGAAGGAGTCATTACTGGGCACATTGCGGGTGCTGCAAAGAGCACTTTTGGTTGACATCAAAGAATGAAACAATACTAATTTAATGAACTTTAATCATACTTTGAGTTAGGAATGGGATCCATCCCTGTCATGGTATTAGAAACCCAAAATATTTGGAGAAATTAAAAAGGAAGCCACCATAAAAAGTGAATATTATGTTACTGGATGAGTGTCAAATTGCAATTAAACTGTACAGTGCAAGTACTAAAATATTTAGTAAGATTATCTTTATCAAATAATGAAAGTAATTCATGAACTTTAGTGAAAAAGAGGATCTCATTTAGTTCTAATCTGACAGCTGGTTCATAGATTCATGGTAGGTTCATAGATTAGTACTAGGCTAACTGCCCTTGCGAGCCATTTTAAGCCTAGCCAATTATCCCTTGTGACACTCAAAACCTGCACCTTGTGTTTGTAAGGCAAACACCTTAACCATTAGGCCACCCTCCCAACCCTGGTTAAGTGGTCTGCTCCAAGTATACTCCTTTAGCAGAATAACTGAACCAACATCCTTAGGCTCTATGTAAACATTATACAAATTTTCCATAAACCACGGTTCATTCAAATGGAAGAACTATGTACAGGTCCTAAAATTTATTCAATAATAGTTGCTTACAGTAACCAGACTTAACTAATTTTTGCACTCATGAAAGCAACCTACAAAAATGAGTTTTGTTTCATCCTGTGAACAATCAAATCATTTTTATTAATATTTCAAACAAGATGCACAATGTATGTGCAGATTGTCATGGTAGAATCCTTTTTGTCCTTAAATCAAAACAAAACAATTATGTCTTCTTCATATACATAACTTAATTATACATTCCTTATGAATCATAAATGTAATTGTGATGATATGAGTAAGTGCCATCTGTGCCAGAGAAAGTAGAGCAATGCATGTATAACATAGGCCAGCATAGCTAGCTGGAGTTTTGCAAAGAATTTTATGTCATTTAACTATCACACTGATTTGTACAGATGCTTGTGTTAAAAATGTATTTGTAAAGTTTAAAACAAAACTAAACAGCACTCCAAAGGATAAATGCCTCGTTGAATGAAAAGAAGCTTAAATAAAATAATCCAACAGTGTATACAATGAAGCAAATATGTAGAAGGACCATAAAAGTAAATCAAGCACATTTATTAAAACAAACTCAGTGCACAAGAACAGTTAAGCGCTTTCACAGTTAGCTTCATCAGACCAAAATATTGCTCACCCCATAACCCAGTTTAAAAACAGCAACCTAGCCAATCAACCTGCATGATAAAAGTCACATGCTAAAAAAAAAAAAAATCACATGATAGAAGATCACATGATAAAAAACATTGGGCTGTACCTTAAACTCATAATGAGTATAATATAAAACATGAGTTTATAACTAACTTTCACTATGAAAGCAAGTATGCAAATAACAAAAAACAACATTCTAGAACAAAAAATTAAATATATATATATATATATATATATATATATATATATATCTATATAGATATATATAGATATATATATATATAGATATGTGTATAAATGATCATAAAACCATCAATTAAAAAGTCATTACACTTTTGAAAGCCTAGATTTCAATACAGGTTTAAGGGAAACTTTCATTTAAGCCTTTCCCCCCTATCTGCCCTAAGTCAAATAATCCATCTCCTTTCTTTATTCTCAGTATAGTTCCTGATATCACATTCTCTTATACTAGGAAAAGTACGGTCAATGACCACAAAACAAAAGGTATGACTGACCCCTTCTTGCATAACATGCTTAGATAGGGCATTGTTGCTAGAACCTAGCATTATGTTGTATAGATGTTCTCTAATCCTGTCTTTGAACATCCTATCAGTTTTACCCACATAATAGGAGGCACACACTACTCAATAAGTGAAGTAAACCACATGCTGGGTAAGGCATTTAGCAGACACCCTAAACACATACTTACAACCAATATCCAGGTGAGTAAAGAAATAAATATTATCAATGTTATTGCAATAATTACACATACCACATGGCCTAGTGCAAAAATCCTTAGTAACCATTGGCATGAGTATCTTTCAGTCTACACTGGATTCTTTTCAAATTCATTTTATTTTTAAACCAGAATGTAGGTGTGTCTCCTATAATCCCTCTAATAACTGAATCTGTAGTGAGGATGTCCCAGTGCTTCCTATGTCCATGATGGAATTAATGTTAGTGGTCTAGTACAAGGGTACCCTTATCTTATTAACAAGATCATTGGCCTTACTATCAACTGCAGTACCACTTCCATTAGAAAAATAATATGGATGGGCCCTACTTCTTCACTGATCAGGTATCTCATTCAAAATGGTGTCAGCTTCCCCAGGGAGGTATCCCCTGGCTAAAAGCCTAATTTGCAAGTTAAGTAACTCAGAGTGAAAGCCATCAGAAGCATTCAATCTAGACACCCTCATACCTTGTCCTTTCATCACATTCTTAAAGACACACTGAGGGTGCATTAAAGACACACTGAGGGTGCATGCTACATCTATGAAGTAAAGTACTTCTGTCGCATGGTTTCCTCTGAACACTAGTACTGACCATCCCATTATCCAACCTTTGTACAAATACATCAAGATAGGTTATCAAAATGGGAGAAAGGGACACAGTGAATTTCAAATACTTTGTGGCCCCATTAATCTGTTCATATAAGGTTACTAACTGGTCCTTACTTCCTGTCCATATAAAAAACAAATCATCCACAAAGCGACAATAGAAAGTAGCAAACATAGAGAACAACTCATTAGTAATTAAGTGGATCTCCTCCCACATAGCCATAAACACATTGGTGTAGCTATAGGCACATGAAGTGCCCATAGCTACATCATCCTTTTGTAGAAATATGTCACCATCAAAAATAAAATTATTTTCAAGGAAAGTCTCCAAAAATAAACACAAGAGATCGATGAAAGCCTCACTGTATTCACTGTGTGTGCCAAGATATCTCAGTACACAGTCAATGCCAGCTGTGTTGGGAATAACAGTGAATAACGGTTGTACATCAAAGGTGACAAACTAAAATTCCATATCCCCCCAGGTACTCCCTCTGTGTTGTGGTAAAGTCTCGGAACCTCATAACCACATCCAACTGAAAAGAGGCTGACCTCCTATAATTGTCTGAAGACTCTGTTCAGCTAAACGCACCCTACAATGCATTTATCCCTCACACAAGTGTATGTTCAGTGTATGTTGCCTTGTTACCTAAGTGCATACAAGTGTTTTTTTTCTTACTGTTTAAATTACCCTGTGAGTAGATTTCTTGCCTCCAGTGCGCTAGCAGCCACCTGCAGCCTGCCTTTCTCCCTCGCCCCAACAGATAATATTTTATTCTACCCTAAGGCTACAGTAGGTTACCATGTTGCGGGATCCCCGCTGGTAGCCATTTATTACTATTGCCACTAGGTGGCAGCACATACCCAGGAATAAGCCTGTATTCATGTATTTTCTCTCCCTGAGGTTTTTCCACCTGAAATAGCCCCTTCTCGCTTTTTCTTGATCCCTAGCTCTTTCTTCACCACTCTTTCTACTACCCTTGGTGCCTTAGCATTGTATGCTATAGGCTTCCTCGTTCTGTTCTTCCTTACATCTTAGCTGCAGTCTCCTTACCTTATTGTTTTTCTCTTCTAGCCTTTCACTGGTTAGGTCTACCCGCTCCGTTCGTCCTGCGGGCTCACTCCGCTTCCCTACCCTACCCACGAATCCCACCCACCCACACCACTGCACCTAAACATATACCTCTACAAACCACACCCCTTCCATTACTAGCCAATACCCAACCTCTTCTCATTATACCATTATATACCAATCACACAAACACTCACATCCCCTCAGTAACATACTCACTCAATGACATCCCATCTCCTAACTTCTCTCAACCCAAACCCTTTTCCTTTAGACTTAATTTCACTCTCACTCCTCAACATTTTCATCATTATCTTTATCTGTCATCTTACAGTGGCCATTATTCCTATGCCTACACACAAAACACTATTACTCCTTTTCATTATTCTTCCTTTTATATCTATATCCAATATGCTAACAGCCTATGAACATCTCTGTATTTCTAAACTTCACCACCCCTCCCAGCATACTCTACTAGTATCTCAAGCATCCTCCTTTAACCATATAAACATCACATCAACACCCTCCTACCTACTTCCTAAGTATCACAGACTAACCCATATTACCTACCTCCAATCCAGGAAATCTTCTTACATCTCCTCCAAAACTTTAAAGTTCACAATCACACATCAACTACACCCCCTATTAGATGGTGACTTTCACCCCAATCCTGGCCCCAACAACATAGATATCACTAACCCCCAAACCTTCATTCCCTCCACCTCTTACACCCGTACAAAATGTTCTAACTCTCTCCTAATAGCTTATCTAAACATTCGTAGCATCAATAACAAAATCACCCACCTTTATGCACTCCTAGATGTGCATTCTGTTGACATCCTATGCCTTACAGAAACATGGCTAACCCACAATAAGGAAATTACCCCACCTGGATATAACATTCTTAGCATAGATTGCAAAGACAAAAAAGGTGGGGGTGTAGCCATCCTTTACAAGTCTGGGCTACAAGTCACTACTCTTGATATACAGCTTCCTACTTGTAGTAATGCAGAAATCCTTACAGCAAAGCTTCAAATCAATACCTTTAAATCCATTTATTTAATATGCTCCTATCTTCCCCCTGATAATAACATCAATACTCTCAAATATCCTTAGCTGGTTCTCCACTTACCTACCCCAAGAAACTATAGTACTGGACGATTTTAATATTGACTGGAATACCTTTAGTTCACATAACCTAACAACCCATATTAACCTATGTGGCTTTTCCCAACTAATTGCCTCCCCCACTAGAAAACATAAACTTAATACCAAAGAAAGCACCTTTGATTGGATCCTTGTTAACAAATTATCCCTCCTCATATAAAGCAGGCATCCTTCCGGATGACATTAGTGACCGCTCACTAACCTTTGTACATAGACAAAAGATCACCATTCCTAACTCTAACTTGTTTAGAACTACTCGATTTAATAAAAATTTTAATATTGAAAACTTCCAAACCAAACTTAAAGCATGCGACTGGTCTCCTCTAAAATACTTACAACTTGACGAAGCAGTGTTATACCTCAACACCAAATTCCTACAAATCGTAGACTACCATGCACCTATTCGCTCTGTCAGAAACCGCACAAAAACTGCTCCATGGCTTTCAAATGAAACTAGACAAAAAAATCATATTAAGAAATAAGATTTGGGCCAAATGGAGAACCACAAGAAATCCTGCAGACCACCTAAAATTTAGACAGTTGAGAAACGCTACCAAAAAAACTGTGCTTCATGACAAAAAAAACTTTTACTTTCAACTCCAACAGATGCACCAGCACAAACCACAAATGTTCTGGTCGGGTATAAACAAGCTCTTACACCCAGGTCGCTCCAAAACACCAATCCCATCAGGTTCCACCCAGGACAATCCTAAGCTTACTTCTGATGCCTTCAATACCTTCTTTACTGATACCATCCAATCCCTGGCCAATTTCTTATCCCCTGTTACCACAAGTCTGTCACCCACTATCACTAACTTATCTCCCTCATTTCATTTACAACCTGTACATACATCCTTTATTTGCTCCCTCCTCCATAAACTTAAACCATGCACTCCTTCAGCAGATCGCCTTCCAGCTGAATATCTACAGAAATCAGCAAGTCATAGCCTATCCCATTTCCATACTCATAAACAGAACTATTACCAAAGGAACAATCCCTTCCATTTGGAAAATTTCCCATATAATTCCCCTTCACAAGGGTGGTGACTAGACTGAACTCTCAAACCTTCGCCCAATAGCCCTACTCTCTCCACTAGCAAAAATAATGGAAAAGTGCATCCACCAACAGCTTCTTAACCACCTTCTCCACAACAACTTACTTGCCAGCTGTCAGCATGGCTTTAGGCCATTCCACAGCACAACTACTGCCCTCCAATCCTTTTCTGACTATATCATCAAAAATCGTAATAACACCATATCTTCTGTACTCTTTATTGACCTCTAAAAAGCCTTCGATGTGGTGAACCATCAGCTTCTTTTGGATATTCTTAAATCCCTCTCACTTGATACACAGGCACTACACTGGTTTAACTCTTACCTAGAAAACAGACAACAAGCTGTGCTCTGGGGCAATAAACTTTCCTCACACCTTCCTGTTACCCTTGGTGTTCCTCAGGGTTCTATTCTGGGCCCTCTCCTATTCTCTGTCTTTATTAACAATCTACATCTAAACATTCTGCAAGCAACCTGCATACAATATGCAGATGATTCCACATTAATTTGCTCTGCTACTTCCTTACCAGAACTCCAATCCCTTACCCAAAATGTATTCCATACAGTGCAAAGTTGGTTCCTACAGCACTTCCTTCTCCTGAACGCCAAAAAAACTAAATTATTGCTCTTCAATCCTACAACAGTCTTAACAAATTAAGCTCACAGTGACATCAAATAATGGTACTGTTGTAACTCCTGAACCTACCACCAAACTCTTAGGTGTAACTATAGACCATAATCTTACCTTCGACTCACACATCAACACCACCATAAAGTCAGTTAACAAAAAGCTAGGCACCCTTTACAGAATTAAACCCTACCTTACCCCTATAGCTAGAACTACTACTGCCCACACCCATCTCATCTCTACCCTCTTCTATGCCTTTCCCATTTATACTAATCTCTCTAAAAGCAACCTCATCAAACAGCCACTTATAACAACATAGCCAAATTTGCCACCAACTCTTCATATAGAACCCACCATTGTCATAATCTAAAACTACTAGGATGGCTAGAACTCTAAAATCAACTAATACTTCAACAACTCCTTATCACACACAAAATCCTTTATCATCCTAGTAATACTCCAATACTAACTAGTCTTATCACCCCCTACAAAAATCTCATAACCCTTCACTCAGCTAACAGACTACTAGTAACTAGACATGCATCCAAAAACAAGGCTGGGGATACACTGTTCTAATACTGTAGGGAAAATATGGAATCTACTTCCCACTAAACTGTCATCTCTCTCCTCTACATTACTATTCAAAAAGTAAGATTAAAGAATATCTTCAAACTTACTGGCTATGCCCTTGCACAAATCCTGACTAGAATATCCCTCCCTCATTTTTATGTCTACTATTCTTTCAAATGCCTTTTGTATACCTCGTATTAACCCCTGAGAATTTTCATTGTTCAGCCTACTATTACTACTAACTTTGCCCTTTCCTTGAATCTGCTGTCAAGCTAAAATGTACTTGGTAAGCTCTCTGCTGTATAAACTTGTCTCTAATTTAGAGAAATAATGACTTGGAGCTTGTTAATACTTGTAAATTATATTACTACAACTGGTATTTTCTGTTCAGCCTACTAAAGTCACTACTAACATTGCCCTCCCTTGAATCTGCTGCAGAGCATAAAGTTACTTGCAAGCTCTCTACTGTATAAACATGTCTCTACCTTAAAATACTTGGAACTATAGCTTGTAAATGGTTATAAAGTATATTTAGTTCTACTCAGTTATGTAAAATCTTGTTTTTCTTGTCTACATTAGTACTGTAGTGTTTGCTACTTGTACTTATAGTGGAGCTTTTCTCCCCGGGTCTCTACTGAAAATGGACATGTATCCAGCTAGAATAGCCCAGTCAACAAATGTAAAAATAAAATAAAATAAATATCCTTTGCTAATGTACTAGTAAAACTATACAAGTCCAAAAGGAACCACTTAGAATCTTTTAAAACAAACCTGTGGCTATCAGGAGTGGGGCATAAATGCTTCTCTAGAAACAAGGAGAATGGTTCAGTAGGCCAACCTCTGCCAGCCACAATTGGCCGCAGAGGAGGTTTCAAGCCATTCTTATGAATTTTAGGTAGTCCTTGAATAATCAGAATAAGTGGGTGTTCATCTCTCAAAAAATGTAGTATGTCAGATGAAATTAATTCACTTTTAAACCAATCCTATAACATATCATAAATCCTACGTTCTAAATTATACACATACTCAGTATATATCTTTAAGTAATAATGGCTATAACTTCAAAATACTATGCATAGAAGCATTATATTCACATCTATTCATAATAACAATAGGACCACCTTTATCAGCTGGTCGAATAATTATGGTGTCATCATTTTGCAATTGTGACAGAGCTTTCCTTTCTCTCCAACTTAAATTAGGCTTCCTATTCTTATGAGAAGTAGGAGTACTCCTTGAATCATCCAAATCAAACAGGTCATTTTCCACACATTTAAAAAAACCAAGTACATGCACAAAGTAAAGGAAACTACACTCCTTCGCTCCTCAAAAACATCCAGAACACTTGAATGAAGAAATACAGACTTTATTGATAAACTTTAAGCTTCCTGCAAGCTTTTCGTCAGTTTAAAATTCACCAACTTCCTCAGAAACAATGAATGCATAAAACGGAAACGTCACTTAAAACACCACTCATTTAAATACCCTTTCGTTGTTGTTAAAGCAGTAAAACAAGTTACTGACATTGAACACCTCTGAAAATATTTAAAAAGGCATTAAAATACCACCATATGAAAATCATGTGTAAAAAACAATTCCTTCATTCTAACTGCAGTATATCTTAACTTCTACTTAGAATGAAAATATAGTGAATAATTAAAAAGACCACAAACACGCGTCTTTGATGTCTTACTGATTAATTCTAATACTGATCTGTTATGTGATGAATATCTGACCCCTGCTGCTGATAAAAGTTGTAATGAATGAAGTAATAAATGAAATGCTAAACCCTATCTAGTGAGGCTCTTTAATCTCAATATGCAAGAAATGGACAATCTATCATTGATACCCGGGTAGTGGCAGGCATCCAATCTTAGTTGCCAAAACAGTTCTCTTCCCTCTAAAATGAGAGAATCAACAGCGCCCTTGCCATCCGATCGAACGTGATCAATAATAGTAAATGAGAAGAGATGGGAAGGATATTCCTTTGCATGTTTTGTCATAGCATTTTCCACCTTACCTTTTCTGATTGCATATATATGTTCATAAATACTCATTTAATTTTCTATCGGTCTTGCCGATATAGAAAACAGGGCAATGGGAACACCAGGCTAAATAGACAACTCCTGAACTGGTACAGTTGAATCTACCTTGTATTGTATATCTGGACTCTCTGATGACAAAAGATGAGCCCACCATAATAAACTTACAGTACCGGCACATATTACATTTAAACATGCCTGATCTTGTCAACGTAGGCTCATACTTGGACTCTAAGATATTTTTAAGGTTTTTACCCCTCCTGAATGTTATTTTGGGGAATTCCCTTGCAGTCACCTTACACAACCCATCCTGAATAAGATAACTCCAATTTTTATGGATGATTGAAATAATATCCTTCACATCCACATTATATGTGAGAATGAGGCTATAAGGATGGATTAACTTGGCAGTCTTAACAGGTGTACTAGAATTCTCACTGGTATTGGAAGGATTTAATATGGTACATAGAAACCTGACACCCGCTTATTATGGACTTCACAAACCAGATCTAAAATTAGATCAGCCGGGTACCCTCTCCTTAAGAAGAGACCCTCCATAAATTTACATTCATTAACAAAATCACTGTCCCTAGTCACCATTCTCGCAGCCCTCACCAGTTGCCCCTTGATGATAGATTTCTTTTGAGAATAGGGGTGACAACTGTTAAACTGGAGGTAGCTGTTAGAGAATGTTTCTTTACGGTGTATTCTAGCTATGTAACAATTAGTTTTTCTCTCTTTAGAAAGATCTACATCCAGATAAGAAACTCTATCACTTTCCACATGAGTGAATTTTAAGAAATCAGTAGAAGAGTTGAAGTGGTTTAAGAGTTGGTCCACTGTAGTTATATCCCCTTTTAGGATGATAAAAATATCATCCAAAAAGCGTGTGTATAACAGTACCTTATCCTGGAACAAAGGATATGTAAATATATATTCCCTCTCCCAAAATGCCATCACCAAATTGGCTACACTAGCACCGCATGGAGAACCCATAGGTACCCCTATTTTTTGTAAATAATACTTGCTGTTAAAGGATACATAATTGTTGGATAAATTTATATCCAGCAATTCGATGACCAATTGTATTTCCTCTTTGGGTGCTCTTTTGACATTCATCAAAGTGGGAATCCAGTCCAGTGCCACTGTATGGGGGATAGAAGAATATAAGTCCCTCACATCTATAGTTAGAAAATAACTATCAGCTCTGCAAGGGAATTGATTTACTCTTGACAAAAATGACCAAGAATCCTTTGAAATCTGGACTTCACTCACAACATATTTCTTCAAAATAGAATCAATCACCTTAGCACCAGCATAGATTATGCTCCCTCTAGCACTAACCAGAGGACACATAGGGGGGTCTTCAAGCTTCTTGTGAATCTTGGGAAAACCGAAAATTATAGGGATCTTGGGCACTGGTATAGATATATAATTAAATAAATGTAGGTCTATTGTATTGTTAATAAACATATCGTTATAATAACCTGTGATTCTAGCAACGCCTACATTTAACTCGTTCTTAGATATTTCCTTATAAGTATCAGTAATCAAAATATCCTCCATTCTCCTGATGTAATCACATTGGTTCATCACCACCAAACCTCCCCCCTTATCAGGTGCCATGACTCTAACCGGTGCTTTATATAGGAGTTCTAAAAGATCTCTCTGTCTTACTAATATTGCATGTAACATCATGAAATGAAGGGGGCTGGCTTAATAGATGACGGATGTCCAGTTCACAAATTTGTTCAAACACTTCAAGTGGTGGACATAAAGGTGGATTGTAAGTACTGGGGATGTTAAAAGCACCCAATTCTCTAGTACTCTGGCCCAGCAAGAAAAGTAAATTTAACTTTGACAAATAACTTCAGTTCCAGTAACGTTTTAGCCAGGTCTGTCCACACATTTGTTAAAGGCATCAACTAAAGGATGTGAACTAGGCATATACGTGCTTGGTCTTCTAAAAAACAAACCATCACCTAATGAAGTATTGGAGAAGGGATTTACATTTATTCCTACTAGGGAAAGTAATGTTACTGACACTTTACTTGACATTAAACTATTTGCCTGGAATGTACTGTTGAACCTTGAATTTGGCAATACTTTGTGTGTGTGTGTGTGTGTGTGTGTGTGTGTGTGTGTGTGTGTGTGTGTGTGTGTGTGTGTGTGTGTGTGTGTGTGTGTGTGTGTGTGTGAAGATCAAATATCCAAGTGTGTGGTCAGCTACTTGGAACAGGGATACAGAGCTCCAAAAATGGTCAATGTGGAGTCTTATTTGGGGCCTGGTGAGAGAGAGAGAGAGGGAAATGCAGCCCCAGGAAGGAAGTGTGTTCCCTGTGTGCTCTTAAGGGAAATTGTGCCTGATGCAGACAGCTGCATATAGAAATACTATATATATCTATTTTTGTTCCTAGTGGCCATCCCAGACCAGTGTTGGTAATGAGGATTGAGCCTCCTTGATTACTGTCCGAGAGCAGGCACCATCACAGTAATATAACAAAAACATTTTACTACAGTGCATTTATACCATATACAGTATTCTTTCTATGATGTTTCATGATGAGAGGGAATTTTTTTCATTTACATTTTTTTTTATTACCCCTACTTATTGGCTAGGTAATCTCAATGGACAAATTTCCCCTTTCAGAGAAAACATGTCAGCCTAGTCTGGTTAAGTTACTTGTTAAGATTCACACAGTAGGCTAATGAAGGTAGAAGGAATCATGTACTGTACCTTGAGCACAGGAAACAGCAACTGGGTTTTATCCTCTGGGCTAACTGCCAGACTCTACTCCTATCTTTAAACTACTGCTTACAGACTGAGATAATTTTACTTTTAAAGTCTATTCCTTAACTTTAGCACCAATTCATGTAAATAGCAGATGATCAGGGGCACTGTATTAAAGAAAAAAATAGTCTTTTATCATCTGCTCACTGTCTTCATTTTCCAGAATATACCGTATTCATCTTTTACCAGTACAGCATATTTGTGCTTTCTCTATAACGATCTAACTTGATAAATTGTGAGATTAAATATTTATTGCATTTTAAATAGCCTATATAGGTTTCCCTATATCCATCCAACTTGATGAATTGTCAGATTAAAGATTTATTAATTGTTTTCTATAATTTCAGTTCTAACCAATAACATCCTTTGGAGCCCTAAGTACACAGCAAACTTGCCCTATTGCCTTTAGATATAATGCTGAACCATTCACAGATATCCTGCCATTCCTACTTTTATTAGTCAGCCTACACCAAAGTCACAATATACTATCAATCCATAATGGTTTCCGCATGCTGCACTATAGGTGCTTAAATGACTGAGGACCTTTTTTTAAAATATACTAATATGAAGAGACTGCTTTACTGGTTTTGCTGTGATAGATCTTGTTGAGAAAAGTCTGACAGCCAGTCTCTATAAAGGCTATATGGTCCGTTTACACTGTGAGTGTGTTGTGGCATGGTCCATATATGCTAGCGCAATATTTTAGAGTCAGGAAGTGGCTCTGCACTGTGTGTAGAGACGTGTAAACAAGATAAACACAGTTGCATGCAAATTACAGCATAAGCAGCTGAATTGTATGTTAATCAACCAGTCCAAGTTGGAGGAGCTATTCAACAAGCTATAAAGCAACCTTGTATATTCAGTGCTGATTTTCTCTGCAAATTCCAAAACCTATTGGAATATAGCCATGGAAACTTGGCTACATGGAAAGAAGTTAGGGGCTGCTGTTGCTTTAATTTATCTGTATGCACAATAGGCTGAAGTCTATGCTGTTGCTGCTGATGCTAATAGACCAAAGCCAAGAAGGAGAAGAGTTTTCAGACTCTGGGTAACTTATTGCAATCTGCATGATGTGGAAATTATAGAGCACTACAAGGTGGAGAGATGTACACTACAGGAACTCTGCAACCCCTGTTGCCCTTAACCCAGAGCCAGGGCCAATAGAAGGGAGCCCATCCAAGTGGAGACAAATGTATGTGTAGCACTAAGAATATTAGCTACAGGAACCTTTCAGAGACTGACAGGGGGCATTCTGGGGATCATCAATTCTTGAATGCTATGATCCAGTGTGCTAGTGACCACATATATTTTGCCCATGCTCCTGAGGATACAGCCAGAAATATGCAGGAGTTCTACCCTGTAGGACAGTACCCGGAAGCACTGTGTACCATAGAGTACACACATGTAGAAATGAAGGTACCACCCAGGGAACAGAGAAGGTTCTACATAAATAGAAAAGGCTTCCACTTTATTATCTGCCAAGTGGTGTGTAATGCCAAGGGAATCATCCTAAATGTGTGTGCTGGCAACCCAGGCAGTTACTACAACTCACATATCTGGCACACCACTCAACTGTATCAGATGCTGAGTAGGGGGGAATATCCACATGGTAATTTACTAGGGAATGCAGCCTATGCACTGGAAACATGGGTGATGATACCCATCAGAAATGTACACATACCCACTGAAGAACACCATAATGTGGCACATACTCAAACAAATATCACAGAGTGTGTGTTTGGGCTGCTGACATCACTGTTCCAGTGCCTAGATACATCTGGGGTGGCCCTGCAGTACAGTCCATGAACATGTACTGAAATATCCACAGTATGTGCCATGCTACACAATATCATTCTGAGAAAGCAGCTTCAGCAGGATCAACAAGGGGAAGGAGCACACATTCCAAAACCAATGACAAGGTCACCACAGCCACACACACCTGAGGAATCAGAGGGGGAACCAGCAGCTTCTGTGGGTGTAGGCAGATATAGATGTGCTCAATATGCTCTTGCATTAGCTAAGAGACAAGGCATTGCACACTCACTCATCGCATAAGGGCCTAAAACCTTCCTCCTACACACATACATATAGTAACATTGATGCCAGGCAATGTTCACAACCTTTACCTACCTATGTATTGGTTGTGCACTGCATGCATCAAACAGAGTCAGCCCTGAGCTAAAACTGTTGCAACTCCTGGATTTACAAGGTAAGTGCTGAACCTGGAGTGTATTGTATAATAATATGAATGACTGGCATATCCTTGCATTTTGTTACTTGGTAGTGTAAGCAAGTAAAAGGTGGGATATCTGTACAGAAATTACTTTAACATGTGACAGCAAAGACTTATTTGACTTATATTTATAGAACTGCCCCCAGCTGCTGTGTGTTCCTGGCCCAGTATCCTGGCTAATCTCTCCAATCTGAGTACACTGCTCTAGGACACAGAAACTAACAACCTGAAGAACAAGGACCCTGTCCAAACTCCCTTCAGTCTCCACAGTTGAGCAACCTATCCTTGTACTTTCTCAGAAAAGGGAGCATGAAACTCTCCAATCTGAGTACACTGCTCTAGGACACAGAAACTAACAACCTGAAGAACAAGGACCCTGTCCAAACTCCCTTCACTCTCCACAGTTGAGCAACCTATCCCTGTAATTTCTCACTAAAGGGAGCATGAAAGTATGTGTCTAAACTATCACAGCCAGTATAGCCTATAACTTATTATTAGATCCAGTAGCGGCCTTAGGTCAACTGGTGCCCTAGGCAAAACTCCTCCAAGGCACACCCCACACCACCACCTGGTGCCCCCATCCAGGTCTGCCTACACCAAATAAATACTGGAAAAGCGCCCCTACTAGAGCGACGCCCTAGGCAACCGCCTAGTTGGCCTATGCCTAAGGCCGGCTATGATTAGATCTAGGTGGCTATAAAGCTGTAGCCAGGAAAACCAGCAGCTTTACTCCCTCCCCACTCTGTAACCAGTCTAATCTTCTTTTTCCACCATTTAAAGACACTCGGAACCACTACTCCTTTTCTTGCATTAGGAACCTAAACTCCCTCCTTTTTTACCCTGCTTAATTTGGGCCACCAGGTGGCGGACTTGTCCTTTCCAAGCCTTCTCCTGACCTGTACTACACCTTTGCTATATACTGTTTATCCACAGACTTGCTATTAAACTGTAGCCCATAACATCTATTTATTTTTATGGTTAGCTCTCACATACCCTCCAAATAGCTCTATTATCTAAACTTTTAACTTAATTCCAGTATTTAGGGTTACCTACCTACTCCCTGCTTCAACTGATTGTTCTTTTCAGCTCCTTATCTCTTTTGTCTCTACCCACTCTGTTCCCCTACCCTACCCCCAATTCCCACACACCCCTACTACTCCTAAGCTTATACATCCTCACCACACCCTCTTCCTCTCCAATCCAATCACAATAGTCATCTTAACATTCTACATGCACCTCTCTCTAACCACCCCTAGTATAACTCCTCCCCTTTAAAGAACACCAATAAGCTTATTAGTCACTATGCAAACATGACCTTTCCAAATCCAACTAAAGCTCCTTATCATTGTCTTTCTCCTACTTTCTTTAACAGCAGCCTATCTGCTAACCTCATATGAACAGTCAAAATATTTACAGTTGAACTTCCCTAATGCACAAGCAAGTACTATACATCTAATTAACTCCCCAGAACACATAACTATACCATCTTTACATAGCTATTTACCTGCTAAATATCACAGACTGACCCATATCAAATACAGCTATCTAAAACCTAAAAAACCTCTTCACCATTACTTTAACCTCCACAATCCCTTAAAAAAACTATTATACCTATCCTTACTAGATGGGGACATTCATCCTAACCCAGGACCAGGGCATAAAACAAGCACAGAACCACAAATTCATGTTTCCTCTACCCCAAATATCCCATCTAAATCATTTCCCAACTAACTCTATATAGCTCACCTCAATATCCACAGCATAAATAATAAAATTACCCATCTTCATGCTCTACTGGATGTTCATTCCTTTGATATACTTTGTTTAACAGAAACATGGCTAAAACCCACTACACAAGATGTTGAAATTATTCCATCTGGGTACAACATCTTGAAACAAGACCGCAAAGTAAAAAAAAGGAGGGGGTGTTGCTATCCTTTATAAAGAAGGGCTACAAATATCTATACTAGATCTTGGTTCCTCTTCTGAAAACAATGCAGAAATCATTAGCACCAAACTTCAACTTAATCCCAGCAAATCCCTAAATATAATATGTATCTACTTGCACCCTGGTAACACCACCACTCTGGAAGGTATCCTTGCTGAACTCTCCACAAAAATTCCCCAAGAGACCATAATTCTTGGAGACTTTAATATAGACTGGAAGGACTGCTCTACTGAATCACAAACCTCCCATATTAACCTTAATGGCTTCTCACAAACAATTAACTCCCCAACCAGAATTAATAAACCCAATAACAAAAAAATCCATCCTAGACTGCATTCTAATAAATAATCACCAACAAGTCTATAATGTAGGGACCCTCCCTGACGATGTAAGTGACCATTCTCTCACTTACATAATCAGGCAAAGGTTGAGCTCACACAACCCAACCATATATAAAACAGCAACAGAAACTTTAACCCCAATAACTTCCAAGCTGAACTAAAAGAAGGTGATTGGTCACCTATAAAATACCTCCCACTTGACGAAGCAACAAACTACTTTAACTCAAAATTCTTAACAATCCTTAACCACCATGCACCAAAGTGTTCCATCAAAATTAAATCTAAACCTGCCCCATGGCGTACAAAGAAAAACAGGCAGAAAATTCAACAGAGAAATAAAGTTTGGGCACTATGGAGAACAACTAAAAACCCCGTAGACCAACAGCAATTCAGGCAAAAAAGAAATGAGACTAAGAAAGCTATACTCGAAGATAAAAAAAAACTTTTACTTCCACCTCCAACAGACCAACCAAAATAATCCACAAATGTTCTGGGCTAGCATAAACAGACTACTTCAACCAGGCCAATCCGCAACAACACCCCCTATAGGATCAAATTCTGACAATCCAAAGCAAACTGCTAATGTTTTTAATACTGTCTTCACTGAGACTTTCCAAACACTTGCTAATCAACTAACAGCCGATAGCTCTGCCCTTCCAACCAATACTACTAACTCTCGCCCAACTCTAAACCTGCAACCTGTCCCAACTTCCCTCATCTGCAACCTCTTAAGTAAACTAAAACCTACTACCCCCTCAGCTGACCAGCTACCTGCTGAATATCTGCAAAAGGCAGCCAAAGTCATAGCTTATCCTGTATCATTGCTGATAAATAGAACCATACAAGAAAGCACTATTCCCACCATCTGGAAAATCTCCTACATTATCCCCCTACACAAGGGTGGAAACAATATTCTAACTATTGTCCCATAGCACTACTTTCCCCATTAGCTAAAATAATGGAAAAGTGCATCCACAGACAGTTACTAGACCACCTACTCCAGAACAATTTACTGGCCAAATCTCAACATGGCTTCAGGCCTTTCCACAATACAACTGCACTCCTATCCTTCACTGACAGCATCAATAAAAACTGTAATAACAATCTTCTCTCTTCAGCACTTTTCATCAACCTTTCAAAAGCATTCGACATGGTCAACCACCACTTCTTAATATTCTAAAATTCTTCTCTCTGGACATAAAGACTATAAAATGGCTCCAGTCCTACCTTGATAATAGACAGCAGGCAGTGCTATGGGACAACAACCTCTCATCCCATCTCCCAGTTACCCTAGGTGTTCCTCAGGTCTCTATATTGGGCCCCCTCCTTTTCTCAATATTTATCAAGGACCTCAACCTAGCTATTCCTTTAACTAACTGTGTACAATAAGCAGATGATTTGACAATAATTTGCTCAGCTAAACCTGAATCCCAACTACAGACTCTAACTTAGACAATGTTCAATAAAACAGAAAACTGGTTTCTACAATGCTGCCTCCTTTTGAACCCCCCCCCCAAAACAAAACAAACTCCTCCTCTTCACTCCTACCCATAAATCACTCCCAATAAACTTTTCAGTCTTATCCAATAATGGTACACTCATATCTCTCGATCCAACAACTAAACTTCTAGGGGTAACCATTGATAACCTGAACTTTGAAACCCATATCAACAATACCATAAAAACTGTCAACAGGAAACTAGGCTCCCTCTATAAGATAAAACCCTTTCTCTCCCCACTAGCCAGAACCACTATTGCCTATTCCCACCTTATCGCCACACTTCTCTATGCTTCTTCTCTATGCTTCTTCCATATATACTAACTTGTCAAAAAATAACCTTAACAAGCTAGCCAACACTTACAATAGCATTGCCAGTTCTGCTACTGCTTCCTCCTTTAGAACCCATCACTGCCATAACCTGAAACAATTAGGCTGGTTAGAGCTTCTGAATCAGATTCACTTTAAACAACTCACCATTGCCCACAAAACCCTTTTCCAACCTACCAATACCCCAATACTTGCTAGTCTTATTACCCAACATAAGAACCTTTCAACTTTATGCTTATCTAATAAACTATTTGTATCGACATGTAAATCTAATAACATGGCAGGAGATGCTCTGTTCTCAAATGCAGTTGGAAAGTATTGGAACCAACTCCCCCATGAACTTACATCACTGTCTTCATTTACACTTTTTAAACACAATCTAAAACTCTATCTTAAAACCCACTGGTTATGTCCCTGTACAAATCCAGACTAATCTCATACTATATCCCAAATACCCTCTCTTAAGACCTAATTCCTGCTCTATCTGTGTCTTTTTAGGTCAAGACCTATCCTTGGCAAAACATATCTTATCCTAATAGAGATAATTTAAAATACCTAGTAAAATTCTTTTGCGTATAATTCTAAAACCTAAGGCAAGCAACACATATTATTTAAACTGTGAGCATTGCTGAACTGTTGAAACTTGAAGTATGTATTTTTTTAACAATTACTTTCTAGTTTTAATGAAGTCTTGTACATAAAGTCTAAAATATCTCATCTAATACGTAACATGTTTTTTGTATAAACTGTGAAGATTCCTGAACTGTTTAAAATTTGTAGTATTTAACTATATAACAAGTAGTACCTGTATGTTAGTAGTCTAGTAACCTCTTGGAGCTTATCTCCACAGGACTCTACTGAAAATGGACATAAATCCAGTTAGACTATCCCGGTCAAAAAATGTAAAACAAATAAAATAAAATATGTGTTCATTATTAAGTAGTACCCCTCAGGCATACCTCTCAAAAGTATTGATGATAACTGTATTCCCTCACTTTAGCACCATGCATTTGTGCTGGAAAATCATTAAAGAGAGAAGTTAAAAAGTAATGATACCCATTGCAGTTTCCGACTTCACATCCCTCACAACAGCATTCACAATGTTTTGTCACATTGCAGTTTCAGACTTCACATCCCTCACAACAGCATTCACAATGTTGTGTCTTTTCGGCTTTTCCCGGTTAGGGGTCGGCACAGCGGAACTCCGGTCTGCTAATGATTGGTAGTTGAGTTTTACATGCCGAGTTACCAGACCTGACACACAACCTTCAACGAAGGTACGCCCATTCACGCAGGTCTCCATGCAGGAGATGCTCTAGCTGAGAATCGAACCGGACAGTGTCTTACTGGGAGGTGACAACACTACCGCAGCACCACCACCACAGCTTCACAACAGCATTCACAATAAAGTTGGACAGCATTCACAATAAAGTTGGAAAATGTTGATGCTATCAACTAACTTTCTAAGACCAATATAAGTCAAAGGTACAATTACCAATTCAACATCACAAATTCAGATATACTAAGCACTAAGTCAGCTATGCACCCTGAGCATCAGACACAAAGCTTATGTATCCTTGAATCCAAAAGATACAAAACATGGATTTAGCACAGTTATCATCACTTGCACATGGTTTTGGGGAGCAGGAAGCCTAGGCTGACACAAAATGTCAGTGTGTGTGTGTGTGTGTGTGTGTGTGTGTGTGTGTGTGTGTGTGTGTGTGTGTGTGTGTGTGTGTGTGTGTGTGTGTGTGTGTGTGTGTGTGTGTACTATAGAGCAGCATGCAGACAGTTGGAAAAAGCAACAAATAGCCAGTGAGACAAAATGAGTTTTAATCTGCATAGCTGAATCATGCAACTGTTGTGTGTGTGCCTGTAGGGGTCTTCAAGGTGAAACTGGGGTGTGAGTGTCTGCATGAACACAGCCAAGCTATGTCCTAGCTCTACATTGTGAGACAGGTGTGAGCTGTACATGGTAGAGGTAGCAGTTCATCACTGTCATCCAAGACCACAAGAACTGGCTCTGCCAGGAGTTGCACTGGCATGTCCATGGCCACATTCAGATGCACTGCTGTTACCTGAATGTGACCGATATCTGCTGGATGAGTTCACCTCATATGGATGTCCAGGACCATGACCCCATGACCTTCCATGTCTGGATGTGGACAGCTCACCCACTGATGGAGCAGTGGAAGTACTGCCACTATGGGAGCATGATCAGGCACGGCCACATTGGCTAACAACAGGTGATGTGGCTGACCTACACCCATGAAGATGCCATTCCCATCCCAGCAGATGTTTTCATCACAGACACCACTCGTTGAGATGCATCATTCTTCCAATCCATTGAATTGTCAACATGGTGGAGGCAGTTATGAATGTCAGCTTGTGCCATATCTGCAACCCTAAGCATTTCTATGGAGCCCCTATGGGAACATGCCTGTGCCTCCACAACAGCCCTAAATATACAGTGAGTAGACTGGGAAGAGATACCTGGATCAGGTGGAGGATGGACAGCAGGTCTCCTCTGAACACCCCTAACAACTCTCGTGCTTGACACCTCACCCACACTTTAGCTACAGCCAGAGTCAACAGCCACTGAAGCCACAGTAATCATACTTCCCTGATCAATTGTCTCTCCATCTACACGTCCAATATCTTTGGATTCACTAGAATGAGTAGGTGTAGACCTCCTGGATGTGTCAGATGGAATTTCAGGGGATGGCTGTATGTCAACCTCAGAGTCAGATTCATCTTCTGCATCCCCTGACTGTGCTTCTGTTTGGTCAACATCCTCATCAGAGTCTGCAGATACTCTGACATCAGGCGGCAGAAGGCCCACTCTTCCACTGTTAGGATCACCTGTTATAATAAGCAACAACACAGGAAAACAATTAATACCTAAACTACTGTACTCTAATATATGCTAACAAAGTAACAGTGCTGCTACTATTAGACAGTACAGCAATGCACACAATAGTCCTGACATAAACATCACACACTAAAATATTTCTTTGAATTCCTCATCAGTACCGACATAAAATGTTTGGCTTACCATAAGCAGATGATGGTATCCTCTGCATGCCAGATGGTCCTGGAAGAAGTTAAACAAAAGGTAAGGACAACATCATTAAAATTAATAGTAACACAGGGGGGTAATACTTTTTCCCCATTCATCATGAACTTGGACAACATAAGCTAATCAATCAAAATGTGTTGTAAACTGTAGCAATCTTCAATCCCCCCAAAAATGTCTTGTGAAACAGAAGTAACGTATTGATTTAAATTGTTTTACTATACAACAGTATTCAATAACTGAGATATAAAAGCCTACCTGAAAGCTCCTCCTGAAACATGCTTGCTGACCCTGAAATAGTAGCACCAATGTCAAGGACATGCTGTTCTGCACTTTCCTGGGAGCTGTCTGGATCCCTGACAGTGGAAAGAACTCTTCATTTGGTGTTAGTGGTGACTCTGTAGCATCCCCTCCGAGTACCCCTCGAATCATGGCCCATTGCAGCTGCTATCCTCTGTGCAGATGCGATCATGTCAGTGGTCCCATGGTGCATCTGGTCATATGTCCTACTGTGGCCACCTACTGCATTAACATCTGTGACAATCTGCTGCCAAATCTGCATTCTGCATGAAATGTCTCCACATCCCCTTCCAAGCAGGAAGGCACCATGGTGCCTAAAAACATCAACAATGACCTTGTTCCCGGGGTCAGTTACAGGTGGTCTTTGAGGGTTGAGATGCCTGGGTGGCACAGTCCTAGGTGTCCTAAAAGACAACAGAAGGATAATACACATAAGTATCACATAGCTACAAAATAACTGTTCCCAGATAAAACAGAAAAGGTAACATTTTATTATTACCCACTGGAGAAACATAAAACAGTCTAGAAATTTGAAATACAAACAACAAGCTGTATGCAAAAAAGGAGTATAGAAATAGCAACATATCCTTGTTTGGGCTGTAACAGAAATGCAGCCACCCCCCAAAAATAGAACTGGCAAATGACACATTTTTCTAACAAGCCATCTTTAAAATGCCAAGAGAGCTAGCAAATGACATGTCCCTGAAACATGTCTACAGATTCAGAGAACATTCCATTTTAAGGTATTACTAATCATGTATATTTGTAAAATGCCCTAAAAAATGCCCATGCCATCAGTACATGTCTAACTAGTGCATACAGACAAAAGTATAATGCTAATCAATATATAAATATATATATATATATATATATATATATATATACATACATAGTTATAAAACTACTATACAGATTTTTCTTAATTACATTCCAGCATATGCAGTATGTAGCTGAGAAAATGCAAGCATACCTTCTCAAGTCCAGTAATCCTCTGTGCAGATATATCTGCAAGTAATAGCCTCTTTCCTGTATTCTCCACATAGACAAGTCTCCTCACCTTCAGTTTCCCTAGTTACACAGTTGCCTTTTTATGGTGTAGATTCAGGGCTGTCAGCACAGTGAAGATGTGAATCAGGTGTGAACTCAGAATTGCTGAATCCCAAATACTTGGCTCCATGTATCAGATATAAACATAGTGCTGGCACTCCCTCACTATTGGTTTTTAATGGATTGAAAACACAACAGCACTGAAGGCTTCCCTACATCCAGTGGGTGTGTCAGGTTAGACTTACAAAGTGTTAACATTTTGTCAAGGTTGGAAATGTAAGCAAGCAGTGCACAATTTGCAGGTTCTGTTCATTAACATGCAACACCCCTTTTATTTATTGGCAACTACACATTATATTGTTGCCTTTTAATATCCTCACACATTTTACGGAAAATTGTATAGAATGACTTACAGACTGCATGTCTCAAATTACTGGCCAGATAAGAGAAGCATGAGCAATAAACATAGAGAGATATGACAGAGCTGAGTTTTTGCAAGCAGTACTCATAACTGGCTGTGTGATTGCTTAGTGCAATACATCCAAAAATAATAAATGTTGGTTGTATGCACAATGGTTTCAGGTCTTTGTTGCAAAGCTGTTTGCAGGGCAAAGAGTGATAAGGCAGCCTTACTGTGTTCTGAAGGCTCACTCAATTTCTGATGGCTTAGTGGTTGATTGCTGTGGCTATGGTTTGCAGGGTCCTGGGTTCAAGACTTACAAAGGTCTGATTATTTACAGGGGTCCAGGGAAGTGAATAGTGTGGGACGAAATAGCCAGGGAATTGTTATGGCTAGGCGTGTATAGGCCCTAGGGCCATAAGCCCTGTACCAATCTATGAACTGGCATGGGAGTTCAAATCCAGACCTATGTAGAAATATGTCTTGTGTACTAACATTTTGTAGTGTGTATGTTATAGATTGTTTTTCCTCATTTCAACTACTTTTCAATTTTATTTTTTCTTATTCTTCTTTTTCTTTCTTTTTTGTGGGGGGGGGGGTCACTGTTAACATGATGTGCAGCTTAGCACAAACATAGGAAACAGTGGAATGAATGTCAGGTTTGGCTGTGCTTATCTTGTTCATGTGAAACATGGCAGTGAGCAAACTAGACTAGTGACCCACCCAGGAAGCACACAGAACACCTACAGACAGGACTCAGATAGTGAAGAATTGATAATGGATAAATTCAATTAATTATGTTGGGCACCGTGCAAACATGCTAAGTTGCATTGAGTGGTGGTTAGCACAGAGACCTAAAGAATGATTAGGAAATTAAATCAAATTTTAAATTAAATTAAGCAATGTCATGTAACCAGTCCTGTGGCAGCAGGTGTAAGTGTATGCAGAAGTCCAGATGGTGTTGGGTACTAGTACAGGGCGTGCAACCTTTTTATACTCTTGTGACAGTGCAGTTTATAGAAATGAATTCAGAAATAGAGAAGTGTTATTTGGGCATTCTTGTAGCAACAG
>NC_056749.1:180982397-180984897 GCF_019279795.1 Protopterus annectens
CTTCTTTTTTCTCGGCAACAGGGGTTTATACATTCATATCCTGTTGGTTCACGCTAGGGTGGTTTGTGCAATATATATATATATATATATATATACATACGTACATACACACACACACACACACACACACACACACACACATATATATATATATATATATATATATATATATGCATACATACACACACGCATATATTATATATATATACATATACACATATATATATATATATATATATATATATATACACACACATACACACATATATTATACACACACACACACACACATATATATATATATATATATATATATATATATATATATATATATATATATATATATATATATACATATATATATATATATACACATACACACAGACACACACATATATATATATATATACACACACACACACACACACACACACACACACACACACACACATATTTGCAGGTTTGCTGTGAGCTGCAAAGTTGGAATCTACTCCAAACTGACAAGTACACTTTTTGCAACTTAATTTGCACTTTGCTGTATTTATACACTTGCCTGTTATTTATAGTGGTGCTGTATTGTTTCTGTGTCTTGTTGTCTCCACTGTGGTTTTCTCACCCACCCTCCCTCTTCTTGTTTTGTTGTTAAGGGCTTAGAAACTAACCGCCCATCTTGTAAGTTTGTATTTGGATACTCCTTCTGGTCCTACCTCATTTGCTCACTCAACTGAGTGCAGTGAGATCATATTCTGATTTCAGGCACTCCTACTGTGTATAAAGAGAGCATTTGAGAAGGACAACCCTTGTAGCTTCTTAATCCTGCTGTGTTCCCTCCCTCAAAAAAAAAAAAAAAATTATATATATATATATATATATATATATATATATATATATATATATATATATATATATATATATATATATATATATTTTTTTTTTTTTTTTTTCAGCTGCTCTTACTGTAACTGTCTTAGTTGCTGTTCTGCGTGCTATCCACCACAAGAGGAGTGGTTCCTGGCCCAGAAATTGTAGCTACTGGCCTTTTGGGCAGTTTTTTTTTCATCTCTTTCAACATTCTGGTTTAAAAGCCGCACTTGCGCTTGTTTCACACCTTTCCTGTTACTAGCCTAGTCCAGATACATAGTTGCTGTATCCAGGGCTGTTGGTAAGCTTCTAAGCCCCGCAAGCTTTTCTGTGTTGGGGGGAAGCCTTCTAGCTTATCAGTGGGAGTGGTAAGCACTAGGTAGCCTATCTACCACATGAGGAGTGGTTATGGCCCAGAAATTGTAGTTTATTGGCCATTTGGACAATCTTTTCCATCTCTCTCAACTTTCTGGTCTTAAAGCCCATGTTTGTGCTTGATCCCCACCTTTCCCATAACTAGTCTAGTCCAGGTACAGATTTGCTGTATCCAGGACTGTTTGTAAGCTTCTGAGCCCCCCAAGCCTTTGTGTTGGAGTGCAGCCTTCTAGCTTATCAGTGGGAGTGGTAAATACTAGGTAGCCTGTCTACCACAAGAGAAGTGGTTCTTGGCCCAGGAATTGTAGTTTATTGATCATTCGGGAAGTTGTCCATCTCTTTCAACTTTCTGGTTTAAAAGACCACATCTGTGCTTGTTTCCCATCTTTCCTGTAACTAACCTACTGGAAAGCACTAGAAAACCTTAGACTGATACAAACCTTTTAGCTTAAAAGAGACTTTGGAGTGATTTGAGTATCAGTTTTCTGTATTTTCTTGCTGTACTTAACTGTTTTCCGTCTAAACGCTGATTTTCCAGCACTTATTGTGATTTAAAAGCTTGTTTTTTTCACATATTGTACTTATTTGACTGCCTGCACTTTTAAAAAGTTGTTTTTTGTTTAAACAAATTGTTTAACTGTTGTAGGCTACACACTAAAGTGCTATAGCCTTTTCTGATCGCTTGTAGTAATTTAAAGCTGTTTTAAGTGTACGTTTTACTGTTTTTGCCTTCTCTTGTCAAAAAAAAAAAATCTTGTTTCCTGCCTTTCTAAGCTAGTATAGTCCAGTTTTCAGGCTAGTGCTGAATTCAGGGCTGTGTTACAAGTTTCTGAGTTACCCGTACCTTACTTGGATAGAGGTAAGTTTCTCTGTTCACCTGTGAGAGAGGGGAACTTTGATCAGCCATCTGTTCCTGGAGGAGTGGTTCCAGCCCAGAAGTTAGTAGTTTAAAAAATGCGTTTGCACAGTTTTGTGCATTGGACAGCACCGGTTAGCTACGGTTAAATTATTCCCAGTTCCACTAAGTCTCCTCTTCAGTTTTTCACTTGAAACTAGTCTCTCAACCTAAGCACTCAAAAAGCATCCTACAGTCCAGCACTTGCTCAGACCTAATAGCAAGCAATAATATACCCTGACACTTGCTCTTTATCCACCCCTCACCAAAAAACGACTAAGCAGCTCAACCTACTATTCAGGCATGACCAAAGAGCAACTTCAGGTGTACTCTCCAGTCCAGCTGGTGAATCTGGGTATCCTGAGGCAA
>NC_056749.1:180989897-181037397 GCF_019279795.1 Protopterus annectens
TGTTAAATATTCGAACGCTTAAAAGTTCAAATCACTAAAGATCGATCTTTAGTGATCAAACATTTTAAATGTTAAAAAACTAAACTAATCAAAAAAAATAAAGGGTGTAAAGCAGGGGGGAAAGCCCCTCTGCACCCCCTCATGTGGGAGCTGCACCCCCTTCTACTTAAATATACCAACTTCAAGATCACGCTACAGTGTAGGAAATGGGAAATTTTCCATTTCCGCACTGTAGTACACTGAAGTGCGATCTCAGAGTTGGTATATTTAAGTAGTGGGGGGTGTGGGAGGGGCAGGGGGCTTGCCCCCCTGCTTATACCCTTTACATTTTCTTTTTTTTTGTAAATATTAATTTTTTTTATATGTTCAAACATTTAATTGTTCGATCACTAATGGTCGATCATTAGTGGTTCGAACAATTAAGCGTTCGAACATATAACATATACCCTGCTGGTAAATTGTACCATTGAAAGAAAATAAATTGTTTTCCAATACTAATTTCAAAAGAGCTAACAGAACTGGAACTCTGTGGGGGGGGGTGTATTAGTGTGCTTGGCAAGGAAATCTCCCTCCATAAGTAAACACCTTTGATGTGGGATGCTGGAATAAAGGGTAATCATACGAATACACACACACACATACATATACATATATATATATATATATATATATATATATATATATATATATATATATATATATGGGTCTATACTGAATGATAGACAATACAAAATATCTAACACATATGGTCGAAACCATATGATTAAATTTTATAATGTCTATCATTCAACAAAAAAAAAAAAAACAAAAACCTAAAATAAATATATGTAGGGGGCAAGCCCCCCTGCACCCCCCGCTACTTAAATATACCAGTTCCAAGATCACACTATAGCGAGGAAAGGAGAAATTTCCCATTCTGCGCTGTATGTTGATCTCCATGCAGAATTTCAAAGTTTTAAAACTTCGATCACATGGTCTCCAATCATATGCAATTCAATGTTTTAAGCTTCGACATTCTGCATGAGACCCATATATATATATATATATATATATATATATATATATATACATATATATATATAGATATAGATATATATAGATATAGATATATATACATATACACACAATGAACACCCGTCAGCTTGTATGTATTGATCATAATGTTGCATACAGGTATAGCAGAGTCCCTCCTTAAACATCCAGCAGATGTTATAGTGCCAAGACAGTGTGTGATTACTCTCAGAGTGTGGACATATCAAAACAGTTGTACAAGTGTGTTTGTGCAGAATCATTCTGAACACTGTAAATCACATATCTTATATCAGAAGCATGGGATTACTGGTGTTATTATTCTGATATTGTCCATGATTGTGGTTGCTTCTTTTATTGTTGTCCATGAGCTATTACCTGTGTCCCACTTGCTGGAGACCTCTGCTAAGAACACTCATATTCAGGCAAATCAGTTTGCATAGCTTCACAGTATGAATCCTACCCCAATTGCATGTCAGATCCCTGAAAGATGTCTTCTGCTTATTCATGCAAGAATGCTTATCTCAGACATCTTCCCCATTATTATGTCATCTTGTGTGACAGTCACATTAATACACATTTTCACTATGCAGTCTCTACTGTATCATATTGATATGTGATTGTTATTGCTGCTACAGCTATCTTCCATTGACATGCCCTCATCTGCTGGACATTAGGTTGTTTCACCTGTCCCCTTTCCTGTGTTTATTCCTAGAATTAATGTGTGTGTGCCTATTCAATGCACAGACTTCCCCTGATAGTTTATTTTACATGGCAGTCCATGTACCCTTAAAGATCATTTGCACAACTTCAGTACATAATGCCAGGAATGGGATTTCACAATACTCTGCACTGTAGATACACTGTACTGTACTGTGTTTAGACCATATATTTAACATTCATACCTCTTAACTGTCCATATTTTCACAGAATGTACAGATGTGTTCCTTATCAAATTTGTGGCTTTCTGCCACATCAATGGGATGATCTCAGGACGGATGTAACTAAATAATTAGACATTCGAGTTTCAGACTTCAAATCCTTCAGAACATGTATCTTAACAGAAACCCCTGGTTATTCTAGTACATTTCTATAGGGTAAATATGTCAAAGATGTCGCTATTTCTGGTCATTGTCTCCCCATTATATTGGCCTTTGTCCAGATGTCTTGCACTAAGAGATTGAGAGCCATCTGTTAAGCCCTGGTGATCATTGTGGCATTCCACACAAAACTTCAGACCTTCAGTGCTTTGATTTAAACAGAATTGCTATTCGTGCTCACTTACTTGGTTTCCTGGCTGGCAGCACTGTTGCCAGCCACGAAACCTCACTTATTTACGTTTAACTGCGGTTCACAGCATAAATATGCAATGAGCAATGCTATTCACCATGCATCACCGCCCACACATATTAACTCCACATAGGGTTCACAGGAAGCCTACATTGAGTTTATTGAATCCCAGAGTATATATTTACTTGTTTTTGGAGAGAAGGAATTGGTATTCTGTTTATGTTTGAACTCTATCAGCAGAGCTTTGCTTACTATTGAAATCTGTGGTCTAATAATGTTATACATATGAAAACAGCAAGAAATATCAAGGTGGTTGAGAATGTGGACATTTTCTTTTTATTCCTTGCTACTGGTAGCTAATTATAAAATGCAGAGAGTGCACAAATGTAGCTAGTGACTCAGAAAAGAAAAAAAATCACGGAGTTTTTTTTTTCTTTGTCTTCTTCTGAGTGTGACAGAACTGTGCAGCCTGTAAATGCACCTTCCTAAAGTAATTTGTTAATGAAATGAGTATTTTATACTAAAAAGACTATGTGTGAACAGAAACTGGCCTTATTCACTATGTACTTCAATTTTATCAACATTTTTATGCAGGCTGTTGGTGCTGTGTCCAGCTCCACAATGTAAGAAATATAGGACCAATGAAGTCCACTACAACTGTTGATCATTACCTGAAAAAAATGGAAGAAAATAGGGCAGCTACTACTGCAGCTACTAACTGAGAACTGCAAAGTACTAACAAACTACTGAGAATAATTCCTGAAGCTAGTGCGGTCTTACAGGAAATATCAGCTACCAATGAGCAATGTCTGGTAAGGCAGCAGCAACAACTCACTATGATTCAGTGACCATCACTTGCTATGGCAACGTGATCAACAACTATCACCTGCTATGGCAATGTGATCAATATCTGGACTGGGAACTTCCATTTTTGGTGGCCCTGTGAAGAGGCTTAGCTTGGATGATGATGTGGAGACCTAACTTTAAGAGATACACGGGGAGGGAGGACCACCCACAGAACAGGTTAGGCAAATGCTGTCATCACGTCTGACAGCTGAATTACTGAACATCTGCATGGACTTGGTTGACACTGATGCATATTATTACCAAAATCTAAAGAAAGACATTTTAAGTTAGGGCTAGTGCTTCACCTCAGGCTGCTAAAAAAGTGATTACTAGAAAATGGAAATTAAAATCTAAACCAACCATAATAGAATTATTTGAATGTAAAGGGGATAAAAGAATTGGAGGAAGGATCTTTAGAAAAGGGATGGAGCAAACTGCACATAAATAAATGGAATTTGTGGGAAGTGGGAACAATATATGCAGAATAATGTTCACAAAGCCAAATCCAGCCACTCTAAAAAAAAAAAAACTGAAATAAAAAAACATAATGTGCTGCCAGTGAATGCAAACACTTTAATAAAAATAAGTATTCATTCTCAATGTAACACAGAACTTCATATGATAACATCACCTCCTCAATCCCCAAAATATATTTATGTGATAATCTACAACTGTGCATGTGAATATTGGGATTTACCCATGGCTGGTGTGATTCACCCTCATGATCAAACAAAGCCAACTGTGGGTAAATCCTGATATACCTACAAACAGGAGTGGATTATTGCTATTATACAATGACATTATTTAAGAAAGAAACTGCCTACCATTCTTAAATGATGTTTCTGTATAACGGCACTTTAGTTTTCTTACATGCTGTAGACTGATGTACTGTGCATGCGTATGCGACTTGCATTCCCATGCTTCTACAGCACATCAGTGCATTTTACGAGAAGCAGCAGAGAAAAGAGAATCTCCGTTACTGTTTTTTTTTTTTATTAAAAAAAAAAAAAACAATCAGGATTTCATTTGACAGCACAGAAACACATGGAAAATCAGATATGTTCCTGTTTCGTTAGTTTTGCAGAACCATACCTGATTTTCTTTCTGTATTTTGATATTCCCCCACATATACCAGTAGAAATGTCTAGCTGCTCAATGGTACCTCAGTGGCCACCCTTTTTTCTGTTGGTATTTGATGGCTTTACAATGGGCATGCTGATTGGGATGTCCAATCAGCATTTTTGTTTTTGAATAGCAATGAGCTGTTATTGTATAATGTTCAATAAATAGCACCATCTTGTGACCTAAAGACAGTGGTATTTAGTGAAATGTGGAATATTATTTTGTGACCACAAGATGTGGCTATTTAATGAACAATATATTTGGTTATTGAGGAGGTTATGTTATCTGTTGAAGTTCTGTATTACATGGTGAGAAAAAGGGCTTATTTTATTAAAAGCAGAATAATGTTCAGGAGAAGTAAAGTTTCAGGGAAAGCAGAACTTCTTCAGTCTATATAATGTTAAATTGAATAATAATTGTTAAGAAAAAAAACATGCATGTATACAGCATGAAAAGGAAAATATTAAATTCCAAGCAACTGCCAGCAAAAATCCACACCAAACGTCTCTTAAAGAACAGGCTATATATAGAAATACAAAAAAGACACTGATGGCTGTAGACTCCAAAAAAGGCCTTTACTAGTGCAAAAAACACAAGCGCTTTCACAAATGAGCTTCCGCAGGTGTATATAAAGCACTAATGAAACATACCTTTTATACTAAAAAGTAAGTCACATGACACAAAACAGCTGACAAAACCTCAAAACATAAAAAATATATAAAAAATATATATAGAAAACATATTCAATAGATATATCCACATTTAATACATATAAACTGCTAAACATATAAAAAACAAACATATTAAACACTCTAAAATCATCTTTTCAATGGCCTCTTCTTCAATCTTGGTCTTAATGGAATGCACTCATTGAGACCATGCCCCTCAGTGCTTTTCAATTTGGTGATACAGATAGCTTCTAAATTCTCAGTCCTATTGTACATATCACCCTGTCTAGGACTCTCATGAAGTAAACTAATGACTCTGAAACTAAATATATGTGAATCATTTGTACTGGAGACGTGCTTGGCAAGTGCATTAGTTCTACTGCGCTTCCTGATGTTATAGACATGTTCCCTGAGATGTCTATCTGTCTTGCCAACATAGAATTTGGCACAGACCCTGCAACTAGCAAGGTAAATAACATGTTTACCTTCAGGGTCTCTGCTACGTGTGATAGTAAGACCAAGATTGAAGAAGAGGCCGTTGAAAAGATGATTTTAGAGTGTTTAATATGTTTGTTTTTTATATGTTTAGCATTTTATATGTATTAAATGTGGATATATCTATTGAATATGTTTTCTATATATATTTTTTATGTTTTGAGGTTTTGTCAGCTGTTTTGTGTCATGTGACTTACTTTTTAGTATAAAAGGTGTGTTTCATTAGTGCTTTATATACACCCGAGGAAGCTCATTTGTGAAAGCGCTTGTGTTTTTTGCACTAGTAAAGGCCTTTTTTGGAGTCTACAACCATCAGCGTCTTTTTTGTATTTCTATGAAAAGGAAAAGCCTTGTAATGGTTTGTTTTCATAGGATCATAGGAAGTTACTTGGCTATTGGCCCTGAGGCCCTTACAAGCCTAGCTAAGAATTTAGCCCATGTTCCAACAAGTCAGCACCCTATGCCACTGTCCAGCAGGGACGCAGGTGGAATCCCAGGGGTGTATTTTCTGTTTCCCCATCCAGTTATCCAGGTTGAATTTAAAAAGGATTAATGAGGCACTCTGTTTGACATGGAGAGGGAGTCTATTCCATATAAAGGGGAGTATATGGGACAGAAATCTGTCCTGCCAACAAGTCCTACTGATGTCACAAACCAGGTTGAGGTCGCACGTGGGGATTACTCGAGTGGAGCTTGACTTGCGGATATGCAGCAGTCCCATCAGGGCGGGGTCTGAGATTGCTTTGTATGCCAGATAGAGGTCACCTCTGAGGAGTCTGTAGGAGACTGAGTAGAGGGGCAGGGCCTTTAACCTATCTGTGTATGGTAGATCTCTGAGGCCCTGGATTCTCCTGGTGAGGAACCTCTGTGGTCTCTCCAGCTGCTGCATGTACTTTGTGAGGTACATGCCAAAAGGGGCATTGCACTCAATAATGGGTCCTTTAAGGGGAAAAATACAGTGATGTTATGACCACCTTGTCCCTGGATGAGATACTCTTACCAATGAGGTGGGCTATGTAGAAAGCTTTCCATACAACGGTGGCAATATGGTAGTCAAAAGTCAATTTGCTATCAACCTGGGTGCTGAAGCCCCTCGCGACTGATTGCATACTTAGGACCTTATTATAAATGTGATGATCTGTGTGGATGTCATTCTCCCCAAAGGGGATGATGATGCATTTTTTGGCAGTTTGATGCCATGTTTCTGGCACCAGTCATTTGTTTGCGTGAGATCCTCTTGGAGGATATCCACATCCCCGGGAATTGATGACAGCAGCCAGCTTGCAGTCATCTGCAAACTTGGTCAGCCATATCCCATTGGTTTTGGTCTGCATCTCAGAAACGTATATCCCAAACAGCAGAACCTCCAAGACCGATCCCTGGGGTACACCGCTTGTTATGGGTCTACTTCTTGAGGTGGCTTCTCCTGTTTTGACTAGGTGGGTTCTATCAGTGAGCCAGTTTGCTACCCATTTGGTAACATATGGATTCATGCCTAGTTGAGATAGTTTATAATTATAAGTATACACATCACTGTGTAATGTGTGATGTTAATAAAGGTTAGTAGTCAACCCCACTAAATGTAAATTGGTTATGGCCAAAGCCAGGTACTTAGGCTACATGATAGGAAAAAGGATAACAAAATACTGGCAGAGAAGGTAAACGCTGCACAAAATTGCCCCATATTCACTTCACAAAATAAGTATTTTTTTGTATGTTGGCCAATTACCGCAAGTTCCTCCCTAACTTTGCCACAATACTGTGTCCCCTGGCTGAACTGATTAACCCCATACTTTTCTTAACAACTTTTAGTACTCACAAATGCCCCTGAGGTAGACATCAGTGCAGTACTGGCACAAAACATAGAAGACAATGAATAATTAGTATGTTATATAAGCAAAAAACTGAGTCATCCAGAAAGAAGAAATTTAGCAGTTGAAAGAGAATGTTTATCAGGTGGGCTACCTCTGATCTTAAGTATTAGCTACTGGGCACAGAGTTCTTGCTAGTTACAGACCTTACACCCTTACAGTGGTATCATAGACAAAATGATAGTAGTTCCAAGCTAGTGTGGAGAGCCTTATCTATACAACTCATTCATTTAAAAAAATTTGCAGGTCTTAGATTGATATTTCTAGACTGTTCAGAATTTCACAGAGTGTACATATGTATACCTCATATTTCTGGTCTATTTCTCAAAAAATATGTGGTTCTCTGGCAAAAAACAATATTCTAAAATCTTAAATCTAAGAATGAAGTTGACATACAGATATCCCCCACTGCTAATTGTCACAAAGATAAGTAACTCTGTATATTGAAGCACAAATGCAACCCTGTATATTATTTGTATAACTTTATTTTTACTTTTTCTTGAACCTAAGTAAAATTTGCATGTACATATCCAACACTGTTGGTGGTATATTGTAATGAGAATATAATTTTGTTTACTATAGATCACAATGTGAATGCAACCCTGTACACTGTATGTAAATATGAATTTTAATTCTATTACTTTGTCTTAGAGATGTTTGCCATCCCTGTATACTGTACGTATTTTATGTGTATATATTTTTTCATTTGAAGCTTTTTTCCTGAGCCTTCTCTAAAAAGGGGTTCTATTGTCCAATCAGACTTTCCTGGTAATTAAATGTAATAATAATAATAATAATTATTATTATTATTATAATAATAATAATCTCCCTAGACCTCCACTGAAAATTGGCTTTGTTCCAAGTCGGACTTTCCCGGTAAACAAATGTTAAATACATAAATAAAATAATAAATCATTGAGGATTGAAAATAAAATAATGCCATGCATTTGAGTTTCAGACTTTATATTCTATAGAAAATGTGTGTCAACGCACACCTTGTTATTCTAACATATTATTCATATGACTGCAAATGAGTTGTTATGGGGTCATGATAACTAAGCTGGGGAGGATCATGTACTGTAGATTCTACAAGGCTGACAATGAACACCAGGGGGAGCATTCAAAATGAAAGATCTGCCACTGCTGAGCACTAGAGGAGTATAACAAAAGACAAAGGCAGAGTCTTCAGTTATGATGCTAACGAGGGACAGCTGTCCCAGTCTGTATATGAAGATACACCCTCCCAAATGAAGTA
Source organism: Protopterus annectens (assembly GCF_019279795.1). Lineage (NCBI taxonomy): Eukaryota > Metazoa > Chordata > Ceratodontiformes > Protopteridae > Protopterus > Protopterus annectens. Next base: position 180,998,474 of record NC_056749.1, read on the forward strand.
AGATTTGTTTGCCTCAAGTGAATTCTGAAAGGAATCAGATTAATTTTATAGCGAGAGACAGGGGTGGAGATAGAGAGAAAGGAGACAAAGAGAGAAGGTAGTCTGAAAGTGTGGAAGAGAAGCCTCTTTTCTAGACAAAGGAACTAGAACCTGTCTGAAATGAATTTGTTCTGATTATGCAAGAAAGCCAAAGGAATTCCACAAGTTATTCTAGGCCTTTTGTCATATGTTGGTATGTGCTTACTTAGGAGATACAGGCACCTGAAAGACGGAGAAATTGTCAGTTAATTTTGCCAACATAATGTACATGCTTGGTATTGCTATATCTCTTGTAATTTGAGAAACCTCACTGAGAAAAGACAGTAAATATTACTACTGTTTTTTTTTTGGAGTGTGCTAAGTTGTTTATGTCTGAACAGTTTTTGTTTGTTATTTTTTTTGTTAACAATAATGCTTTGTTTACTATTGCAATCTATAGTCTTTGGAGGCATTCATAAAGGTGAGCATGGTTCAATAACCTTTTTATATTCAGTAATGGCTCTAACACTGTGTTGCGTGGTGCTCGAACATGAAGATATGCAGCAACATGTAGGGCTAGCTCCATGGACATGCTGAACACTAATGTGGCAGTTTGGATGAGAAGCATATGCTAATTAGCCATGTACTGTCTCCCCCTAGAACCAACTCCAGGAAAGCATCTACACCAGGAGATTCAAGGAATTGTTCAGCCAAGTATATCAGCTTGGCCATCCCCATCAAATTGCAGTAGAGAACATGGCCAAAAGGCCATGTTCATCAACTGAACATGACTGGAGTAGGAGGATCAGGGGTGGGGGGTACACTAATCACCAGAGATTACTCTAGACCGAGTGCCATAACAACACTTACAACAGTATGGGGTCTGGGGAGGTGGGGAGGACACTAATCACCAGGCATTACTGTAGACCGAGTGCCATAATGACACTTACAACAGTATGGAGAAGGGGGAGGTGGGGGGCAACATTAGACACCAGGGATTACCCTAAATCAAGTCCTGTAACAGCATTTACAGCAGAACATGGATCAAGGGTAGGGAGAATACTAGACACCAGGGATGACGCTAAACCAAACGACATAATGGCAATTACAGCTATATGGGGATTGCAGGTGGGGGAACCACTAGACATCAGAGATTACTCTAATCCAAGCGCCATAATGGCACTTATAGCAGGACAGGGATCGGGAAGTGTGTGTGTGGGGGCATAATCCACCAAGGAAACTACATGCATGTCGTAATGGCAGTTCTACTATGGAGATGGAGAGGGAAACATTGGCCACCAAGGAGCATGCAAAAGCCTTGTGCCTTAAAGGCATTTCAACTAGTGGGGTTTGGGGTTGTGGGAACCACTAGATAGGGGAGGACAGACAGTTATGCAGACTACAGTGTGTGTGTGCGTGTGTCTGTGTGACTGGGGGGATACCAATGCAGACACAAGCAGCAGTTTATATAGATCAGCAATGACCTGCACATTGCATTAGTAACTGCAGTTTGGAGACATGCAAGTTAGCAAATAATGAGGTCTTGCTTCATAGCAGCTAATACATCTCTGAATCTCAAAATACTGCACTGTAGGAGCAGTGCTTTTTTAGTGCAAGCCCTTTCATAAATTCCAGGGTATGTGCATTATGTGAGTGAAAACAACAAGGAGTATCATAATGACAACTGTGTCTATCTTAAAATATATATGCCTATGTGTAACACACACATACACACACACACACACACACACACACACACACACACACACACACACACACACACACACACACACACACCTTTTAAATGTGTGTGTGTGTGTGTGTGTATATAGATAGATATTTTTAATTTACGTCATCATCTAAATTTCCAGGATTTCTGACGTTTTCTAATATCATTTTTATACCCCTCCATCAAAAATGCTAAACACATTAATTCATCAATGTGTACTTAACTATTTAATATCAGTAACTACTTTACACACAGAGAGCTTTTTGTATCGTTTTTTTGGTACACTGAACTGCAATAAATTAACTTTAGCTATCTCAGATTATACAAACTTACTTGACTTAACTGGTTATGAAATGAGTCACTTTGTAAGCTAGTGGCTTGTCCTCCATCTTGATGAATTGTCACTGGAGTCATTTCAGTCTTTATGTATAGTAACTCCATTTGGAATCTTTAATCTAGAGATTGCTGGTCTCCTAAAATGTTTTTTAGCATCAGTCTTATACTTCAAGTTTCTCAAAAAATGTTATTAAATACACAGCTAAAGAAAAACAAATAATTAAAATGCATCTTGTGAAACATTATTTCTTGCTAAACAAAAATGCCACTAACACTAAATGCGAGCCTTGCATGACTCGTATGGTATTAACTATTACTATTCCTGTTAATGAACATAAGTAACATTTCTATGTCTCCACTAATGACACTTACAGACGTATGGGGACTGAGGACTTGGGGGGGGGACTAATTGCCAAGGATTACTTTAGATCAAGTTCCTACCACTATGCGAAAGGCAATACTTTGAATGACATTTGATTAATATTTCAAAAAAAATCTTATCTGCGGTGGCTTTTTTGTGGAGTCTATATGTCCTTCCAGTGTCAGCATAGGTTTTTTTCTGGGTATTTGAGTATCCTCCCACATCCCTCAAACATGCAGATGCAAAAAACAAAAACTGTTGAAATCCAAAAGAGTACCACGGAGACCTTGTACCAGCAACAGCAAAAGTGTAGTCTTAACGAATTTTATTTTTCACAAACGTTTTCGCCGCACAAAGGTGCAGCTTCCTCAGAGAAAACAAATTAACAATGAGGTAAAATGCACGCCCCTTTTATACAGGTCAAAAGGGAAATGACAACATGGTAAGGCAAAACTCATTGTAATCTTGAAAAACAAATATAAAACTTCACAAAATCAACATATTCCGCAAAGAGAATATGCAAGCCATAATTCATGTTGATAATAACCATTTAGAAATGTGAAATGTTACCAAAGGAATAAACATAAAATTAAAATAAAATATTTAAAAAATTTTAAAAAAATATATGAAATCATAACATTAAAAATGGAAAAGTTCAACATGAAAGTCAATCAAGTAGTAACTCATAAAAAATAAGTAATACTAAGCAACAGTGGATTAAAAACTGGGTGAAAAAGTGCTAGTCACCCATTGTAAATATAAGGCATGGTAAACGCCTGTATGACATATAGGTGTGTGTTTAACAAACAACTATAACTACTGAGACCTAAGCTGTAACTTGCCATAGGTGGTGCCTCAGCCAAAGCACACCACTTGAAGACAAGAACAAAGCAGGGAAGAACATTGGAAGAAACCTTTATGTATGCATGAGTTAGTAAGGTATACCTGCAAAGAAAGGTGCTACCTTAAGTAACTCCTCAACTTGAGTACTGCTGAGATGTTGCAATTTTCATTTAAACCCGGGTAGCAAAATGCGTCTAAACGCAATTGCCACTCCAGTTCACGTACTTCTAAAAGAAGAGCAGCGAAAACGTTTGTGAAAAATAAAATTCGTTAAGACTACACTTTTGCTGTTGCTGGTACAAGGTCTCCGTGGTACTCTTTTGAACATCCCTCAAACATGACATAGGGAACTGCAATTCATCAAAGTTTCCTGTAGGTGTGTGGGTGTGTTTGAGTGTGGCCTGTACGGGTATAAAGGGGTGGTGCTCCATTCAGGATGTACTTCTATGCCCTGCACTCTGAATATCCTAGAAGTTTCTGGCTACCCATAACTCTGCACTATATTAAGAAGGGTAATCAGAGAATGAATGAAATGGTTAATGAAACAGCTTTGAGAAACTGCATGATTTCATGTGAGAGACAAAATCCTGGTTAATGGAATGTCTAATGACACATTCATGTGGATCTCAAAATAATTTACATCAGGCACAAGCAACAGTCTCAGTGTTATGAAAAAAATTAAAATGGGACAAATCTATTTAAGAAATATTTAAGTGTCTGTTGGTATTCTGAATGCTTTGAATGATACTATAATAAATTCCTATGCACTAATTCCACCATTAGTGGATTTATACAGCTGGTTGGTATGCTGATGAAAACTGTCATTTCGTAAGAATATGAATTCCTTTCATGGCAAAAGTGACCGTATATTAAGGTGGATAACATATTTATACAGCTGGTTGGTATGCTGATGAAAACTGTCATTTCGTAAGAATATGAATTCCTTTCATGGCAAAAGTGACCGTATATTAAGGTGGATAACATGTCCTGGTCTTCATCAGCCTTAAACATCAAAGTTGGAGGGCCCCATTTCCTCATTTCTAATACCAGTTCCAGAACACAGAAACAGTGTAATGTAGGCAGCTGCTAGTGTATATTAAATAAAGACAGTAAACAACACTATGGAGTATTGTAATGGAACATATATGTTTTTTGAAAGTGTTTTAGTCTCTCCTCTATACCTCTACATATTACCCAAAATATAAAAGATGTAACAGTCTTATGAAAAACACATGAAGCGTTAGGTGATACCTTCTTTAAAATAAGGGACCAAGCTATATCTTGCACACCAGTACCTTTCATTTGTAGTCTGTCTATCGCCATGGAAATAAAATCCATATGATGCAAACAATGGTTAGCTGTAGCAATGTAATACTTAAATCTGACCATCACATCTTTATAATGATGTGTCAAATACAAGGACAGCATAAAATATAAATTTTCAGTATAAAAAGCTGCTGGTCATTGCAACCTCTAAGTCATAGATGACTGTCACTAATGGGATATGAATCTTACCACTGCCGACATAAATGTCACCTGGACATAAAGTAACATAACACAAAATAAAATGTGCTATAGGTATATTCACTCACAGCTGTGAGTTTAATAAAGTAGCCTTTAAATTGTGTGCTTCATCTTATTTCTAGCCAGTACCTCTATTTTTGGAAGCATATTTGACATCCTTTGGACTGCAGGTACCAGTTTGTTCCTCTGATTATAGCATATGATGTAACTAACATAACCTTATTATGCTGACTTGTGCTACAGTGTTTATATTTATTTTACATTTGTTTACCAGGGGAGTCCAACTGGGCAAGTTGCCCATTTTCCGCAGAGGCCCAAGGAGAAAAGCTCCATACAGTACAAGATTAACAATACAGAAACATATAAATACAAATGTGCTTAAAAGATACATGCAAAGTATGCATAAGAAACTATCCATAGAGAAAAGCTCCATACAGTACAAGATTAACAATACAGTAACATATGCATACACATTTACTTAAAAATATATACATGCAAAATATGCGTAAAAAATTATCCATAAGATATTTGAGGACAAAGTAGTTAAAATGAAATAAACCCTTATCTCCCTTAAGATATAATTGAAAGGGCAAGTGAAACACTTGACAAATAGACAAAACCAGTATCTATGTGTATATATACAAAATATGTGCAGCAGCCTTTGTGAGGTATATGGCGTACAGTATCAGAAAATGCTGCAAGGCAGTGGCCCAGTTTGTAACAACTTATACAAAGGCGGGAGAGGTTGGGGCCTGGAAGCCACTGCCTGTAAATTGAAAAGCAATGTAATGCTCGCCAATTTAAGGGGAGTCTGTTTGCTCCACCCCTTCTCAACTCACGGACAAATGTGCTTACAGGAACACCTTCCTTGTATACAATGTATATAAATGAATACAATGAAATGTTCAAGCAAGTTACAACATAAAATGGTATAGAATGTAGAGAATATTGTAACAAAATATAAAGAATAGCAAAAAACCACACCTTTCTTACTAGAGGCTTCAGTCCACCAGGAAAAACTGCAATTAAATGTAAAACACTTGTAGTCTAAAAAATGGCAGGTAATTCCAGTGTAAAAAACGCATTCAACCACAGACATATAAGAGCTTTCACAAATAACTTCTGCTTCTTCAGCTGCAAATGCATTCTGTCTGCTGTGTAACTTATATACCTTGAACCAACTTATTAAGTCACAATCATCTTCATTAAGTAAAAACATTCAGTCTTTCACTGTGTAAACATGATTCTAAAAAGTTGTTGTTGTGTCTTTTGGCTTTTCCCGGTTAGGGGTCGCCACAGCGGAACTCCAGTCCGCTAATGATTGGTAGTTGATTTTTATGTGCCGAGTTACCAGCCCTGACAAACAACCTTCAACGAAGGTATGCCCATTCACGCATGTCTCCACGCAGAAGACGCTCTAGCTGAGAATCAAACCGGACAGCGTCTTACTGTGAGGCGACAACGCTACCGCAGCACCACCACCGTGGGTCACATAAAAAAACACATGTATAAAGAATACATATATAAAAAATGCACATATAAATATACATACATAAAAATGTGCTCAAATATAAACATATACTGTTAAAAACCTCTAATACTTAAAGCAAGCATGTCATAAAATCACTTAATATTTCATTTATTCAATGGTCTTGCTTTAAGTTTTGGTCCTATGGTTATCCTGTCATTTAATCCATGCCCAGAATCTGCTTTCAGTCTTATAATCTATTTTGCCTCAAGCTGTTCTGTCATGTTTCTAATGCCCCCCATTCTGATGTTGTTATATATTTTACCTATAACTAAAAAAGTCAAATTCGGTGTGTTGTCATTCACTCTAATATGTTTAGATAATGCACTAACATCACTTTCTTTCTGTATCTGGTACATATGTTCCTTGATATGATCTCTAAGGGCTCTGTTTTTCCCACATAGAAACAAAAACATACTGAACATACTGAACACTGGGCTAAATAAATACGTTCTGAAGCACATGTAGCTGAAATGTTAAATACTTATTCCCTGCCTGTGTCAGGATGTAAAAACTTATTACTGTTAGTTATATATTTACACATGGAACATCTCCCACATGGACAGGTCTGTCCATCTATTTTCCTTATATTTTCATTCTTAAAATAACAAAGTCTTTTCTTTAAAGAGTGTATATTCTTATGTGCAAAACTTGGTCTAGGTTCCAGTAAGGAACTAATCTCTTTATCTGTCATCAAAATTTCCCAGTGCTTCTCAGTTATATTTTTATACAGCCTCACATCAGTGGAATAAAACAGAGGAAATTTTAGTTTATTTTCTGTCTTCTTTTTATGTATTGTATGTACTGAGATATTATTCCTTTTAGAAAAATATGGTCTAGCTGTGTTTTCCCTCATTATAAACACCATATCTCTAGTTTTATTAATTTCATCATTATGGTAACCTCTCTCTACAAAATGTTGACTCATTTTTTCAGCCTGTTGTTCAAAATCCTCTGTTCTTGCATTAAGTCTCAATGCTCTAAATAACTGTCTATGTGCTACACTCTTAAATATATGTGGAGGGTACATACTGGTTCTGTGCACAAAACTGTCACAGTGACATTCTTTCTTAAATAAATTCGTATATATCCTCCCTCCCACATCTTTTTAATGTTAACATCCAAAAAATGAACTTCTTCTAATGACATATCCATTGAAAAGTTTAAGTAATTTTACATTTATTAATGTAGTCAAAAAAATCTGTAAACTGTACCTGTGCCCCCCATAACAAAAAAGGTCATATACAAACCTACAGTAATACAGAATGTGTTGTCTGCAGCTCCCTGTTAGAATAAACTCATCTTCCCAAACAGCTAGTACAGCATTGGGGTAGCTATTGGCACAAGAAGTACCCATAGCTATGCCATGCCTCTGCCAATAGATAGAAAATAACATGTATGTTCAATGAAACTAAGACTGTCTTTAACAACTTAGTAATAACTTCCATGTTCCCTTCATTAAATTCTTTACAAGACTTGCAAAACAACTCTATGTTGCTTATTCCTTCTTTGTTTGGGATCATAGTAAACAGTTATGTAATATCCATAGTTACTAAATACACATCTTCACAGTTCTTATAATTATCACAAAAATCAAACAAGTCATTCAAAAAGTGTTTTGTGTCTTTTAATATATGCCCCATGTTATTCAAATATGGGTGGAGGGTTCTCTCTCTCTCTCTCTCTCTATATATATATATATATATATATATATATATATATATAAATATAAGAGAGACAGAGAGAGAGGCTGGCTGTGTTGACCATCCTTGTCCAGCCACTATAGGTCTTAGTGGTGGACATATGAGCTCTTTGTGAAGTTTAGGTAACCTGTGAATCACAGATAGTAGTGGATGCTGTACCGTTAGATAGTCATAAAAACCTTTGTCAATCTTACCATTTCTAAATTGTTCAGTGTAAACTGTATTACTATGTCTTATGACACTTTGAACTCTGACCTTATTTATGACAGAATACAAGTGAGCATCTGACAACATTATTTTCATATCATTCTGAGATCTTTCCACATCATATATCACTAAAGGACCTCCCTTGTCGCTGGTCTTATTATACTATGATTAGCTTCAAAGTTTCTAAGTGCCAGATATTCATTTTTTGTCAAGTTGTACCTCTTTAATATAGTAGTTCTATCACTTTCATTAATCTTGTGTATGTCATTAATACAGTCTTTCAAAGGCATGAATCACTGGATTAAGTACATATGTACTCAGTTTTCTAAACATTTCTAATCTGTCAACACTTTCATTACTTTTATAATTCAGTTTTCAAGTCAAATTTCTAGTAAACAACTTTAAATCAAAAATTACCTCAGTAAAGTCCATCTTTGGCTTGGAATAAAGGATAGTCCTTTCTTTAAGACACTAGTGTCTTCTGCTGTAAGTACATGGGATGACAAGTTCCAAATCATTGTTTCTTCTGGATTCCCCAGGCCTTTTTTATTGCTGGTGTCCCTGTTACTTCTTCCAGTTTCCTTTTTAATCGGCTCCTGCATCTCAACCTCATTCTCATCCCCTTCTCTCCTGTTTCCTTAATGGGAAGGGGAAAACCCATTTGTTGTTAAAAGCAGTTGGTACATTATGTTGTTTTCTCTCTGGTTCAACAGTCTCTGGTACTCTGTTGGTTAAAGTAGTTACATTCTCTGTATCTCTGTCATCCCTATGTACTTGTGCCACTGTTTGAATTGTTTTTTTTCCCCTGACGACCTGCTCTTCAGCTCCTGTCATTGGCATTATTTCCCCATTCAGGGTACTGACAGCTTCTAACTGTTGAATTTCAGTGCTGTTAAGTAGAATGACATGCCTCCCTCCACTCTGAGATGTTCTGTTGGTCGAGACGCTGTCAATCATACTGCCTTTCATTTGTTTTTCTGGTTCTCTATAAAAATTGTTTTCAGTACGTGGCCAGCCCTTTGCTTTATTTTACATAGTTTATGCTCATATACTGTTAAAGAGTCTATAAGTTTATTAAGACATCTATCTGTATAATCAGAACTAAACTGTTCCATAATTTCTTCAAATTGCTGTTTCACCAATATAGATAGGCAATCTATTTCATGATTTGAAAGCTTAATTAAAGCTTCCATATACTTAATGCTTGTCTCTAAGTTTATAGACTGCCATTCAGCCAGTAATTCAGGGTCATTAGAACCTTGTACAGGCATTTTCAAGATGTGTAACCCACGGGGAACAATTCCTTCTTTCACACAAACCTCCATGTGAAATATTTGGAACTGATGTCCCTTTAGTTTAAATAAGTTGCCCTCCATTGCATGTAACTTAGTTTTAAATGTGATGATATCAATATTAAAAGTTCTCATAGTCTTTTTCATTGCCCTGAAAGCTAAGAAGTGGGTTACCAACATTGCTAGTAACATACAGCAGTTTATCTAGTTTGTTCACCTTGTTCACATGTATATTCTCCAGTACATAATCCAGTTCAATGATCTCTATTTCTTCTGCCATAGCTTCTTTCAGGAAGGTAAAAACAGCAAAATGGCAAGTAAAAAAAAAAACACAACTTCCTTACTAGAGGCTTCAGTCCACCAGGAAAACTGAAATTAAATGTAAAACACTTGTAGTCCAAACAATGGCAGGTAGTTACAGTGTAAAAAAAAAACTCTTCTTTATTCAACCACAGATGTATAAGCACATTCACAAATAACTTCTGCTTCTTCAGATACAAATGCGTGCTGTCTACTGTGAAACTTATATACCTTAAACCAACTAATTAAGTCACAATCATCTTAAAGAAACATCCTTCATTAAGTAAAAACATTCAGTCCTTCACTGTGTAAACATGATTCTAAAAAGTATAATGCATAACAAACACACAAAAAAACGCATGTATAAAGAAAACATAAAGAATGTTTACATATAGGACTTAACTCTCTTTACAAATATTTACAGGATAGATCTGGGGTGGTGAAGAAAGGAAGGCGAAAGAACAAATATGAAGGAGGTTGATTCAAACATACTACTGCTACTTTCCAAAGGCCATGATGCAACTACAGTCAAGAGGGTAATGACAGGGATGACATTTGAAATCAGGTTATCTTACAGTTTAGAAAACAGTTATATTATGCTTCTTTTTTAAGAACATTTTTATTAATTTAACATATTTACAATATATACACAGAAAGGATGAAATTTACATCACATATTGTACATTTTCCTTCTTTAAAGGCGATTTTTTTTTGTTCTGTTCAGAATTATTGAAAGAATTTATTTCCTTATGGTAGGTTGTTAGTGATTTCCAGAGATTTAGGCTGAGTAGAAAGAAGCCATGATCAGTGTAATATAATTTGATGTGCTTACATTCACTGCTGCAGTATTCAAAACATAAGGGTTTCCCTAGCATGGAAGCCCGATGTCCGGCCAGTCTCATGAAGACTCCTATAATTTAAAAGGTATGCCGAACGTCACCACACACTCCTTGCATAATGTAGGGCATAAAAGTGATGTTCAGGCCTACCAAAAACAGAACTTCTTTGCCATCAATCGGAATGTATCTTTTACATTGCTGGTCTGTTTACCTGCATCTGTTTCATGCCAGTTGAACGTATTTTCATTTTCCAGTGACTAACTATGCCTGTTTAGTGTACTTGCAAGATAAGTGCCCTGTTGGGGATTTTCTTTTTTTTCTTTTTTTTTTGTGTTCCTTGGGGTTAATGTCATCCAGGAAGGGTAAATGCCAGTGTGGGAGATAGATTCCCCATAGAGACCATCACGATAAGTATTTTTTTTGCCTAAGTGGTTCTCATAACCATATGTCTTGTGCTTTTTGTCAGGCATTTGTCCCCAAAACCCTTCGCAGTATACTTTCTTCCTTTTCCTTGTATATTAAAAACTAGTTCCTGCCCTGAGGGTCAGCCGTTAAGGTACAAACAGAATCTTCCACTGTACAGCCTCTGCTAGGTGTTTCTCCCGAGGTTGTTATGAACACGGAGGCTTGCCCATCTCTGTTGTCGGATTTCTCTGCTGCGACCGTGTTGGAGGCCAGTCAGAATCTGGTTGGCAGCACGTCCAAAGAGGCTTTGCAGGCATCCATCTCCAATGTTCAGAGGGAGCCACTATTGATTTTTTCAAAAGGGCCTAGAGGAGTTCCTCAGTTTTTGGTTGGGGAAGACATTCCTGCTATGGTTTTCGACAGTCGTCCTGGGTCTGAGCCTTATCAGGATGTTCCCTTAAAAAAGAAACAAAAAATTAAACATGCTTCTTCTGCTTCTAGGGATCCTCAAAGTGAGTGGCAGGCATTTACTCAAGGATTATTTTCTGCCTTAATGTCCCTAAATTCTCCACATGGGGTTTTAGTTCCTGTTCCTTCTTGGTCCTTTACTCCTCTTAAAAGGCCTAGAGACCAGGATTCTTCTGCAGATGAGTTGGATTCTGCTGATGAATCCTGAATTTATTCTATTCAAATGCCTTCTCCTTTCAACTATGGGTCAGAGGAGGAGGAATCTATTAGTCCTGATGTTCCTTCAGTGGAAATTTCCTTTGGGGACACAATCTCTAGGATGATGGATTTTTTCCAGTGGGATTGTGCTCAGGTCTGTGATATCAGTAAGAGGTACTATCCCAATCCCTGCACACCACATGCTCTAGAGACCTCAACCTCATTACCACAATCAAAAGAACATGCTGGAGGGACCAGTTCATAATCCACAGACTGCCCATGCTATGGAATAGACTTCCCATACATGTCAAGCAGAGCACCCCACTGGCCCTCTTCAAGAGAAATCTTGATGAGTGGATGGGAAATAGAAAATTCACCCCGGGGATCACTCCAGTGGCTCTATTTGACAGAGGCACTAGGTACTAAGGTTGGGTGGCATGATGCCAGGGTAATCCTATGGGCTATACTAGTAAAGGCTCCATGGCCATTAGCCTAGTACATACCTATGAACCTATGAACTATGAGACGCTACAGTTGGAATCTCCTAATCCTGTGGCTATTTCTCCTGTTTTGTTGGCTTTACTGGATGCTTTCTCCAATGCCTCTTGTGTACCTGATTCTCTCCGCCCCAAGAAGCCTGACAGATTTTGTAGGGTTCCCCTGAGGATTGTGTTTTTTTTATATAAATGTCCTGCTGCTGACCCCTTGATAGTTTTATAGCCTCTGATAAGCTGTCTCAATTACTTCCTTCACCCAAGTTATTGCCTTCTGACAAGGACAGCAGAACTATGGACAGGCTGGGTAAAAAGGTTTACACTTCTGCTATCTTAGCTTTTCTGACTATTAATTATCAGACCCATATGTCTAGGTATGTGTTGGCTCTTCTTTTTCAGGCCTGTCAACATATTTCTGATTTTCCAGACTCTGAGGGTAAAACTTCTGTTCTTTCCTTGATAGGGACTTCCTCTCGAGTCATTTGTCATTCTATTAAATGTAGTTATGATGTGGTGGATGCCTCTTCTAGGGCTGCTGTTTTTGGTTCACTTATGAGGAGGCATGCTTGGCTTAGGCTTCAATCTCTACCTGATGATATTAAAGCTAAGTTGATGAATGCTCCTCTGGATTGAAACCTTTGTTTGGGGAAGTGGCTGCTGATTTAAGTCCCTTTAGGATAAGGGCAAGATCTTACATAAACTTAAACATGTGTTTGTTTCTCCTGTGCCTAAATTTCAGGGAAACTATCCTGCTAAGCCTGGCTTTGTTTGTAGGCAATCTCGTCCTTCTATTAAATGCAGGAAGAGTGGCAAACAGGCTTTTACTGCTAAGGCTACTAATTTTTTTGGGACTCTGAAGCCTTTCTTTCTGGACAACCTAGGCACTGTGTGACTATCCATCTCTTTTCAGCCACATTCGTCTTTCTCTTTGCCTTTCTCTTTCTCTTCCAGTTTGGCTTCAGATCACTCAGGATCCTTGGGTTCTGTCAATTATTTGTCAAGGGTACTTCATGGTGTGGAAATCCCATCTTCCTTTTGTGGCATTCCTCAACCTCCTCGGGAACAACTTCCCTTTTTACCAGAGGCAGTTCAGGATCTCTTGCCTCAAAGTACTATTCAATAGGTGCCTGTGTCCAAAAGAAGGAAAGGGGTCTACTCTAGACTGTTTCTAGTGCCCAGAAAAGAGGGCACTTGGAGATGTATTCTCGATCTCTCTCATCTAAACACTTTTCTAAAGGTACCTTCCCTTTTGATGTTGCCCCTTTAGATTCTGTTTCCTCTTTTGCTCCCTCATCCCTATATGGTATCTCTGGATCTCAAGGATGCTTATCTTCATATTCCAATCCATCCTCTTCTCGGGAAGTTTTTAAATTTTCTGTTGCTTCCTGGCATTGTCAGTTCTCTGCTTTGCTCTTTGGCCTTTCTAATGCTCAAAGGGTTTCACCAAATGCCTTGATCCCGTGATTGCTTGTGCAAGCTTCAAGGGATCCAAATGTTTCCTTATTTGGATGATCTGTTGATACAGGCATCCTCTGTAGAGAACCTTTTGCAAAATCTTCATTTTACTGTCTCCCTTCTTCAGAGCATGGGGTTCACTATAAATTTCTGAAAGTTTTCTCTGACTCTTTCTCAGGATTATGTTTTTCTGGGTTGCAGGATTCAGGCAGTGCCAATGCTTGCATCCTGGCCCCCCTCCAAAGGCCTTAACTCTCATGTCTTTCTTTCACATTCTTCTTCCTCTGGCTTCCATTACTACCAGGGAGTTTCTGAGAGTTCTGAGTTTCATGGCATCCACTATTCCAATGCCCTCTTATGGCCAAATTTCACATGAGAAAGTTTCAGTGGTTTCTGAAGTCAGTGCAGCTTCAGCATGCTCATCCTCTAGAATTTGTAGCTCCTCTTCTTCCTTGTCTCAGACAGTAACTTCACCTATGGATGTCTCTGAATCCAGAGATCCCTTTTCACCCCCCCTTCCCTGTCAGGAATTGTTCACAGATACTTTAAACATGGGATGGGGGAAAGCTTTTGGATCCCTAAAGGTACAGGGGGTGTGGTCACCTCATCAGCAGAAGGAGCACACCAATGTCAAAGAGATGAGAGCTCTTCTACTGGCTCTTCAGGCCTTGCAGTCTCTTCTTTCACCTGGGCCTCTCAAGGCTTTCACAGACAATACCACAGTGATGTGGTACTGCCAAGTGACTCTTCAGGCAGTTTATATCCCTTCTGGTGAGAACATTGTGGCAGACACTCTGAGCAGGTCCTTAACTCAGTCCCATGAATGGCTGCTTCACAGAGATGTCTTTCTGGACATTATCCACCAGTGAGGTACTCCTCAAGTGAATCTTTTTGGCTCCCCTCTGAATAGACAACTTCCTCTGTTTTGTGCCAGAGTCCCAAGACCTCTTGTATGGAAGGTGGACACCCTCTCATTCCCTTGAAATGGGATGTTTCTTTATGCATTCTTTCCCCTTCCTCTCATTCTGAAAGTCCTGTTCAAAATTCGACAGGATACTCCCAATATTTTGTTGGTGACATGCTTTTGTCCGAGACAGCATTGGTTCTCTCTTCTTCTGTATCTAACCAGGGGCAGTCATCACAAGATACTTCACATGGTGGATCTATTCACACAAGACAAGACTGACACTGTAAGTAATAGGATTTTGATTCCTCATAGACACCTTTTTTCTGAGGATGTGAAGACCTACAGGAGGCTAGGAAACCTACAACTAGGAAATCCTACTTATCCAAATGGAAGAGGTTTTCTTTTTGGTGTTTCTCTTGTAACCTGGACCCACTTATTGTGGATGCTCTTGGTATGAGTTGCTGAATGCTGGTGTGGCCTATTCTTCTATTAAGGCCCACCTATAAGCTATCTCTGCTTGTCTGTCTTTTTCACTTCCTTTAGCTGCTAGATTTGAGGTAAAACAATTTCTTAAAAGCCTACTTAATATTAGACCTCCAAGAAAGCTTGTCCCTCCTACCTGGGATCTTAATTTGGTTTTGGAGAAGTTGACTCAGGCTTGTTTTGAGTCTGCTGCTTCAGCTTCCCTGCAACATTGTTCCTAGAAGACTGTTCTTTTGTTAGTGCTTACTTCTGCCAGATGGGTGTCTGAGTTTCAAGCCCTTATGACTTGTCCTCCTTTTTTTGATTTTTCATGAGGACAGAGTGTCCTTGCACACTAACCCTTCTTTTATGCCAAAGGTGGTTAATGAGTTATCACTGAATCAGTCTGTTAATCTGCCTACTTTTTCCCCTATCTGCAAACTGACAGTGAGAAGTTGCCGCATACTTTGGACATATATAGGCAACTTAGAGTTTATTTGGATATGACTAAGGACATTAGAAAATCTGATCAGTTATTTGTTTCTTTTCATCCTACATCTTTGGGATATGATGTATCCAAGCAAACAATTTCTTTTTGGATTTTTAAGGCTATTTCCTTTTGTTACATATTTCATGGCAAGAGCCTTCCTTCTCATTTAAGGCTCATTCTACTAGAGCTGTGGCTTCTTCTGGTATTTTTTTCAAAGGTTTGGATACTAATTCTATTCTTTAAGTAGCTACCTGGACTTCCGTGCATACCTTTACCAAACGCTACAAGTTGGATGGTTTTGCTAGTTCAGTTCTTCATGGGGTTTTAGGGGACTCTTCTGTCCATTCCTCTTCCCAAGTTTCCTCTTGAGCTTTGGCACTCTCCTATATGTTTTGAATACTGCAGCAGTGAATGTAAGTACATAATACAGTTGTGTAAAATCTTATCATAATGGTAGATGTCCTTGCCTTCACTGTTGCAGTATTCACTCCCCCCCTCCATCCCCCTATTTCTTTACCTTCCTGGATGTACACACTACCTCTTGAGTTCCTTGGAATGGTCTTCCTCCTGGGGCAATCAGTTCTGTTTTTGGTAGGCCTGAATGTCACCTTTATGTCCTATGTTATGTAGGGAGTGTTCGGTGACATTCGGCGTACCTTTAAAATAACAGGAGTCTTCAGCAGACTGGCTGGACATCGGGCTTCTGCTGCAGGGGAACCCTTATGTTTTGAATACTGCAGCAGTGTAGGCAAGGACATCTACCATCATGGTAGTATTTTACACAACTGTACTTTCCTTGGATAAGTAATGCAGGACCAAAGTAGGAAATAGGTATAAGGCAGTTGTTGGTATAAGAAAGCATAAGACAACCTACAAGGAAAGGAAATTAGTTTTCTGAGTAAGTCTGGGTTAAAGAGCTTACAAGTAGCTTGCATTTTTGTTGCATTTTCCCCATTTTACGTCAGTGTGCATGATGCTGTGGTGTTAGTGGGAAGACTGATGGAAATGCAGCTGTTGTTTTGTTGGACATCATTTGAAGAGATGAAATGTTTTATGCTAAAGCTGCCAAAATGATGGGGAGGCTGTACTCAAGCTGGGCAAACATGACTCCTTTCCATGTAGACATTCTGCCATCAGGAGAGAGGAAACATTAAATTTAGATTCTTCTCATGTCAACTACAAAGGTATCAGAACTGTTTGACAATCTTAAGAGATTCTGACTATTTATTGCAGAATGACCAGAAAGAGAGCACTGGAGATAAATGTATTTATTCTGTAAATTCTGCAAAAAATATTTATTTTAACTGGTACTGTAATTTTCATGTGTAATTACTGTGCAATATGACTTGTTATTGTAATCTCTTCTGTCTTTTAACTTATATTTGACCATTTCTCTACAGGATGCCATTGAAAATAGACCTGTCCTATCTGGACCTTCCCAGTCAATAAATACGATCAACCAATCAATTGATTAATCAATAAATCAGTCAATCAATCAATTACATGTGCTGGAATAATGATACAGCTCATATAGTGGGTAAGAAGGAGATGAGGATGAATTATTAAAGGTCTAAAAAATAACCTCCTCAGTATATTGCCCCTATGTGCACCACTTACTACAGCACAAGTCTTTGGTGTGACCTCAGCCTCATGCAGATGGAGCCCTTACCACATCAAAATGTATAGAACTAATTCCAAGAAGACACAGGTCAGAATAAGCAGCATATTGTAGCACATAGAGGAAACTTTTGGTCAGTCTACTTTCAACAGTTATTATAATAGATCAGCAGAGGTGTGTTGGCAGGCTTTTTTTTTTAAAAGACATACTTGCCTTCTTCCAGAAATGTAGGAAAAGTAAGATATGTGAATACAAAAAGCTTTAAAACTGAGTATTAAATTCTGAAAACTGTGTTGAAGAATAGGGTAGAGAAGGTAGCAGTTTTATGAGAATTACGAGAGTAAATGTATTATATGGAGAAACATTACATTATACCATATATGTAAAGTTTGTTAGTAAAAGAAAAGATACATCACCATCATCATCAGCATCAAATAATAAAGTAATAACAAAAGTCTGCTTATTTTATACAGATTTACACGAAAAAATAGATCAAACAGAACAGAGTTCAGTAGCCATATTTTGAATACAATAAAAGCTATGATATGAAGTAAAGGGAAATTGTTGAAATTACAATGTTCTTAATTCTTGTTCACTGATATAGGAACTGCATATGCAAATGTGAAATCCATGATTGCAGTATCTCTGAGTATTTATCTCACTCTATGGGCATTGATCTCAGGGTTAGTATTTATAAATAGCAGAGGTATGGGATGCAGCAAAATATATTAAGGATGTAACAGGAAGTTTCAGATTTTTTCTTTTTAATTATTTTTCAAAATGTCAAGACTCATAGTATTGTGTCTTGAATTATTGATAGAAATGACTTTAACAGCCAAACAATAACTGTTAGAAAGGAAAAGGCATATTTTTAGACATATCCTAACCAAAATCATTGGCTCCAAATGTACATTAAGGAGTATCTTTTAGTTACAGAGCAGAGAAATTAGACTACCGCAGTTTAAATTCAGCATTTGTACGTTTCTGAGGTATGGTTACTCAAAGGGTAATATGCATAAATATATACACAATATATAGGAAAGGGCAGTCATGAAGAAAACAGCCTTTTTTTTGGTTTACTTTATGTTATTACATTTGGTTACACTAAATTAGATAATACTCACTACTGTACACTACATTAAGGAAGTGGGTCTTATTAATTACTAGTGTGATAAACAACAGTAAAAGTTCTATGTACTTTACAGGGAAGGTATAAACTTATCGAAGAGTGACACCAGAAGCCTAAGGCTCTTTGTCTATCTGACCTGGGCTGCCTGCAGGGCTGGAAAAATAATTATAGTAAAGTTTGTTATGCCTTGCTGTGGAAAAATACAGAGGTAACAAATAATCAGGTTAAAGAGAATGAGCAGGACCAAATTATGAAACAAAACTCATTAGATATGAACATCAAAAGGAAAGTTCAAAGTGAATCAGTCCTTTTTTCCTAGATAGGTATGATAAGACTGTGGTGCTGTGAATGGAGGTGTCTAACCAAGACGTGCTCTTTGGTACACAGACACAGCTGAAAAGATTGGTAATGGGATTTTCCTAACTTGCAATGATTTTCAGAAAAATGTCCAGAAGTGCAGTGATTTGCAGAGAAATGGCTAGAAGCTATCACAAATATAACCAACAGCAGGATTTCAGAGCTGGATTATTTTTTTTCTTGTAGTGGTAGCATTAGTTCTTTGGGGTTAATAGTTAAGGAAATTAATTACACTAACTAGGACAGACAGCACAGACGCATTGAATAGGATCAATAACCAGTAATAAAGAAAAGAATGGTGGCCAGATTCATAAGATATTTTATATTGAGGCTTAATGTTGGATATAACAAAGTGAATGGCATTTGGGTTTTAAACATCTCAGTAGTAATCTTGATTTCACATTTACATTAAGAGCAATTCAGAAACTATTTAGCACATGAAGTGTAGTTTCAGGTCCCACTGAATTTCTGGCACTTCTTGGATGAAACATGTGCAACATGACATCCACATCATACAAAGGGATGTTTTGAATAACAAGGGCATATATGTTACCTTATTAAGTCATATGGAGCAAGGATAGAAAGAAACAGGGCCAATGTCATTGCTTACAGATGATGATATGCATATTGTTTTTGCAAAACTTAAAGATCATAGGAGTGATACCAAAAACACACACTGCATCACTCATCTGGGGTTGCAGAGACCATAGGAATGTTATAACAATTACAAAATTAAACATAATTCAAAACCACAGGAAAGAAACTATATGTTTTGAGTTACATTATCAAAATATTAGAACAAGTTTTAAGCAAATATAAGTAATGATAGCCAAAGTAGTAAATTGTCTGTAAGAAAGTATGTTAGCTGGAGATGGTGATAGCAGAGGAAGAGCAGCTTTAGGATGTGATAAGGAGATTTATTATTAGGTAAATTAGTAGTAGTGGCAGTGGGTTAGCCAGGAGAGATACATGTGCAAGAGCTAACCTTGGCACAGAAACTTTTTTAGGGAATATTTAAACAGATGAATACTTGCTAGTAGTCTGATGTTCAGGGGGATGTTATTCCAAAGCATGGCAACAGTGTGAGTATAGGAAATGCCCTATAGATTTACTGGTTTTATAGATAGCAATTACTTACTGTTCCAAAGATCGTAGTGAATTATTGGATAAATACTGAGTAAGAGTGGATCTGATTGGTGGGCATGATGAAGGGTTATGTATCATATGAGATGAAGAAGATGTGTACACTAGAGTTATTGTGGTAGTTTAAGCCTGTTTAATATTTAAGAGTTTGACAATGATGTGACTTATAGTGTGTGTTAGCTGCAAACCAGGCAACTTTGTTGTATCACAATTCAAGTTTAGAATTGAGAGGTGTGTAGATTTGCAAGGATAGGTGCAGCATACAATAGGGAAGGAAGAAGATATGCACTTGCCAGTGTAGCTTTAATTTGTGTGGTAAGGTATTCTTTTGAATGGTAGAGCATACCCACTTTGTGGTATTTTTATTTTTTTATGAAGGTTTGAATATACAAGTCAAATTTCAGTGATGGAACAAAGGATTATTGTATAGATTAATTTATTAAGATAGGACATGCTAGTGAGTCAGATGCTATCTTAAGGAATTCAGACAGGAGATTGTCTGCATGGCTGAAGTTTTCTTAGTATATGCTTTATTAAGAGGTAGAGATAGGTTGTAAGGCAGAGGTAGATGTACGGGGTGAAATTGGTTTGAGTACAGTGGGAACAAGCTACAGTCACATTGTTAGTAAGGGTGGTTATAATGTAAATGAAATGTGTGTTAAGTGTAGCTGCAGTTTCTAATGGAGAGAGTTTGGGGCAGCGGTTAGGAGAAGAGCATGCTCCTGGTTGTAAGACCTTCTTAATGGAGGACCTATATTTTTTGTGTTATGTTTTTGACTGAGTTGTGCAGGAGTATAGTATGTTTTTCTATCACTATTAAAATGTTTTTCTAATAAGGTTTCATAGGTACTTATAGTTTTGTAGGAGAGTTAGATATTTTCCATTCTTTCTATAGTCTATCTCTGTGTTTCATTAGCTTTTTGCAGGTAAAGTGTAACCAGAGTGAGAGTTTAGCTTTTGTTCTTCTACTTCAAGTAAGGGTAGAACTATTTAGTGTAGTTAGGAATAGAGTGTTTAATAAAGAAACAGTGTTATCTTGTGTTAGGGTTTTGACTCAGGACCGGTTAAGGGATTTAAAAATGTTGTTAAAATCATCTCTGTTGAAATTTGTAAGGTTATGGGTTTCTTTGATTAATGATTGCATGGTATGTTGCGTAGCCTAATGTTTGAACATACCTGAGATTGTGATCACGGAGTATATCTCGGAGGACTTCTGGAGATGAATAGAGATTTGGATGGGAAAAAAGAATCTAACCCACCATGAAGCCTGAATTTTTTATTTGTTATGAGTGTTGTATGTTATAAGTTGTGTAATACCAAAGAGGTTGATACTATTTAATAGGAATCTGTTACAAGGTTCTGCCAATCAAATTTTATATCACATACAATAATGATTTCATATGGTATGTTAGTGGCTATCCCAGAAAGGAGTTCTTCTACTATGGAAATATTGTTAAGAGGCAGAATGCAATAATACAGAGCTGTTTATGAGTATACAGTTTGAGTAAAATGGTGAGGATCTCAGTATTATGAAATATTGGTGGAATGATGGGAGAGGCGGTTAGTGTAATATTGTTGTGGGATAGAATAGCATCACCTTTCTTTTTGTATTGTCTATCTAATCTGATGATGTCATTATTTTTTATGAGGTTTGAGACATGTCTTGGTTAGGATTGTAGTATCTGGGGAATATTGTATAACCCAGGGTTGGAATCTGATTATTTTTATTAAGCGCACTATAGATGTTTATGGAGTAAATTGAGTTTTTTTATACATTTGGGATTGTTTTCTGAAATGAGGAAGATGAGGAGTGTCTTGTACTATAAAAGTACATGAAGTGGGGGTGGGTAGGAATTGGGGTTAGGGTAGAGAAGAGGAAACAGCCCAAGCATTATTGAGGGAAAATAGAGTGAGGTTAGCTGGAATCAAGTGCTGCCCACTTAGTAAACAAAGAAAACAACCTATTGATCATTACCTAGATTAGCAGATGTAAGAAAATCATAGAGAAAAAGAAATATTTTTGTTGGTTTGTTTCTAATTGCAACAGTAGGTTGTTAAGGCATTCAAGAAATCTCGCTAGTTCAAATCATAAATATATACACATGCATGCATATACACACACACACACACACACACACACACACACACACACACACACACACACACACACACACACACACACACTGTAATATCACTGCCTTTGATGCTTGAAGATCTTAGAAATGTGTGGGTTCTACTCCTACACCAGTTGCTTGGATTCATATTCCAGTAGTTACACTACTACTGTGGGATGGTTGTGTATTCCTGAGATACTGTCATTCTGATATGATGTCAAACTAGGGTCCCATATGTTTCAGTGGGGCCTCTTCATAAAGTTGGCTTACCACTTCATCAATGTTCAAAACAGGGAGACAAAAACATCAGAAGTTTACAGTCGTGATGGACGGAGCCTAGATGGCCAACTGAGAGCAGTGAATTTTGAGAGCTTCATAAACTAGCATAATAATATAGGAACATTTTATTATTTTCAAGTTTAAAATGTCAGAAATCTATAGATAAACTAGTAAACTACATAAATATCAATGTTGGTAGAGCTATACAAAAATGTTCCTGTCAAGTAACTTGGAGATATACTGAATCACTAAATATGAACAACTCAAGGAATTCTTACCCAGATTCTACTTTGAAAAAATAACTGCAATTGATGACATCTACCTTACAGGAACTATCTTTGAAGATGTGCAGCTTTAAAAATGACTTAGAAAACCTCAAATTAAATTTTCAAAAACAGACTAATACTCTTAAGGAACTATTGCAGCAACACCAAACACAAATAACAAATATAGAGAATTATCTAAATAATATTGAAGGGAGACTCAAAGAGGAAGAATTCCAAAAAGAAATTCTGCTTAAACTGAATACATGGGTGCTTAACAAAATATATGACTTAGAAAACAGTGAAAGGAGAAACAACATAAGGATCTTTGGTCTATCTGAAAAAACTGAAGGGGGAAGACATTATTTCATTCTTAACAACTGGATTTTTAGACTTGAAAGAGGGACTTTCATTTGAAATTGAAAGGGTGCATAGACCACTGAGGAAACCCACTTCTAACTCAAGAAATACTCCACCTAGATCCATAGTTATATATTTTTTTCATTTCTGGACAAGGAACTAATATTAAAATCTGCTTGGGGAAAATCACCCTTAAAATACAATCAAAGCCTGATAAGGTTTGATAATGATTATTCTTCCAGAATACTAGAACAAAGGAAAAAAGTCTGGCCAATAATAAAACTGTTGAAACAAAACAACATTAAAGCACAGCTGGCCTTTCCAGCCAAGATAAAAATACTTTTTACCAATGAGATAAGAACCTTTAATGACTTAGAAGAAGCTACTATATTCATCAAAAACAACAACATAGTGTCTATCCCAGAAGAAATGGAATGGATGGCCCACACTCTTAAAAGAATCAAAGAAACAAATCCTTGGACTGATGCTAAAAATAAGAAACAAAAAACTGATTCCAAGATAGCTGTCCCAAAAAAATAACTCTTACAACTACATCTCTCAAAGTATCAACTGATATGGTATATCACTTGTCATCTGTTTTTATTTAAAAAAAAGGAGGGATTCTTAAACAACTGACAAACGGTAATGATTTATTCAAAATGTTCAAAGAGTCTAATAATTCTTCACAAACAAAGATAGGTCAAGATGAGTTACTTAAGCAATAACCGGTGATGTGGTGTTGTATATTGAAGATTTATTCACGGTTGGCATGGTTTAATCATGAAGGTGAAGCCCGAGTGATTAAATAAAGTCAGCCATGGGTAAATTTCAATATATCACAACCACAGAGTTGCCATTATACAATGACATTATTTAAGAAAAAAAATACTTACTTTTCTTAAATAATGTCTTTGTATAACGGCACTGTTCATCCGCCAGTGGTTATACTGCTTCCTTGTGTTGATGTACTCCGTATGCATATGGGACTTGCATTCCTACACATACCCAGTACATCAATGCTTTGAAACAGAAGCAAGGGAGAAAAGAAAGTCTTCATTGCTCTGTTTTTTCTTTTTTTTTTTTTATTTATTAAAAAAACAAATTTTGGACACTATACCAACGGAAAAATGTCCGGGGTATTTACTGATACTGATACAACGTGCATGCTGGCAAATCAGAGTGCATGTTTTGGAATATTAATGGTGGGTCATTGTATAATATTTACATTATATATAAGCCAAACAAAGCAACATATAATACAAACATAGACATTTCTATTCCCCTACTTGAACTCAGTGAATACTTATCTTGTTCATTTTTCATTGATTTTACTTATAATAATTTAAGTAATTAATTAATTCAACAAGGTACCATTCATCAGAGTTCAGACTCAAATGTAACAAATTAACATCATATATAACAGCAGTAAAAGTAGAGTGTTTTGAAAAAAATGCTGTCATGGAAACTTATGCCTTCTTCAGTTAAAGTATGATTTAGAAATGTCATGTATATCCTGGTTAAATAATAGTAGCAAGCTATTAGCACAAATGTCATCATTATTCTGTCTAAATATAGTTAATATCAATTATGGCAGGTATCACAGCTATGAGTGCTGTTTGATCAATCCTGATATGGTGTGTAGCTGCAGCTGTGTCTGGCAGCTAGCACAAATATTATTATTCTGTCTAACCATAGTTAATATCAATTATAGCAGGAATCATAGCTTCGAGTGCTGTTTGATCAATCCTGATATGGTGTGTGTGAATGCAGCCGTGTCTGGCAGCTAGTACAAATGTCATTATTATTCTGTCTAAACATAATTAATATTAATTATGGCAGGTATCATTGCTTTGAGTGCTGTTTGATTAAGCCTGACATGGTGTATGTGGATGCAGCTGTGTCTGGCAGCCGTTATATGTTGCCATTTTCATCTCTGGGAAGCTGTGGGTTGCAGCTTGTGATTGAGGTTTACTGATGATTGTATATTAGAAAGAGCCTTTGGTGTTTTAGCCTGTCTCCAGGGGAAGGGGGTGGATAGAACTGTGATTTGGGATATTTTGGCAGAGAATTGTTTGTTTGTACGTCTGCTGAGTGAGAGGTGAAAGGGTTGGAGGAGTGTGTTGTATCTTGTGGCGGCTTGTTGGGAGTTTATTTTTTTGATCTGTTTGCTCTCTGTTCATTTCCTGCCTGCTGACTCATTGAAAGAGAGGGAATTTAGGCTTGAAGTTGCAGTGAAGTGAAGCTTTGGTTCAGGTGCATCATGAGCCTCTGGTATGCAGTACACAGACACACTAACAGAAACAGAGGCTTTCAGGTTGCTATGGTAACCGAGACGGAGTGACGATAATACTTAACAGCTCTGAGAAGCCTCCGAGATGATTCTCGGCAATGACATTTTTGGTTTTAAAAAAATATATATAATAAAAGGGCTGTTTTAAACCACATGAACACATATTGATGGTCTCCCAACACTTTGTTTAGCTCATTAAGTTAATTCTTGATAAAATAAATAAATAAAAATAATAACAGCAATTTTATATTTAAAATGTATTTTGGTCCAAACACATTAAGGATTTACATAAGAGTGGAAGTCTGAGTTATTGTGAAAGACTAAGAGCACTTGTTCTTGTGCAGTACCCTTTGCAATGGTCTGGGAGGTAAGCTTGCTCAGATGTGTTGGGCATATGGGGATAGCTGATTCTAGGGGTGTTTGGGGCTGTCACGAAGTGCTAGAGAGTCATCAGATTTCCTTTGTGGAAATATCTGTGGGAATGGAAGGTGTGCTGAGTGGTTCGCTGGTAGACTGGCCACTGCATGGAACAGGCTGATAAAATGGAACAGGACAACTATTGGTTTGGATATTTTAAGAATAGCCTGGAAATACACCACATGAACTAGTGAATGGTATTCTGGCAGAACTGGATGGGCATTGTTGCCTGTGCTTGAAGTACTGATATGTGTGTATGTAAGGATGGAAATATAACAAAAAACTAGAAGGGTCTCATAATTTAAAGTCTATGGACTGTATAAACATGCTTGGAAGGAGCTAATAATAAGAATAAATCTTACAACCTGTGGTCTGTCAAACAACTAAGCAACAGCCAAAAAAAACCCCACACAATAGTTATGTAATGTATGATTTTAGTAAATCTAGACATAAAATATATAATTGACATATAAGATGAAGCAGTCTGCTGAATTTAGGTACTAACAACAGGATTTAATAACATGGGCTTGTGTATAATAACACTACTGTCTTAACTTGTCATAAATGACATACACTACACTGAACATCAAGGGGAAGTATGATGATTTTCTCATATAAGTAAATGTGCATAACAAGTCATATAATTGCTTTAACTTGAATTGTGGTTTTGTAATACATCTTGACCATACGTAATACTTAAGCTGTTACCAAGGTAACTAAAGTTTTATACATGACATCAAACTGACAAAGTTGTTCAAGGGAAACAATAGAAGCCTGAACTAGGAATGTCACAGAATGTAACAATCACATTCTGAACAAATAGTATTAAATTGACAATAATCACTCAGTTTAACCTTTGCTGATTATACAAAATAAAATGTTGCCATTTAAATCTAAAAATTTTCAGTATATGCCATAAAATGGCAATTTATGAATATGAAAAGGGAACTTGTAATCATTAATCACAATAAGTGAATTTGTTGTTTTTAACCTAGAATTTCACTCATTTTATAATAAGAAATGACAGATATGAAAATCCTTATGTGTAGGAAATGGGGGGAAGAGGGATGCACTGATAATTAAAATGCACTAACTTTCATCAGTGTTTACATAAAACAAACTTGAAGTTTAAGTAAGTTAGCAACAAACAATGTGATTACTTAAATGCTAGAAAACAATTAAATATAACTTCTGATATATCCAGCAAAATACATTGTATTATAAACATTAGGTATAAATATTATTACCATCTATTTATATTAAGTAATAAGTTTTGAAAGACTTCACCATTAAGGGTGAATATGTTAAATAACTGTGTGCTATAATCTTTTCCTGAAGTTTTATATATGATACATCCTACTTTACTATGATCGAATTGCTTGTCATCTATCTTTCATGTAAATATTAATTGCTTATACAATAAGTAGACATTTATATTGTATTATAATTCTGCCTAATCTACAATAGTACTATATATGTTCAAAATAATATAAATATTGCTTATTCCTATTACAAATATTCTCCATATGATAATTCAATGTATGGTGCTCAGATGTTCTGGATTGTCAAGGTATTAGTGATAATCTGATGGATTTAGGTTTATCCATCAGATTAGGAATGGTTTTCATTCCATGGCTAGTCTGGATCTTAGTTTTGTTAACATTTATTAATTTAAATTTATTTCACAAAAAGATTTTTAGTATGCCTGACCAAAACATTACTTTACTGGTAAACACTCAAAGTATAAAACTGATAATTTCCTTTAAAAGCTGAAACATATACTTTATAGTTATCAGAGGAAAATGTTTAATAGTCACAATAAAACAAAATATATATAGTCTAAATAACCTAAGATGGATTTAACTTTATTATCTTTAAATACCAATGGCTTAAACAATCCTAGCAAGAGATCAAATCTACTAAAATATTTAAAACCGAACAAAGCACAAATTGTCTTCCTTCAAGAAACTCATTTCAAAACAAATGGCAATTACAAATGGAATCCTAAGGAATATATGATATTGGCACAATCCACTTATAAGACAAAGACAAAAGGGTTAACAATTTTATGGAAAACAAATGTGATTAACCCAGAAATCATTTATAAGTATGAAGATAAAGAAGGCATTATGGCATGAGTAATAGTTAAATATAATAACATATGAACCCTAGCCAATCTATACTGATTCCCAGGCACTGGATCAGGAACTGGTAAAAAAACACTTGGATTTCATTTCCAATAATTTTAAAGGCAACTTAATATTAGGAGGAAATTTTAAATGTATATTTGATATTTCTGAAACTACAAATAAAAGACCACTATGTACATCTGCTGTATTAAACGCTTTATACAAGTGGGTAGAATCATTTAATTTTGTAGATACTTTCAAATTTAAAGAAGATAAATCTTTGTTGTTTTCCCATCAAGATCACAGATTTGGTACCCAAACTAGAACAGATAAAATATTTGCTGCCCATGACTTACACTCTAAAATCATTAATTTCTCAATCACTCCCTGCCCCTTTTCAGTCCACAATTCATTGACACTATTTATTGATTTTACATTTGTTGACCAGGATAGTCCGACTGGATCGATGTCCATTTTCATCAGAGGCCCGGGGAGATAAGCTCCAACATATGCAAAATAAATTTAATAACTAATAAGACATAATTACATGTACAGTATTTCCAAAAATACATAGATAAATATGAAATAGACAAGATTACAGGTTAGAAGTTACCCCTGGTTGTAGTCAGGAGAAAATTAACAATACATAGTTAACTAGATAATTCACCTTCATGTTGAGAGCTTAGCCAGGCTTGTTGCAGTGGCATAGCCAGTTTAATGCCATATGTTGTTTGATTTTAGCTTTAAATTGGCCTAGGGAGGAGAGCAAAGTAATATTGTCTGGAAGTACATTCCAGGCTCTACCTGCTGAGTTTGCAAAGAGGGCATTACCAGCTGCATTGTTAATTTTGCCTAAATTTGTAGCTTATTTGAGGATTGGAGCAGTCTTGGATTGTTATGGGGGAGGATAATATTTCTGAAGGCTGGTGTATTATCTGGGTTATAGAGGATTTTGTTGGCCATGATCAGCAGATTATATTCGATTAGATTGGGAAGTTTCAGCCACACAAGCTGTTTGAGATTGATGCAGTGGTGGGCTCTAAATGACAGGCCTGTGGCAAACCTGGCAATGTGATTGTAATAGGTTGAGAGTCTATTAAGTTCAAATTTGTTTAGATTGCAGAGAAGGGGGAGGCATATAAGAGTGTTGAAAGAAGGTGGGAGTGAGCAATGGTCATCTTAGATGGAGGGATAAGGAAGGCTTTAATTCTATAGAGTGACCCAAGTTTTTTATTGATGTTCTTGATTGTTTGATTTACATGTAGGTCAAATTTTAAGTTATTGTCAATAATGATGTCCAGTAATTTTTTATGGGGGTCGGGGGAGATAACTGTCCCATCCTTTGCATTTATGGTGAAGGAGAAGGGAGCAGACTTTTAAGTTGGTGAGAATAAGAGCATTTTAGTTTTTTTGGGATTAAGTAACAGCCAATGCTTGGAGAGACAATTTTCTATGGTATAAAAGGTAGACTGGGTAGCAGCCCTCAAGTCTGTGGAATATGTAGCTGAGCAGATCAGGGTGGAGTCGTCAGCATATTGGATACAGCTGACATGTGGTATGATAGTAGGCAAGTAATTAATAAAGATGGAAAACAGTAGGGGTCCTAATATGGACCCTTGTGGTACTCCAAGGGTGTTTGGTAATAGATTAGAGAGCTGGTTCTGCCAGAGGACATCCTGTTGTTTCCCATTAATGTAGGATGTAAACCAAAGGAGGGCTTTAGAATCTAGACATAAAGTTTGCAGGGTATGAATCAGAAGTTGGTGATCAACCATATCAAATGCCTTAAATAGATCCAAGAAGAGGGCAGAGGATGTGTGATTATTGTTACAGTTATTATTTATGGTATTGGTAAAAGTAATTAGGGATGAGGTTGTGCTATGGTGTGGATGGAAACCATGCTGGGTATCAGCCATGAGGTGATTTTGGATTATGTGGTGCATGAATTGTTTGTGTATACATTTTTCCATAATCTTTGCAAGTGGAGAGAGTATAGCTATGGGTCTATAATTGGAGTATTCAGTAGAGAAACATCCTTTCTATAGTGGGACATTTTCCAAATGGTGGGAATTTTAGCTTCTGATAGGGTACAATTGATTAGAATTTTGATTGGATAGGCAATGGCATCAGCTGATATTTGCAGGTACTCAGCGGGGAGTTAGTCAGCAGAGAGTGTGGTGGGTTCTAATTTTTTGATAAAATTATGGATAAGTGATGTGGCCACTGGTTTGAAGCTAAATGAGAGTTGTTTTTTAGAGGTAGAAAAATCAGGGCCAGGGGAGCTGGGAGGTAATTGGGTGGCTAGTGCTTGAATTGTTTCAGTAAAGAAATGGTTGAAGCTGTCAGCGATCTCCTCTGGGGGGTTATCAGTAGTGGCAGTGGGGATAGGTGTGGATGTTTTTCCAGGATGAAGTAGGTTGTTCAGTCCAGCCCAGAACTTCTGGGGATTGTTCTGGTTAGCTGTCTGTAACTTACAGTATTGTTTTTTGTCTTGTAAAATAAATCTTTTAGTTTCATTCCTAGCATGCCTGTATGTAACATGATCTTGGGGGTCTTTAGTGAAGTGCCATGTAGCCCAGAGTTTATGTCTGCTGGTAATTTTTAGTCTAGACTCTAAAAAGCCATGGTGCAGTTTTTCCTTTTGTTCGCTTTAACAACGAACAAAACGAACACTTCAACAGAAGTAACATTGTATAATTTATTGTAGCTCTTAAAGTATACTCCCCTGCTAGGGCATCCAGCAGCCATTACCATCCTTTTCTCCTTCCTAGCCCACTTTCTCTCCTATACCCTTCTAAATACATAATATTCTTCCCTCCTCCTCAAATTCCAATTCCAATACCTACTACCTCCTAAAGGGAACTATTGTAGCTAATTCGAAATTGGCCACTAGGTGGCACCTTTGTCCTAAACTATCTTTCTGTCTTAAAACTCTTCTCTCAGGAACATAGTATCTCAAGCTCATAGAGTTATAGTCCTACTCTATCCCTATATCTTCTTACACTGTATCAGTTAACTATACTCCGTCTATCCCCACTATCAAGACTAACATCTCCCACCTTTCTCCACCTTATACTTACCTTAACAAACAGCTCCCCACTGATTGTTCTTCTAGGGCTCACTCCTTATGTGGCTCTACCCACTCCGTTCGCCCTGCGGGCTTACTCTTCTCCCCTACCTTGCCCCCAAATCTCACCCGCCCCCAGTGCTACTACATTTATACACACTAACCACACCCCCTGTCAGTACAAGCAATCACATAGAACAACCCCTCAAAGTGCTACAGCCTACCTCCCACCATTCAATCTCTATCAGCACCCATCCCTGTATACTTACCTACACACTACACTTCTACAATGTCACCTAACACTACCTATATACACTTTAAACCCTTACTCCTACTATCACTTCTACCTGTTTTAGCTATACCCTATCTACTTACTTCCTATGAACACCTCAACTACCTACACTTTCATAACCCCATGAAACAAACCTCCACACCAACATTCATCATCCCTCATAGCCACAATTACACATCCTATCCACCAAAGTATTTATCATCCAAATTTCATAAGCTCACTCATATCACATACTACAGCCCTAGAGCTAGAAAAACCCATAACCTAACATGTAAAGGATTAATACTCACTTTGGCAATACAAGTCTACTCCCTAACTGATGGTGATATACACCCAAACCCTGGCCAAAATTCTATCACTTCCATCAAGCCTAGCACCCCAAATTCTTCTAATGCACACCTGGTCAACAGACCATCCAACTCTCTCCTGATAGCCCATCTCAATATTCGAAGCATAAACAATAAAGTTGTTCACCTACATGACCTCATGGATGTACATTCATTTGACATCCTCTGCCTCTCTGAAACATGGCTCAAACCAACCATACAAGATACTTGCAGTTATTCCCCCTGGTTACAGCATCCGGACACTGGACTGTAACTCAGAGAAAGGTGGAGGAGTAGCTATCTTATATAATTCTGAATTACAAATCACCTCCATTGAATCTAAACCGGCCCTAACTAGCAACGCAGAAATTCTTATCTCTAAAGTTCAACTTAACAAATGTAAATCCAGTTACATAATCTGTACTTACCTTCCCCCAGGCAACAATATCAAAACCTTAGAAGCTATCCTACGTTGGCAGTCCACCACCTACCCACAAGAAACCATAATACTTGGTGACTTTAATATAAACTGGATGTCTTGCACATCAGAACAGCTTTCTACCCACATCAACCTACATGGTTTTGTACAAACCATTACAGTCCCCACTAGAACCAATAAACATAATAATAATGACAGCACCCTAGATTGGATTCTCACAAACAGTCAAAACCAATCTTACAAAGTAGGGACCCTCCCAGAAGACATAAGTGATCACTCACTCACCTTCTTAATCAGGTATAAGACTGATAACCCAAACTCAACCATATATAAGAAAATAAGATGTAATAAAAATGTTAACCCTGACAGATTTCAAAAAGAACTTGCAGCTTGCAACTGGTCACCCCTGAAGCACCTACCATTATAAAAAGCTGTTAAATACTTTAACTCTAAATTTTTAACCATTCTAGACTACCATGCCCCAACTCGTATAGTAAGAAGTAGGTCTAAACCAGCCCCTTGTCTCACCAAAACTACCAAACAAAAAATCCTCCATAGAAACAACCTCTGGGCTAGCTGGCATACAACCAAAAACCTGGCAGATCAACTAAAATTTAGACAATTAAGAAATGAAACTAAAAAAGCCATATTGTCAGATAAAAGAAACTATTACTGCCACCTCCAAGAAACCCGCCAAAATAAACCTGAAAAAATCTGGTCAGGTATAAATAAACTCTTGCACCCAGGTCGCTCAATCACACCCACCCCCTCAGGTTCCAATCTCCTCAGCTCTAACTAAATTGCCAATTCTTTTAACACTTTCTTCACAGACACCATTCAATCTTTGGCCAATCAGCTATCCCCTGACACTACATCTCCTTCCAATATTGTCCCTAACAGCCCCCCAATATTTAAATTCCAACCCGTTCCTACATACTTTGTCTGCACCCTTATCAAGAAACTTAAACCCACCACCCTCTCTGCAGATCTACTACCTGCAGAATGCATGCAAAAAGCAGCCAAAGCTATAGCCTACTCCATATCCATCCTCATTAACAGAACTATTTCTGAAGGAACTATTCCATCTATCTGGAAAATCTCACATGTCATCCCCCTGCATAAAGTTGGTAATTCCAAAGATTTTTCTAGCTATAGGCCTATAGCCATATTATCCCCTCTGGCAAAAATCATGGAGAAGTGCATTCATAAACAACTATTAAAACACCTCCTAGAAAACAACCTACTAGCTACCTGCCAACATGGATTCAGACCATTTCACAGCACCTCTTCTGCTCTTCTTTCCTTCACCAATGTCATTAATAAACACCATAATATCAATACTCTATCCTCAGCCCTCTTCATTGATCTGTCAAAAGCCTTCGACATGGTCAACCACCAGCTACTCATAAACATACTTAGAAACATCTCACTGGATCTACTTGCTATACAATGGTTCCAATCCTATCTAAATAACAGGTAACAGGCTGTACTATGGGAGAACAACTTGTCTTCCCACCTACTAATTGCCCTTGGTGTCCCTCAAGGCTCCATATTGGGTCTTCTCCTCTTTTCTATTCTTACTAATGACCTACACTCTGTATTACCTCAAGCCACCTGTATCCAATATGCGGATGACTCCACACTAATATGCTCAGCCTCTTCACTATCACAAGTTCATTCCCTAACCCAAGACATGTTTAACACAGTAGAGAATTGGCTTCTTCAACAATGTCTTATCCTGAACCGAAAAAACAAAAAAAAACAAAAATGCTACTATTTACTCCCACCCACAGAGCCCCCCCCCAACTGCATTTCACAGTCACATCTAGTAATGGTACAATCATATCTCCGGACTCTACTACAAAACTACCCGGAGTACTAATTGACAACAACCTCACCTTCGAGCCACATATTAACAACACTATAAAAACAGTAAACAAAAAACTAGGTTCCCTCTATAGGATCAAACCCTTTCTTACCCCACTAGCCAGGACCACCATTGCCCGGACCCACCTTATCTCAACCCTACTATATGCATCCCCTATCTATACCAAACTATGCAAAAGCAATCCGAACAAGCTGGCTAGCTCCTACAATAATATTGCCAGATTTGCAACTGGGTCTACATATAGAACCCATCATTGTAACAATCTTAATCAACTAGGGTGGTTAGAATTGCCAAATCTTATTCTATCAAACCAGCTAACTATTG
This sequence comes from Protopterus annectens, assembly GCF_019279795.1. Lineage (NCBI taxonomy): Eukaryota > Metazoa > Chordata > Ceratodontiformes > Protopteridae > Protopterus > Protopterus annectens. The sequence continues at coordinate 181,032,468 of NC_056749.1, forward strand.
CCCATAAGATACTGTTTCATCCTTCAACTACTCCAATACTAACTAACCTAATCACCCCCTACAATAACCTGAAGACCCTGCCCTCATCAAATAAATTACTGGTAAAGATAAGTAAAACCAACAATCTGGCTGGAGACTCTCTGTTCTCTAACACAGTGGGTAAAACCTGGAATTCCCTCCCTAATGATCTAACCTCCTTACCTTCAATTACCCTATTTAAATGCAAACTCAAACCATACCTTAAATTGCACTGGCTATGCATCTGTGCAAACCCAGACTAACTACCTCCACTGTCTTCAAACACTCATCTTCTCACTCACACAAACTATTTTTTACTAACATTATTGTTTGTATAACCTTTTTAAATTTCAAATAGTGCTCAATTTCACTTACCTTATATTTTGTTATATGTATATCCATATGTGTTATGTAGCTTAGAAGATTTTTTCCTTACTCTTAAGCCAAAATGTAATTTACTAGTAAAATTTGCTAAATCTTATTAATAAACTTATGTTATTGTGATTCTATTCTGAAGTGTGGAGCTTTTCTCCCCGGGCCTCCACTGAAAATGGACATATATCCAGTTGGACTAGCCCGGTCAACAAATGTAAAATAAAAATAAAATAAAATAAAATAAATAAAAATTTAAGCGGATAGGTGCATGTTGATCTAGAATTTCAAGAAATGTATTGTTGAAATAGGAAACAGCCTCCTCTAAGGGGAGGTGCTTTAGCATAGACCAGTTACAGGAGCTACATTTCAGTTGGAACTTGTCAGGGTCAAGGTCTCTTTTGCTTCTAACTTTTCTGAGTAAGGGTTGTTGTGGAATAATGGCTTTTTGCTTAACTATATAAGTGAGGAGGTGGTCACTTAGATCATTGTGGGGGGTACCAGCAGTGTACAGTTGGGGGTTACTATTTACGAGTATCCTGTCAAGTACACTTTCTTTTTGGTTGGATGTACCAAGTCTGGTGGGGGTGATTATGGTTTGAGTAAATGCATGCAGATTGATGTGGGTGAAGGGAGATTCTGAGGAACAGGAACCCTGATCAATATTAAAGTCTCCTAGGATTGGGGTTTCTTGGGGGTAATGACAAGATAGCCAGTGAAGAGTGTCTTCAAGTGTGGCTACATTATTACCTTGGGGAATATACATACAGATGATGTTGATGCTTTTATTTTTGTTGAGTTTCAATCTAGTGGCTAATATTTCAGAGTTATTAATCTGAGGTGGTTGAATAACCTCTATGGTTACATTCAACTCAGATTTATAGAGTACAGCCCCCCCCCCCTTCCTGGAAGCACGATCCAGCCTGTGTATATTATACCCCGGTGGTAACACTTCATTGTCAGTTGTGAAAGGTTTTAACCAGGTCTCAGATAAACAGAGAATCTCAGGGGAGTAGACAGCTGGGAGGGCATGCAGTTCATGTACCTTATTGTTAATGCTCCTAATGTTGAGATGACAGACCAGGAGAGAGTTAGTTGGTCTGCTGATTATATTTTTATGGTTTAGGTTACAGGTAGAAGGAGTATATGTATTGGGGGTAGATGGGCCTGGGTTGGGGAGTATGTCACCACTGAGTATAAGGCTGAGTCGATACTCAGTAATGAGCCTCAGGAGTTTAACAGTTTGTAGTATTGTTTGGATTTAGTGCTAATGTGCCGGAGTTGTTATGCTGTAAGAGTGAAAATAATGTTGAGTTGTGCCCATAGTTAATAATATGGCTAAAGGTGGGATGTTTTACAGCTAGGGGCATAGTATGGCCTGCAGGGAACTGATACTCAGTAAGCTGTTGGTTTTCATACAAAGTGAGCACATAAGTGGCTAGCAGAATGGGTAGTAAAGAGTAGTATAACATTATGTTAGAAAGGAGTTTGGTGGTTAATATCTGTAGTTTAATGACACAACAGAAGAAGTTCAGATGATCAGTATGAAGGTAGTAAAGTGGGTGGAGAAAAATGATAGTTGGAAGCTGATAGGGTGTTAAGACAGGGAGGAAAGAGTAAGATGGTAAGGCTGATAGGGTGTAGTAATAGGGGTGTGGTTAAGTCCTACAAATTTGTGAGTAATGGGGGCAGGTGGAAATTGGGGGCAGGGAGGGGCGTGGAGCAACCCCAAAGTCAGTGAGGGCGAGTGGAGCGGGGCTAACACTGACCGGAAATGGTAGACTATGGTAAGTAATTAGTGTTCAATAAATAATGCTTATTTTTGTTTTAAAATTAAATGCTTATATTTTAAACTAGATTCTTAAGATAAACTTAAAACTTCAAAATGGGTACAAACCATTAATCTCTAACTCCAGAATTCCAGTATATATAACTAAAATTAGAGAGTTCAAACCCTGGTTATTATCTGAATTATAGTTCTTCTTAGATATTAATTACACCACAGAGATAAATAAAATAATGATATGGGATTCATTAAAAGCTTACATATATGGTAAAACCCTCTCTCTCTCTCTCTCTGTCTCTGTCTCTCTCTCTCTTTCGGCTTTTCCCACTTAGGGGTCACCACAGTGGATCACCTTGTCTGCTCATGATTGGCAGTGAAGTTTTACAGTGTTGAGGTGCCAGCCCGGCACCCAACCTTCCACAGAAGGCACACACACGCATGCACTCACACCTAAGGCCAATTTTTAGCATGTCCAATCCACTTGCAGCATGTCTTTGGGGATGTAGGAGGAAACAGGAGCACTCACAGGAAACACACATGACCACAGGGAGGACATGCAGACTCCACACAGAAGACACCCCAGCCAAAGATCAAACTGGAGAGCCTCTTGCTGTGAGGTGGCAATGCTAACCACTGCACCACCGAGGCCGTCCATATGGTAAAACACTAACTCAGTATAAAAAAAAATCAGAGAATGGGATTCTGAATTATTAGATCTACAATCCAAACTTTTGTCAGTAAAAGCTGAAAAAAAATCAAAATCATTTGGAGATGAAAAAGAAAGTACAAGTATTAAACAATAAATACAATGAAATTCTAACACATAAAACAAGTTTAGCTTTATGAAAACTAAAAATTAATACCTTGCACACTTCACCCAAATATCTACATAATTTATCTACAAGAATCAAAATACAATCAAAAGCTTCTTCTTCTTCTTTCGGCTTTTCCCAGTTAGGGGTCGCCACAGCAGATCACCTGCCTGCTCATGATTGGCAGTGGAGTTTTACGGTGTTGATTTGCCAGCCCGGCAACACACACACACACACACACACACACACACACACACACACACACACACACACACACACACACACACACACACACACACACACACCTAAGGCTAATAATAATAATAATAAAGCTTTAGTATTATTAAATGTGTACGAAGGTCCTCATTTGAATGAGTCAAATATGTATCTAGTATAGACAATACTTGCAATCTCAAGGAAGTGTATAACAAGAAGATGGAATATAAACACAATATCGACTTTGGAAGACTTCTACAGCCTACTGAAGACTACAGCATTGTTGGAAATTAAAATTAAAGAATTAAGGATTCATCTTAAGCCATTTATTAACAATCCATGGAAAAAAGTCGTATTATTGATTGACACTTTACAATAACTGAACAGATACATTCTGATAACTGGATTTTTATACCTATAAAGTAATTGTTTATACAGAGCTCTGTTATAGTGTCAGGCTGATGTAAATAATATACATAGTTATTTAAGATGTTATATACAAATACTATGGAATTTATTCAACTGTATTTGAAAAATAAAAAAAATTTTGAGGAAAAAAGAAGTTTACAGTCACAAACTCTCAGAACCTTGTATTTCCTCTCTGGGAAAGTAACCACTTGGCCACCATGATGAACTCTGCCCTTTCTCTGCTGTAATGCGATCTCAAAGTTGGTATATTTAAGCAGATTAGTATGTCCCCCACTTCATTTGGTGTAATTTGCTTCCGTTTGTAATGTTATCATTGGTAGTCAAGTAGTTACTTACCCGGAGAGGAAATATGATGTTCTGGAGTTCATGATTGTAAACTTCCTATGTTTTCATCTCACTGTTTTGAACGTCGATGAAATGGTAAGTCAACGTTTTAAAGTAGACCCATTTGAGTTGCTAGTAGATATTACTAAATGGAGAGAAGAGCGGAGTAATTTTCCCAATGCACTGTCCAAACCCTGTGTCTGTATAAATGCCAACATGGACTTCTCAGGAAAATAGGCCATAAACCCAGTAGGTGGACTTCAGCTTACTGTAGAAGGCTGACTAATGCATCAGCTTCTACTGCAGCCAACCCACGATGCCTACTCCCCCCCCAGCTCTTCAGTAGAAGAGCAAAAAAATAAAAGAGCAAAACCACTAAAGTGCTTTCTGTCCGTTCTGTAATGGTACATAGAAAGGCATGCTGCAGCCAGGACAGGAAGTTTCAACTGCACCCTCTAACAAATTGTACCAAGGGCAGTTGCCTCCTTTGCCTCACCCTTCTACTAAAAGCAAAACTGCTTAACAAGTTTTATTCAGGAGAAACTGCTATGCATCTGCATATTTTTAAAGACTTAAAGAAAGGATGAAGACATCTCAAATCATCAAACAATAATCCATCCTTCTAGCCATTTTCAATACCCACTTTAGCCATGTCAGGGTCATGAGAAGCTTGACCATATCAGGGTAAGTAACAGACACAAAGCAAGATGTCAGCCCCTCCCAGGACACTCACATTGATATGTACACTACATGCATGGGCAATCAAAAGCATCTTCAGTTTATCTGTTTGCATGTCTTTGGGAAAAGGGAGGAAATTTAAGATTCTAGTGAAAACCATTGCAGACAAAGGAATTACTAGTCAGCTCTGCACAGACAGTGTCCCCATCTAGGAACCAAACTGACTGGCCATGTGCCGTATGCCAGCAGCATTAATTACCACACCATTATGCCAGCTTCAGTGATAAGTTTTAGA